>NW_027223321.1:7101952-7242857 GCF_030449975.1 Polyergus mexicanus
AAGCAGTGGTATCAACGCAGAGTACTATATATAAGAATCTATAAAAAAGAAGGAACGCGAGATAGTCGTGCGCGACGCGGATCCGATGTCAAAACAAAACGTGCCTTTATCTACTTTCAGACGATACAAAGCGCTGCCGAACATTTCGGCACGATGACATGAAAAGGCTTCTCTTTTCAAGAAACATATATACTACATATTGGCGTAAGACACTACTATGTCTTTTTATATATATACATATATGCAAAACAGTTTGAAATTAACAAAAATGAAATTTCGAGATATAGAACGATAAAAGATAATCATATGTATTCTGTAAAGAGCAACAAATTCAGACTTTTATATATCTCGATAGTATATTGTCCACAGATTATTTTAATACCAAAAACATGCGAGCAACAAATTCTTTTAGTTAATTTATATAATATAAGAGCGCGTCGTATAGGGTCCGCGATGACAAAGTATCGATTTTTAATACTTTAAGACGAGCAACAAATTCAGTTTCTTATATATTTCGATAGTATATTGTCCACAGATTATTTTAATACCAAAAACATGCGAGCAACAAATTCTTTTAGTTAATTTATATAATATAAGAGCGCGTCATATAGGGTCCGCGATGACAAAGTATCGATTTTTAATACTTTAAGACGAGCAACAAATTCAGTTTCTTATATATTTCGATAGTATATTGTCCACAGATTATTTTAATACCAAAAACATGCGAGCAACAAATTCTTTTAGTTAATTTATATAATATAAGAGCGCGTCGTATAGGGTCCGCGATGACAAAGTATCGATTTTTAATACTTTAAGACGAGCAACAAATTCAGTTTCTTATATATTTCGATAGTATATTGTCCACAGATTATTTTAATACCAAAAACATACGAGCAACAAATTCTTTTAGTTAATTTATATAATATAAGAGCGCGTCGTATAGGGTCCGCGACGACAAAGTATCAATTTTTAATACTTTAAGACGAGCAACAAATTCAGTTTCTTATATATTTCGATAGTATATTGTCCACAGATTATTTTAATACCAAAAACATGCGAGCAACAAATTCTTTTAGTTAATTTATATAATATAAGAGCGCGTTATATAGGGTTCGCGACGACAAAGTATCGATTTTTAATACTTTAAGACGAGCAACAAATTCAGTTTCTCATATATTTCGGTAGTATATTGTCTACAGATTATTTTAGTACCAAAAACATGCGAGCAATACATTTTTTTATTTACTTTTACTTCGCGCAAGTGAATGGTACGGCGCGGCGAGACTGAGTATATAGTGGTATTAATTAAATAATATACTTTTTTAAAAATATTTTTATGTTATTTTAGAGCAACAAAATAGCAACAAATTCTAGTGTATTTTATTTTTTGATTCGAGCATACTATATATTTTTTTCACTATGGGTGGGGCTGGCTTAATGTCAAGCTAGCACCCCCCACTTTGAATGTAAATTCCTGCTAAACGGTTTGAGCAACAAAATTCGGACTACGGCAACTAATTAGCACATAATTAGCACTAAATTATTTTATGTATTTGACTTAATTTGGCGTTGGTGGGGGGGCTAACTTAATATGGGTCACGAGTCCCCTCTTTTTTCCATAGGTACCTGTGGTTGGCGTGGCCAGCACAGGCACACAGCAGGAGGTCGGGGTCGGTGGTGGGGGTTTGTTGTGTCTAGCTATAGTTGCCCCTATACTACTAGGGTCTTACTGTCGTTACTGGATATGTCGTCACAGGAGTTTCATCATTATTGATTTAGTTACGTTTGTCGGATATTTTCTTAGAAGGAATTTTATTATCTTTTCGATATCAATTTATTCTTCCGTTGGAAAATTCTATTTCGAGGATATCTACTGATTTTTATTTATTTTTAGGCGACTGGCGCGGTTTCGTCACCGGTCTCTCGCGTCTTTCCCACGGTTGCTCATAGATATTGATATTGACAAGTGACTAAATGTTTAAAGAAATGCGTGGCGCAAGATGCTCCATTTACTGAACGACTTATTTTTATCACCGATCGATTATCGTTGCCGCAACATTGCGGAAGGAAGGAATCGTGCAGTCGCCAGGACGTAACACTACTATTACGTGTTATTTTAGTTTAAAAAAATTTATTTTATTTTCATAAAAGAAAAAGATTTTTATTTTTTATTTTTATCATTTTTTCAAGAAATTTATTAAGTTTTATTTTCTTTTTATTTCATTTTCTTTTCATCTTTTGCTCTTCCTTTGCATTAGAAGTTTTTGAGTGATAACTTCGTAAGGAAACATTTTTCTATCTATGTTTATAGGAAATTTTTCGTTCAGAATTAAATTTCCTATAAGATCTCAAAGTCAGGCTCGAACGTTCGGAGTCACCCTGTATATACAGGATGTAACAGAGCGCCCGTATCAGCAGTTTTTTAAGGAAACAACGTTTCGTGAAAAATGTTTCATTCAAAATTTGTAGAACTCTAAGTGGCGCATTATATAATAATATTAGTATGATCTTGAATAGCACCGTCAAGGTCATATAAAAATCACATTGAATTTTTTAAATGGGACCCCCTATTTTTCATAATATATTCTAGTAGCTTATCTCGAGAGCTTTCCAAAACACTATAAAGTATTTTTTTATTAAAAGTACCTTTTAAGTTATTTTATATTTTAATCTGACTGTTTGATAAAGTACCCGAGGAGTTTCTGGTTTCGGGGGGTGACGGGAAGAACGTTTAGAGTCCACGCGCACGTACGTTGGTCCGAGCCGCACCTCGCGAATATTCACACTTACACTTACTTCGATGATTGATTTCCGGTTGATAATGTCCTTATGTTCACTGAGATCCTTGAGAACACCGTGAGATTGATTTCTAGATCCGATCCGAGTCGCAAACCAAATCCCGAGAGCTTCGTAGATTTTTTCAAAGACAGCGTGCGCTATGAAAGACCGTTACTCACGGAATGATCGAGGATCACCGGAAGGGTCGATATCGACGCAGGAGCGCGGAAAAGCTCCTGAGAGCTTGATTATGATTGGCTGATAGCGTGGCGCGATGCTTATTGGATTGATAAGACCGGCATCGGGATTGGGTTGAGGTCGCGTACGAGAGAGAAAAGGCAGAGAGAAAGAACACTAAAGAGAAGGACTAGAGTGAGCGAGATGATGGTGAGGAGATTGCGCAAAAGTCGCGATATTTTCTGAACATTCCGCCCGCCTTCTACAACAGCGTTGAAAAATTATGCTATTGGTGATGGTGAGGCCGAATCCGTTGCTGGTTGGTCCGTGGGTGAGGGTTGATCTGGTGTCGTCAGAAGCACTGCCAACTTTGTGATAGGTCGCTTGAGTTCTGTTGTGGCCGTCTTGAGGGCCTTGAGGGTGACCACTCTGCAGAGACCGTCCGAGCCAAGATGAAGCTGTGTTACCCGAGCAAGAGGCCATTTTGATGGGGGGAATCTCTTATCCGTGAGAAGTACAAGAGAGCCGACCTTGATTTGCGTGGAGGGATGATGCCATTTCGATATCGCTAGCTGACGTTGAAGATATTCAGCTGACCAACGTGACCAGAAATGCTGGAATTGTTGCTGAATGAGCTGCCACCGAGATAACCTTGGGAGGGGCACTACGGAGAGAGATGGCTCCGGAATTGTAGTTGGCGCTGCCCCGATGATGAAGTGCCCGGGGGTGAGGGCTGCCAGGTCTTCCGGGTCGTCAGAAAGTGGACACAATGGCCTGGAGTTGAGGACTGCCTCGATTTGAACTAAAAGAGTCGTAAATTCTTCATAGGTTAGGGCAGTCTCGCCTATAGTTCTTCGCAGATGATGCTTGACCGATTTGACAGCGGCCTCCCATTTACCGCCGAAGTGAGGGGTTGCTGGAGGATTGAAGACCCAAGTGGTGCCGTCATGGGTCAGTAGCTGAGCGAGTTCCGAGAATTCCTTTGATCCCGCATTGAATAGCCGCTTAAGAGATGTATCTGTCCCCTGAAAATTGGTTCCACAGTCGCTAAAAAGAGTTTGGCAGATACCTCGCCGTCCCGTTAACCGCCGATACGCTGCGATGAATCCGTCTGTTGAGTAGTCCGTCACTGCCTCCAGATGAACCGCCGAAGTTGAGAAGCAAACAAAGATGGCTAACCATCCCTTGTGACACTTAGCCCCTCGTCCTCGCCATGTTTTAAGAGTGAGGGGGCCTGTGTTGAGGAAGGGACGAGATGAGGCGTAATGCGAGATGATGGCAGTTGACCCATGAGTTGCTGTGCCTTTACGCCTCGTTGTCGAGCACACCGAACGCAGCGGAGAATGTGAGATCTTACTGGAGCTCGGCCACCAACGATCCAGTAAGCCTGGCGAAGATAAGTCAAGATTACCTGAGTTCCGCCGTGAAGAGTCCTTAGATAGGCGTCCGATATAATGAGTCGGGACAGATATGAATTCCGTGGCAAGATGGCTGGGTGCTTGCATTCAGAGTCCAATTGAGAATGCTTGAGTCGGCCTCCGACTCTGAGGATGCCCGAATGATCGATGAAGGCCGTAAACTTGGCGAGAGGATGAGACCTTGACAAGTGTGCTCCGCTTGAGATGAGTGTCAGTTCCGATGAGAAGTACGCTGATTGGATTGACCGAATCCAATATAGTCGTGAAACTTCCAGATCTGCAGGTGTGAGAGGTGTGGCCAGAGAAGACTGTGGTATACCTTTGAGGATCGCGCAACACCGTTGACAGTGAGCCGTAATCCGAAGAAGCCGTGTGAGCGATGAGTAACGATAGAGAAGCTCCCAGAGGTGGTGTTGCCATTGTTGAGGAGGTGAGAAGAAGCCCGGGCCGCTCCTCAAGAGTCGCCGCCGAATTTAGCTGTGATACCGTGCTTGGCCAATGTTGAGGAGACTGTGCTAGCCACGAGGGACCGTTCCACCAAAGATGATGCCGAGAGAGTTGCGCGGAAGAGAGACCGCGAGAAGCACAGTCTGCTGGATTCTCCTTGCCGGGAATAAACCGCCAATGGCCCTGAGGTACGCGTTCTTGAATTGCCGCCACTCGATTCCGAACGAAGTTCTTCCAGCGAGAAGAATGACTGTTGATCCAGGTGAGCGATACTGATGAGTCCGTCCACAGGTAGATTGGTATCTCCGCGAGTTCTAGTGTTTGTTGAACATAGCTGATGAGACGAGAGAGTAGAACCGCCGCCATGAGTTCCAGCCGGGGAATGGTGAGTTTTTTGAGAGGTGCGACCTTGGTTTTGGCGCACACCAGTGTGATGATTGGCTCTGTCATGTGAGGGGTGACCTTGATGTATTGCGAAGAGTAAGCTGAGTGAAGTGTTAGGGGGACAACACCCCGAGTTCGCTCCGACTGAAATCCGCCAATACCTATGATGGGGACAGAGGCGTGCCGTCGAGGTACCTGGAGGATTTTGATAAGTTGTCCAGAAGCAAAGGTGAGTTCCGATCCGGGATCGATGAGCATCTTGACCGAGTGAGGCGAGCCGCCAGGTGATCGGATGATGCCGCAACAAGTAGCGAGTAAGACTGTCGGACGAGTGAGAACTGCCGAGTGAGATGTAGCGAGGACTGCGTGCGTGTCATTCCGAAGCCGCTGATGTAGTGTTCTCAGTTGGCGAGGCTAGCGCCGACGTCTTTGGGGCTGCGGTCGAAGTTACCCTGCCTTGTGTAGCTGACCGACGTGGGGGCGGTTCACCATCCATGTGTATCATGGTATGATGCTTGTTGCCGCAGTCTCTGCACCTCTTGGAGTTTTGACAGGCGAGTGCGTTATGCCTGCCCAAGCAATTAAAGCAGAGTCGATGGTCGATTACAATGTTGCGCCGCAGATGAGGAGACATATCTCTGAAACGAGGACAAGAGACAATGTAATGAGGGCCAGAGCACAGTGCACATTCAGAGGTCTCCGAAGTCCCGGAGGGGAGTGAGATGGCCACATGAGCGGTGGCCGTAGATGGTTTGCTGCTGTGTCGTAATGCCGGGGACGCTGGATTGTCCGCTGGAGAGACGCTCAACGTTTCGAATTCCATACTTTCCATGGCTCGAGCGCGGCCGGTGAGAAATGTGCGAATGTCCTTGTATGATGGGGGGTCCGTAGTGGAGCCAAGTTTGACTTCCCATGCCTCTCGGATGCTTGGGTCGAGCCGTTGGACAGTGAGGTGAACCAAGAGATGATCCCAGTGTTGAACAGGGGCTTCGAGAGACTCCAAGGCATTGAGCGCTTCCATTGTGGTGATGTCGCATTGATTAACTTCACTGAAGAGAGAGTGTCCGATGAGCCGTGCATCTCCGAGAGTGAGAAAGAGAGGTCCGTATACCGCGCACGAGACTCACAAGATGGCCATGGAGAGGGTGAGTCAAAGCACCGCGTGGATACGGGAGCGAGAGAGAGCGCCTGGTCGCGTCGCGGAGATCCGTTGCCGAGCGCCCGAATCCGTCCGAGCGTCGCCGAACACGCACGAACTGGCGGGCGCGCCGGAAGTCTGAGAGCGAGAGAGAGAACGCGCCGAGGATCGTTCTCAAGCTTTCGCCGGTAGCACTTGGAAAGCACACACTTGGTTCTCTTAGTCCGCACACAGAGATGTTCGATCCGATTCACTGAGGAGAGAGTGTGCGATGAGCCGTCCGTATCCCGCGCACGAGGCTCACAAGATGGCCACTGAGAGAGTGAGCCTGAACACGTGTCGTAGAGATCCGTTACCGAGCGCCCGAGTCCGTCTGAGCGTCGCCGAACACGCACGAGCAACCAAGCCCGACAGAAGTCAGAGCGAGAGAGAAAGCACGACACCGATCGTTCTCGAACTTTCGCCGTTAGCACGTGGAAAGCACACACTCGAATTTCTACGTCCGCGCACAAATATGTTCTTTCAGATTCACTGAGGAGAGAGTGTGCGATGAGCCGTCCGTATCCCGCGCACGGGGCTCACAAGATGGCCGTTGAGAGGGTGAGCCTGAGCACGTGTCGTAGAGATCCGTTACCCAGCGCCCGAGTCTGTCCGAGCGTCGCCGAATACGCACGAGCAACCGAGCCCGACGGAGGTCAGAGCGAGAGAGAAAGCACGACACGGATCGTTCTCGAACTTTCGCCGTTAGCACGTGGAAAGCACACAACCGAATTTCTAAATCCGCACACAGATATTCGTTACCGCACCCACCGATCCGGCTCGAAAGACCAAAAAATGTTTGATAAAGTACCCGAGGAGTTTCTGGTTTCGGGGGGGGGGGGTGACGGGAAGAACGTTTAGAGTCCACGCGCACGTACGTTGGTCCGAGCCGCACCTCGCGAATATTCACACTTACACTTACTTCGATGATTGATTTCCGGTTGATAATGTCCTTATGTTCACTGAGATCCTTAAGAACACCGTGAGATTGATTTCTAGATCCGATCCGAGTCGCAAACCAAATCCCGAGAGCTTCGTAGATTTTTTCAAAGACAGCGTGCGCTATGAAAGACCGTTACTCACGGAATGATCGAGGATCACCGGAAGGGTCGATTGTCGATATCGACGCAGGAGCGCGGAAAAGCTCCTGAGAGCTTGATTTTGATTGGCTGATAGCGTGGCGCGATGCTGATTGGATTGATAAGACCGGCATCGGGATTGGGTTGAGGTCGCGTACGAGAGAGAAAAGGAAGAGAGAAAGAGACTAAAGAGAAACACTAAAGAGAAGGACTAGAGTGACTGAGATGATGGTGAGGAGATTGCGCAAAAGTCGCGATATTTTCTGTATACTGACATATTTTGATATAAAAAATTAAATATCTCGTAAAATATTTAGTTTTCTATAATCTTATCGTAATACTACTTTGTACAGAATAATGAGACAAATCAATTAGTATAAAACAATAATTGTTTTTAAGAAAATTATCTACAATGTATTTTTTTAAACAATTATTTATTTTTTTTTGCACTAATTGATTTGTCTCATTATTCTGTACATAAAAGTATTACGGTAACATTATCGAAAACTGAATATTTTACGAAATATTTTATTTTTTATATCAAAATATGTCAGATTAAAATAACTCAAAAAGTACTTAATGAAAAAATACTTTATTATAGTGTTTTCGAAAGCTCTCGAGGTAAGCTGTAAGAATATGTAATGAAAAATAGGAGGTTCCATTTACAAAATTCAAAGTGATTTTTATGTGACTTTGACGGTGCTATTCAAGGTTATACTAATATTATGTAATGCGCCACTTAGAGCTCTACAACTTTTGCATGAAACATTTCAACAACACACGGGCTTTAAACCCGTATCAGACTACGCATTGAAAATTGAGGATTGAAGATTAAAAATTGGAATTTGACTAATCAGAACAAAAGGAACTAAAATTTCTTTGTCCTAATAGGTCAAATTTCAATCTTGTAAAGGCACTTTTAAGGTGGCTTTACATGGCAACGTTAAGAGTCGAGTGTCTGCGCAGAAAATTGTGCAGAATCTAATTTCAGCCGAAAATCTATCTCGTTTAAATTCTGCGCATTTTTCTGCGCAGACGCTCGACGCTTAACGCTGCCATGTAAAGGCACTTTTATGGCTCTTGCAGATCAGCGCGATATCCAATGAGAGCTTTATTTTTTCCGAAAAGCAGAGCTCTCATTGGATATCGCACGTCGCGTCATCGCGTTTGTCTGCGAGAGCCATTACACGACGAAGGCATGTGCAAGCGCAGGATCAATGCACATGGTTTTATAATCGTAATAGCCTAATAATTAACTACCAAATATTGTAATTAAACTACCAATCAAATGATTGTCTTTCAATTAAGACCAATTTGAACAAAATTGGTTGGTAAATAATATAATTATTCGGCTAACTTTACAGCTTCCAGTTAGCCATCCCCACTACCTAACCGCATATGGTTTTTTTTACTTTTTGAATAAATTATGGACTACCAAACGTAAATAAAGGATTTGTGACCACCTAACGATTCTGCATCGAATAAGCCCTGATTTAATCGATTACACTAAAAATTAAAAATATCCGGCTAACTTTACACCAATATTTTAATTATTCAATTAAAAAAATAAAACGATTGACCACCAAACGTTTTAATTAGACTACCAATCATCACCAAACGATCACCAAACGATTAGATAATTTTAATTATTAAAAAGTTAAAGTAATCCAGCTAACTTTACGGAGCTCGTAAACACCTAGTAAATTAAGGGTCGACAGGAGTGACGGTGACGGCCAAACTCCGAATTGATATTGGAGATCTCGCGCGGTGACAATGCGAAACTCCCACTTCAGGGTTACTAATCTAAGAAATAAATTCTCGATCTCTATGTAGAGGTGTATGTCCGTATACGTACACACACGATTGCATTGTTCGCGTGGACGCACCGTGGAAAGGAAATATAGAAAAGGATCAACGATCATACTATCCTTATTCTTCTAGCGTATCGCTTTACGGTCGAGAGGGAGGCGAAAAAGCATTTTTTTGCCACGGGAGGCCAAAAAGCATTTTCAGGCCTCCCGTGGCAAAAAACAGTAATACAACTAGAATAGGATAGTAAGGCCGGTTCTGGCTCAGTTTGTCGTGAGTGTGAGAGAGAGGGTACCGTTGGGGAGGAAGAGAGAGAGATAGTTTCGGAGCAGTTTGTAGGCGCCCGCGGGATGGAGATCGGGCTGGGCGGGTGCATGGGGGGGTAAGTAGGGTGAGAGGGGAAGCGCGGCCGGGGGGA
Source organism: Polyergus mexicanus (assembly GCF_030449975.1). Lineage (NCBI taxonomy): Eukaryota > Metazoa > Arthropoda > Insecta > Hymenoptera > Formicidae > Polyergus > Polyergus mexicanus. Next base: position 7,111,640 of record NW_027223321.1, read on the forward strand.
AGCGGTGGGTACGAGTCGCCGAGAGCGCTCGAGAGATGGCGCTCGGGGGGTGGCGGTTCCTCCCGATTCGCGACCTTGACGCGACTCGCGCTTCTAGCGCGCGATCCGCCGTCGCGATTCTTTAGGGGGGCGCGCGACGCTTCTAGCGCGCGATCCGCGAGCGGACGGCGGGGCGCCCGGCGTCGAGGGGGCGGGGGATCGTCGGTGGGCGGTCGAGCGGACGGAGGGGCGTCTCTCGTCGCTCTCCTCTTCTCGAGGCGCGCGTTAGCGGCGATACGAGCGCGCTTGTCGCTTTAGCGAGACGGCGAATCTTCGAAAGGTCGTGGAATAAAGAGACATCGTCGTTCTAGCGAAAGAGGAGAAGTGCTTTTATTGTTTTCTTTTACAATATTTTTAATATATTAATAATACGAGTACGCGGATAAGCGTATCACGATTCCCCGAAGAACAGAGCCTGTAGCTCGCAATCGATCAGATCGTTGCGGTCGAAGTTATCGCTCTCGCGTATCATCGCGGGAATAAGCGTCTTATCGCGAGCGCCTGCCGCGATGTCGAGGAAACGAGTCAGCTTGTTGTCCACGCGCGCGGTTAAACCGCTTAAAGATGCAACGATGCGGTTGACGCAAAGTTCCAGATTTAATATAGTTACGACGGTACTCTTCGATACGGCCAGACGAATTTTAGGCGTTTCGAGACGAAGTATTCGGAGATTGTTGAGTTTGCCGAATCGTAGCGTCAACTGTCCGATGTGTATTGGCATCGGGCGCGCCTCGTCGCGCTCGTCGGAGCGAAAGTGCGACAGAAGCGTGGATCGTAGATCGAGCAGTTCCTTCCATGTATCCGGCGTTAGCGAGATCTCTTTGCCGTGATAATCTCCGAGGACGATTTTTACGAAAGAGGGTCGGTTGACGTTAACGCTGGTTTCCAGATGTTTATATGCGGTTTTGTCAATGGATAGCGTCTTCCTAAGATTCTGAGCGGTCGCGCCGAGACGTCCGCGTCGCGTCTTGACGTTCGATCGCGATCTCGTCTAAAAATAGATGCGAGCGATGAGAGAAACGGTGCTAGCGAATTATTAGTTCGAATAAATGTTTGATAGTCTTACCCATTGTCCATTTTAGCTTTTTTTAGCGTATTCCGCGCTATCTTCGCGGTCTCGCTCGGTTAGCCTCGATCGATCGTCGAATGAGTGTTGCTGCTACGGTTGTCCCCCCATTATCGCGTACATCGTCGCTCGTTCTTTCTCGTTTGTTCTTTATCGCGCGTTAGCTTCGGTGTTCTCCGTCAATAATGAAACGCTTAACGGATGGACGATCTTTATATACTCGCGTAGAGATCGCTTCTTCCCCTTTCGCGCGCTTTCTCTTATATATTCTATTTAAAAAAAATAACGGTAGGGTCGCTCTAGTCGTTCTCATCGTCGATCTTCTCTCTCTCGGTCGCGTCGCCGAGGCGATAGACGCGACTAAGGAGATCGCGCAATTGCCTTAGCAGTCCGTAGGACACTCGATGCCGAGCGCGCGTAGATCCAAAGGACCCGCCGAGGTTACGATATTCGTGAATTCGTTGAAGGCGTAGAACTGACGTTTGGCGAAGAAATATAGATTACCATCGATGTATCGGAAGACCGACGTTATCGCGGACGGAATTCCGGGAAATATATCTTTTAATGGAGCGTGTCTAACGACTATCATGTGACACTCGTCGATTTCCGCGACATTATCATCGTCGTATATAGCGTAGGTTTGTCCTGTGTGCGTATTTATCGCTGCGTTGATTTTAACGTTTCGGGGAAGTCCGATATCGTGGAGATATCTCGGCCAACCCGATTTTAGCTTAAGACTGGGATATTCGGCGAAATAGATCGAATCGTTCGCGAATAGCGCGAGATCGCCCGAGGGTCTTCGATACGCGGCGGATAGGCTCGTGAAATTCGCCGGTAGAAATGTCGCGTAATCCGTGAGCGTCATGGGTCTACCGTAGCGTTTCTCGGTCATGTCGACCGATCATACGTTGCGGCGATTAGCTATATATAATCGATGATTCATTATCAGCGCGGCGTCCACGCGCCGCAATGCGCAGATATCCGCGCGCGCTGGGTTGGTCGGCGCGACGCTCGTCGTCGCGGGCGCCGCGGTGGTCGCGGGAGTCGCCGTTGGATAGTTTCCGTCGTCGTGAGATCCGTACAGATTCTGTATAGCAAGAATGTCTTCTATGCTCAGCTTAACTGGAAATTGATTCTCGATGTCGGGTATATACGGGAACGTTATAGAGTCATTGCGCATGCTGTGCTGTAGACCTAATGCGTTGCCGATTTCGTGCGTTAGCGTTTGTAGCAGGTGATGCGTGTCGGGAGGATTCTTGTTTAGATACACGTGCCACGGTTCGGAATCGTCGACGTGTATCTCCAATGTGAAATCGGTCGTTCCAGAGGGAAAGAACGCGTGAGCTAGGGCTCCTCCCGGACCGTCGAAGGCCGCCGGGCAAATACCAACGTTCCGACGATTCGCGTAAGTGTGCGCGCCCGTTCGATACGATATCAATATATCGGGGCGTAACGGGTCGCGCGCGAAAGTTAGCGATGAGTTCGCCGCCCATAACGCGAACGCCGTTTCGGCCGTTCGCGAGATTTCCTCGCTAACCACCTGAAAATTACACGCGAGACGCGTCTTCGGCCATTTTCGCGCGATCGGGCTATACGCGCGATCGGGAATGTCCGCGAGACCGCATCGCGGTTTGCGCATAAGGTGAAGCGTAACGGCGTCTAACGCGCCGTTTCCCGATAATTGATAGTATTCTTGAAACAGCGATAGCGCGCGACGCAGAGACGTCGCGTTATCGGACGACAGCAATCCTCCATCGTCCTTTAGAAAACCGTACGCGTGCAGGAAACGGAGCGCCTCGATCCTCTCCGAGTCGGAGGGCGCGGCGACCGTCGCGGCGACGAGCATCGTCGCTAGAGCGAGAAGAGCCGTCCTCGCGTTAGTCATCGCGCGAAGCGGGGAAGATGCGGTAAACTATCGAGAGACGCCGGGCGCGATTGATTCGCGCGTTCCGCGAGACGCCTATTTTTATCGTCGACGAATAACGTGGGTGGGGGAGAGGGAAACGCGCCTCTTTCGATATCGAGCGGTCGGAATGCGCGTTATCTAGCGGACGCTCGAGTTCCTCTTTTGTTATTTCTATTTTTATTATTCGTTTGTCCTCTAAGAAGGACACTCGATGAGCGATTAAAGATATCCCTTTCAACGATGCGCGTTATCTAACGGATGTTTTTTGTTATTTCTATTTTATTATTCGTTTGTCCTCTAAGAAGGACACTCGATGAGCGATTAAAGATATCCCTTCCAACGATGCGCGTTATCTAACGGATGTTTTTTGCTATTTCTATTTTATTATTCGTTTGTCCTCTAAGAAGGATACTCGATGAGCGATTAAAGATATCCCTTCCAACGATGCGCGTTATCTAACGGATGTTTTTTGTTATTTCTATTTTATTATTCGTTTGTCCCCTAAGAAGAACACTCGATGAGCGATTAGAGATACCTCCTTCCGGCGACGATAAATTAGAGATACCCCTTAGATGCCTCCTAGATACCCCCTTCTGGCGGCGATGATCTCATCGTTCGCCGAGTATTCGGAATGCGCGTTATCTAACGGATGTTTTTTGTTATTTCTATTTTTATTATTCGTTTGTCCCCTAAGAAGGACACTCGATGAGCGAGTAGAGATACCCCCTTCCGGCGACGGAGCGGTCGCGGAAGGAAGACGCGGCGCGATCGATAAATCGTACCGCGACATCCGCGCGTCGATTTTTATAAAACGCGAGATCGTTTCGAGAAGCGTCAAAGTATTCTCGCTCGCGAAATAACGAAGCGTGAAACGGTGGAACGCGAAGTGGCGAGAGTTAAAATCGGTCGCGAACTGTTCGATATGGAACGAATCGAATAGATAATTAACGCGGCCGATTATATTAATGTAAACGGAGATTTAATTGCGATAAAGTCCTACGTTCTGGGAGACCTCGCCACGGATTTGCGCGCGGAGGCGCAAGGTGTTATCGAGAATAGTCCGGATTCGTTTAGACTCGCCTTTCAGTTGAACGAAGACGTAGATATCGCGCGTTTAATGTAAGTATTCAATCGGAATTATAATAAATTATAATGTTTTAATAACGTTTTACTTTTACTAACTTTTACTTTTACTAACTTTTACTTTTACTAATTTTTACTTTTGTATTTTAGACAAGAAATAGAGGGCTGTATAAGAACAACGCGAGAATCGCTCTACAATTTAATAACTAGAACGAGGACTATGCTCGCACAGGCGCAAAGCGTTCATAGCGCGTTGCGCGACGCTCGTCGACGCGACGTCGCGCGAGCCCCCGAACGGTTCGACTTAATCGGTCGGTTTCACGAGCGCGAGCGCGACTTCGCCATCCCCGAGTTAATCGGTCCGCTTCGCGAGGACGAGCGCGACTTCGCCGTTCCCAAGGTTAGGCGAGTCATCGCATCGCCGATCGACGAGGAGCCCGAATCGCGACCGATCGGCGAGGAGCCCGAATCGCGGCCGATGGAGGACGAGGCCGAACCGGCGACGGTCGACGAGGGTGAATCGCGGGCGGGTGTACGATTGGCGAACTACGAGCCCGAATCGCAACCGTTCGACACGGAGTAATTTTACGCGTTAATGAAGCACATTTGTAAGATATGATTTTTACGAATAAACGCTATACGTAAAGCGAAACGTCGATTCTTTACGCTTCTCTTTCCTTCTTCCGCATCCTCTCGCTCTCGCGCTTCTCGTAGTAACCATCTGTGTCCGCATTAAGTTTGTGTTTTGGTGACAAAGCTTGCTGACATAACCTGACAGCAAATTGACGGCAAGAACCGAGCAAAGCTTGATATAACTTGACGTCAAATTGATGGCAAAAATCGAGCAAAATCTGCGCAAGACAATCTGACAACAGAGTGTCAGCAAAAACCGAACAAATTCTGCAGGTTTTGGCCATTCATATAAAATAGCATATTACAATAGATTTAAAGTTTCTATAATTAAGTTTGTTACGCGACCGCGATAAAGGAAATACGCGGTTCGTTCGTATAACGTGTATTTTGCAACAGTATAAGTATAACTAATACATTCATGATTAAATTTATAGATTATATAATTGACTCGATACATTATATAAGGTTTAAAATATATAATTAAATTTATAGATTATATAATTAATTCGATACATTATATATAAAACTTAAATTTATAGATTAAATATACAATAATGTAATATACAATAATGTAATATAATTTATAATATAAATCGTGCAGTTTGCACGCGTTCTCTAACGCGCAATTCTTCGCGTGATATCCGTAGCGAAAGGCCCGCGAAGCGTTTAGAGTCTCCAGACGTTCGATGTCTTCGTAATCGGCGTCGATAGTCTCGACGGAGACGGCTATGTCGCGATCGTCGGCGACGTTTCCTAAGATCTCGATCAGCCACTTCTTCTCGTGACCTTTGACGTAGATCCGTACCGTCGAATCGGGGCTAGATCCTCGACATACGGCGTCTCGAACGAGTCTCTTCATCGACACGTAATTCGCGTGTCCATCGTTCCACTTTAGCTGGTGATGATTCGATATCAGCCAACACGCTCGCGATTTTTCCGCTCTCGTGAGCAGATCCCACGACATCGACGGGCGAAAGATGTGATGCGTCAATTCCACACCATTTCTTAACACGGCTACTTCTTTCGCGACTAATTTTTCGTTAACTACGAAACCTTGAAGATCGGCGCGTCCATCGTCGTTGTTAGCGATACTCGAAGTGTTTCCTTTTAGATTTTATTCTAAGCGCTTTATTCTTTCTCCGTACTTTTTCGAATATCGTCGCGCTTACACGATTCTGCGCACGACGTCAGTGAGCGGATTGTACTTTACCACTCGATCGTGAATGATAAGACAGTAGGTGTGGTGTTAAAGGGGATGTTCTCCTTGCAGTCGAACTCTATGCGAACGTCCACGGTGGCGCTCTTGATCGACTCGTTCTGTCGAGAACAGTCGAGGGGCGATGCGTGGCGCCGGGCGTAGAGTCGCAGGCTGGTAATCGAAAGATTCCAGTTTCGATTCCGCTCGGGTCCCATCCTTCCATATGACCCAAAAAGAGGTTTTCACACATTATCCTATATAATGCCTATATATTGGTTTATCATATATTATCCTATCCAATACCTATATTAGTTTATCATATATTAATCTATTTAATACCTATTTGTTTCCTACCTACGTTTGAATAACATTTCGATTTGACTCGACGAATTGGAGTCTTGCTTTGGCGCGCATGCGCAGTGTTCTCGTCCTCGTAAACTAAGTTGAGATAGCTCTCTGGCAGCATGAACGGAGATGTACTTTGTTCCTTGCCAAAAAATAGAAGAAGAAGAAGAAAAAGAGAACAGTCGATGACTACGAGCGGGCCGTGAGTTAAAAATTTATTTAGATTTAAGAGCGTTTCGTCGTTGTCGCATCCGTAGTACGTTTTTCGAAATTTCGAATACATATCGTATAACACGGCGACTTTATGCTTATCGAAATCTAGATTCATGTCGTCGTAAGGATAAAAATCGGAATTAAGATACAGTTTGACATTAGTTAGTTTGCAATCGTCGAATAAAGAAGGCTCCTCGGACAGAACGTTCTTCTTTCCAGATTGTAGCGCGAAGATAACGTATCGCGGTTTCTCGAGTTGCGTCGCCGCTTTGACGGCCCACGAGTGTTTGGTCGTGCTCTGTAGAAGCGGAACTCGTAGAGATCCCACGAGCGAAAAGCGACACTCAGGTATCGTCCGCTATCTAACGTGCGCAATAATCTTAATTTATTAACATCATTCAATACTATATGAGGCATTCGCCATTGTATCTTTAACAAAACGATTTTAGGTTCTTGCGTTTCGCGCGATATGACGCAATTGTTATCGTTGCGCGCTCGTATTAGAATAAGTTCGTGTCGCGCGTTGATCACAACCCGCTTGTAATCTTCGCAAAAACCTAATAGCACGTTGAGAGGTACGCAAAAGTTAAAATCCCTGATCGACGAATGAGTTGTCGCTAATAAATCCCATCCAGCGTTTTTTAATATTTTGCTTTTCTCGACCGTCAGCGACGCGTAATTCTTAATCGTGCTCGTTATTCCAACGTTTCTGCTTCGATCGATTTCCACGCCGTCGAGCTCGTAGCGAATCTCCTCGAACATAAACGCCGCGCAATTGTTCACTAGTCTCGTCACCGATGCGATTTCCCCTTGCGCGCTCGACGCCTCCTTCGACTCGAGTCTGCCCTCGACGTAGAGAAAACTGTCGCAAGGCAACGTGTACAAATCCTGCTATTGTATAGGAATTCGTATCTCATCGCTATTCCCGAACGTAGTATTGGCGTAAGGGTTGTACGTGTGAGTCTCGATCTTGACGATGCGATCGTCGAAAATCGGTTCCCCACCGATACTTAGAATGTCGCACATTCCGCTTTTTACGAAGAAGCGGTCCTCGGCACGACGAAACCCAAAGAGCGCAGAAAAGCCGCGTTGGCGACGGTCAGTCTTCCTCCCTTCTTCCTTCTCTTTTCCGCGTTTAGAGGCGACGCGACAGCGACGACGGGCGCGTTTCTCGCGTTCGACCCGTTCACTACGAGCATCGCGCGCTTCTCTACCGTTTTCGCCGCACGTGTAGACGAATCGTAATCTCCTCGTCGCGAAAATCGATCAATTTTCCGTTTTGGTCCACAACACGCACATTTATATCGGTAATGGTCCGCGCGATGATCGGAGGTAAATGATTTGCGTTGGAATCTCCGACACTTTATATCCGGATGGAACGTTAGGCGCGAATTCGTGTATAGTATACGCGGATTTGTCGTTATGATACGCCCCTGTCGTGACGTTGCACTCTACTCGAATGAGATTAATGGCCATAATATTTATCGGCTTATCGGACGCGTACCATTTATTCGGTTGTAACACGCGAGACGAGAAACCCAGTAGCGAACCGATATTATCGGGTTTTGTGAAATTTACTCGATACGCGCACTTAATTTCGCTTCTCATAGTGTTATCGTTACCGCGAAGCGTTATAGAATTTTCACTTTTATCGCCATTCTCATCGTCTCCGAAATAGTCGTTGCCAACATCGTATATATAATCGTCATCGCTCGTTTCCGGTTCTTCGTTTTCGCGCTCTCGTCCCTCCTCTCTCGTTCGTCGTTTGTGACGAATCGCAGCTCTTAGATACGCGTTTATAACGCTTAACTCGTAAGATCCTACCGGAATCGCGATAATCTCGTCATTATCGTCGAAGTAAAATTTATTATTCGCGGAATTTACATTCGGTATCGTATTATAAGTTTCGAAATTGGTTAAACCTAACTCGTAATCGTCGTCGTTTAAATCGAGAGGCGGAAAATAACTCGTCGCGAGAACGCTGCTTCGTCCGGAAAGAGTGAGAGTCAGCGACATAATCGGCGAGAGTGATCGAACTGCGCTCGATCGACGAATAACGGTCGATATTATAGTCGACGATTCCTCCAATCGACTCCTCGGAGAAATCGAAGACTCAATTGTCCGCAGATATTCTGATCGCGCGTCTGCTCGAAGCGACGATTGTATCGAATGTTCGCGTCGCGCCCGAGATAACGCGCGAGTTCGCGCGGAGGACGAAGATCGCCGAAACCGTCGTAGTAAATCGCGTCGCTCCCTTTTTTCGCGTACGCCACCCAATGAGTACCCGGTCCGGATGCGTCGTCTAAATTCACAATACCGCTCTCGTCGCGGCGCGCTCGCGACGGAAGCGCGTCGCGCATAAACACACCTCTAAAGTGAGGCACGCGCGAGAGTATCGCCGCGTGATTTAACTGTTCGTTCGTCGTTGCTCCGACGGATGGGAGGATTTCTAGCGTCTGTTTACGCGAAGTTTTTTTTTAGCTCCTCTTCTTCTCGTCGAGGACGCGCCACTCCCGCGCTTGTACGGCGCGAGATATAAACCGCGATCCTCCATCGCGCGATCGTGGCGCTGCAACTCCTCCAGCTGTCGTCGCGCCGCTATGCGATCGTTCACCGCTTTCGTGATTCCCGCCGCTCCCCCGGCCGAAGAACCGAGTGTTCCCAATAACGGTAGCAGGAGCAAAAAGCCGCTGCGTTTCGCTATCGGATGCGTTCTTTTCCTCGTAACGGTCGTCCTCCTTTTGCTCTTCTTTCTCTTGATTCTCGTTGCACCCATTCCAAGTTTCGTCTTCGATTTCATAGCCATCCATACAGCCGCCGCGGCGGCTCTCTCGCCGAGAGTCGAATCTTTAGCCGCGACGCGCTCGCGCGCTCTCTCGGCGAGCGCGCGGTCGGCGACGTGTCGATCGGCGAGCTTGGCGCTCCGCGAGTACGCGATATCGTGCTCGCGGCAGGCCGCGTCCAGAGGATTGACGCCTCGATCGCCTCGCGCGAGTCGTTTCGCGTAACGGGTACCCGGCCCGCAAAATTGATATCCGGGTATATGTAGTTCGAAAGGGAGCGCGTTTATCGCTCTATTCAACAAGCCAGCGCCACGGCTCACACCGTATCGCCGTTTCGCGAATTGCATTCGCCGCAATCTTTAACGAGCGGCGCCGGACCGTCGATATGCGTTCGTTGCCAGGGGCGATTATAATGCTCTAGACATCGACGGTAGCGCCGCACCTCCGGATCCACTCTTATATATTCGGGCAGTTTCTCCCACAATCGTTCCACGTAGCGACCGAAATGTTTTAGTAAAATAATTTTCGGAATATACCGCCATTGATCGGTGGTGAAATCAAGAATATCGTCGCCATCTATTAGTAAGATAAACATCTCGATTCACCGCGCGCGATTCGCTACTGCGCGATCGGTGGCGATCTATTCGTATATAAATAAAAAGGTCTCGCCCTGCCTCGCGTGAGTGTACCGCGCACGCGCGCGGCGAGAGGAATGCGCTTCGTGCGGCAACCGATCGCGATAAAGGTCAAAAGGTGACAAACCTCAACAATAGGACGCGACCGTCGAAAGAAGCGCGCAGACACGGTCGTTTATTACCGAGTGCTATTCGCTGCGTCATTTGCGGGCCCTCTAGTTGCGGCAAAACGAACGCGTTGATAAGTTTGTTGGAGAGTCCGCATGGCGTACGCTTCGAGAACGTTTACGTTTATTCGAAGTCGTTGCAGCAGCCTAAATATCAATATTTAGAAAATTTATTAACACCGATGGAAGATATAGGTTATTTCACATTTTCTAATAACTTTGACGTTATTCCGCCCAGCGAAGCGCTCCCGAATTCGATATTCGTGTTCGACGATGTAGCGTGCGACAAACAAGATACTATCAGGGAGTATTTCGCTATGGATCGACACTCGAACATCGATTGCTTCTATCTGTGTCAAACGTACGCTAAAATACCGAAGCATTTGATTCGAGATAACGCGAATCTGTTAATTTTCTTTAAACAGGACGGCACTAATTTGCGTCACGCGTACAACGATCACGTGAACACGGATATGTCGTACGAGAATTTTCACGCGCTATGTCGCGCGTGTTGGCGGTATAAATATGGTTTCTTAGTGACCTACAAAGATAGCGCGCTTCGCGCCGGTAGATACAGACGAGGGTTTAACGATTTCATTGTACCGTAGAGCAATCAGTCGTCGCGGATACGTCGAACACATCGATCGCTCTCTCCCGTGAGCGAGAAGAATCGATTCGTTAGTCGCAATGGCCTCGACGGATATCGGTGAACGCGAAAAGACGGCGAAAGAGATCGCTAAGACGCGCGCGTTGATTAGTAAAAAACACAGAGCATTGAAGACCGGCAAAATGGAAAACGAAATCGCGATAGAGAGTCGTTTCAAGCCAATTGTCGAACCGCTGCGGCGCATCGCCGATCGCGCCGAGCGAGACGAAATTAAGCGCGAAACGATAAAGCGAGACGCGATCAACGCCTCGCCCTCGACGACGAGCATCGAGGAAAAATGGAAGGACGAAACGCTGACTCCCGTTTGGAAAAAACCTAAGGCGAAACGAATACGCGCGCGACAACGATTGGACGCCGTCTCTATTCCATTAAACGAGTATTCCGTCGAGAGAGATCCATTCGCGCGAGACGAAACCGAGGAGGAGGAAACGTTCGAATCCGAGAGTCTCGAATCGCCCTCGAAACTCGAAATACCCGTTAGACAAATTCCGCGAATTTCTCAAGGTCGCGAGATATCGCACGGTCGACTAGGACCGTTACGGCGAAAGTATATGGGGACTCTTCTCGGCGGAGAAGCGCCGAACGAGATCGATCACGTTTACGGAGTTTACATCGGCGAGAAAAGCGGGATGCTCGGCGATAAGCGATTCGACGTAGACGCGAATGATTCCATATTCATAGATGAGATTAAATACATCGGTACTCCCGGTTTGTACGAATTAATCTTTATGAAAATTCCTAATAGTCTCATATATACAGAAAAGGATAAATTAACAGAAGTATATTGTTAACAACGAACGCTCATAGACGCGATCATGACGCTAAAAAGTCTGTCTTAGGAAATAAAGGATACAAATACAAATTCATTATCGCTCCGCTTATTCTTGGCAGCGGCGCGAAAAAAACAGGCGCGGGTCGCATACCGTCGACTATGCGTGTCACGAACAATAGAATCGATTTACGTCCATTGGGACGATCCGAACGAATTAGTGGATCGTCTGCGATTGTTGGACGCTTCGCGTCGAGCCGGCAACAACGCTCACGAAAACGAGATTCTATCGATAATCGAGGAGTTTCGCGAAACAGGAGCGATCGTATAAATCGAACTGTCGCGTCGACGACCGTCGCAGTCGTACGCGGAATTCGCGATGTCCGTGAGCAAATTCGGCACACCTCTAAGAAACCGAGGCTACGACGCGAGAACCGGAAAACTACGTCCGGCTATCGAGTCTCTGCGAAATTACGTGCGCGATAATGCGCTGTGTTTAAGCTCTTCCATCGAGTACAACGCGAGAGAGCGCAAGATAAAACGCTTGGCTCAACCTGAGGAGGACGCCGACGCGACGAGCAAAAGCTACGTCGAGGGAATCACATCGCAATTGAGAAAAGACGCGGACGAGGCGGGGCAGGGCGTCATTCTACTGTTCACGAGACTCGCTCAGCTCGATAGCGCTCTGGTTTAACGAATAGACGCGGAGAGTTTCGTTTCCGAGATAAAAGCGCGCGATGACGCTCTGAGTAAACGAATAGACGCTGCGGAAAATTCCATTTCGAGAATAGAAACGAGCGTTAACACTCTAGATAAACGGATCGATGTTTTGGATAAACGAATCAAAGGTTTACGCAATCGAATTGGGGCCGCGAAAAATACTATATCGCTCAACGCGGCGGAATCCTCGACGAGAAACGCGAGCGATCGTAAAATATTGTTCAATCAAGATAAAGTAATACAAGAACTAACCCAAAAATCGCGCATCGCGGCGAATTCCGCGGCGAAATCCGAGGCGAAGATACGAGAGTTGGAAAATTCAACGTCGCGATTGAAGAGAGACGCGGACGAGCTATCGGGAAAAGTGAGGGAACTGGCGAAGATCAGCGGGAGCGGCGAGCCGCTCGAAAGAGAGATTCCATCCAACGTTATTCTCGAGAGAAAGGGAAGAGAATTATGAGCGTCGAAAAACGAAGACTAGTCGAGGAATTGCACGCGCCCGCGAGAAGAAACTTCCCGCGTCGTCGCGTCGCGGTGCGCGGGTACGACGACCTATGGCAGGCGGATGTGGTCGAGATGCGTCCTTACGCGAGACTCAACAAAGGCCACAACTACATACTCACCGTTATCGACGCGTTAAGCAAATACGCATGGGCTGTACCGCTTAAAAGCAAAAGCGCGAACGAAGTTACCCGAGCGTTATCTAAAATAGTGCGAGACTCTAAGCGGTGTCCGAAAAATCTGCAGACCGATAAAGGAAAAGAATTCTACAATGCCGATGTGCGAAATTTCGCGAAGAAGCGCGGAGTAAATCATTACTCGACGTACTCGGTGATGAAGGCGTCGAGAGTCGAACGATTCAATCGTACGCTCAAAAACTCTATGTGGAAGTACTTCACGCTGAACGGAACGTACAAGTGGATCGACGAGTTACCTCGACTCGTCGAGGAATATAACGCGCGAAAACATCGCACTATAGGTATGAGACCCGTCGACGTGACTCCAGCGATCGCCGATAAACTTTTAAATACTGTATACAGCAATATAAAGATCGCGGCTCTGGCGAAATTCAAAGTAGCCGATCCGGTACGCGTCAGCAAATTTAAAACGATCTTCGAGAAAGGCTTCACACCCAACTGGACTACAGAGATTTTTCGAATAACTAAGATACAACGGACTAATCCCGTAACGTATCTGTTGAAGGATTCGCGCGGCGAGCCGATCGCCGGAGGATTCTACGAGCACGAGTTGCTGCGCGTCGGCGATCCCGACGTGTATCTCGTGGAAAAGATGCTGCGTCGAAAGGGCGACGTGAAATGGTTGGGAATGGACGAATCGCACAATTCTTGGATAAATAAAACAGCTGTATTATGATAAAAATGTATTTTTATTAAATAAAACTATATATATTAAATATAACTTCATATATTAAATATAACTTTATATATTAAATATAACTTCATATATTAAATATAACTTCATATATTAAATATAACTTCATATATTAAATATAACTTCATATATTAAATATAATTTCATATATTAAATATAACTACATAAATAAAATTATTATCGCGTTCCATACGAGTTCTCTCTCGCGCTCCATATAGATTCTTTCTCGCGCCGCTACGCGGCCGCCGCATCCTGCGTTCTCTCTTTCGCGTTTTATACGGACTCTTTCTTACGCTCTATATACATTCTTCATCGCGTCGTTAAGCGAACGTCATATCTCGCGGTAACCTTTTTTTCGCGTTGCTCGATATATAATACTTTCGAAAACATAATAAAGAGTCATGGAAATCATCGATCTGTCTAACTCGCGGCAAATCTCGACCCGATTTGTGGTAAGCTTCGTTGCATTCTCTCTTGCTCGCATAGAGCATAGCGCTCTTTTTCATCATGCTACATGCAAGCGAGAGAGAACGCAAGAATTTACCAAATCGAGTCCAGATTAGCCAAGATTTAGACTGAATGGTGGTTTCCATGATTTTTTATATCGCAAAAACACGCGCGAGTTCGTATTTTTGGCGTTATATACGAATTCTTTCTCGCGTTCTATACGAGTCCTCTCTCGCGCCGCTACGCGGCCGCCGTATCCTGCGTTCTCTCTTTCAAACTTTATACGTACTCTTTCTCGCGCTCTATATACATTTTCTATTACGTCACTATGATAACATCGTAACTCGCATTAACATTTTTTTCACGTTACTCTATATAAAACACTTTCGAGAGCATAATAGAAGGATCGTGAAAATGTCCGATCAGTCCTATTTATAATAGATTTTAACAAAATCTATTACATATAAGACTGATCGAACATTTCCACGATTTTTTATTAAAATCTATTATAAATAAGACTGATCGAATATTTCCGCGATTTTTTTATAATATAGAAATACTCGACCCACCCTAGTTATTTCTCTCTCGAAACGATTTATTAAAGTAAACTATATTAAAGTAAACTATATTAAAGTAAACTATATTAAAGTAAACTATATTAAAGTAAACTATATTAAATGCGAATATTTATCGCATTTTCGGATATACAAATTATATTATTTATAACAACAAATTATATTATTCGCGTAAAACGCACGTTCTTCGAGACGATTCGTAGAACGTCCACCGATGTTTCGAGTCTCGAAATTCCAAGTCAAAGAATACAAGCCTGTGATATAAAACTTATATACTTTGATGTGAAATTTAGAAACGCGTCTCTTCGCGATAATTCGTAGAATGTTAACCAACGTTTTCTCATCGCGCGAAACGCGCGTTCTTCGAGACGATTCGTAGAACGTCCACCGATGTTTCGAGTCTCGAAATTCCAAGTCAAAGAATATAAGCCTGTGATGTAAAACTTGTATACTTTGATCTGAAATTTAGAAGCGCGTCTCTTCGGGATAATTCGTAGAATGTTAACCAACGTTTTCTCACCCAAATAGTTCAAATCGAAATATATAATTTTTTCTTTTTGAGTTAAAAATATGTGTTTCAGTTAGAAGTTCTTCTCGACCTATTATCTTCGGCGCGACCGCGATATATTATATCGAAAATGCGATGGTAATATATTATTTATAAAATATGTTTATACTAACAATAAACTACTAAAGTTTGAATATTTTAAAAAATGTTTCCGATAGCGTTGTAGATAGAATAGCGAACGCGCCTCGCAATATTACGAAGCGCTCGCGAGTTCGATCCTCGCGAAACGCGCGCTCGTTATTCTCTTCTATCGCGCTCGCGGAGTATTTTATTAAACGTAAATAGTATTTTCTCGATATACGTTTTTTCGCTCCTTACAGCGGTATTTTATAATGTCCCCACGGTAACGTATCTTCAACTCCGACACTGTATACATCTCGTGTAACTCGGATCTTATACAAAACTGCTCGCGCTTCATCTCGATTCCCCGTCGAAGACAGCGCGCGTAATCGTCGAACGTTATCGTTCTCGCGACGACGCCGCTCTTAACACCCTTGATCTTTTTCGTATCGCTTCTACCGTCGACTCGCAGCGCGTACATCTTCGCTCTGAGTCCGATAAATTCGGTCATAATCGCGCCAGCGTTCTCATCCTTCATCGCACAGGGTATTTTCTTATTAGCGAGAGGCATACCGTACGCGTTGTCCGTCGCGTAATCGCTCGTATCGAATCTGTCGATATCGCGCTTCATATTCTCGTACACGTCCTCGCATTCGACGCGATAAATAAGACTATCCGTGTCGGTGTACATTATTCTTATCTCACTTATCTCGATACAATGGTAGCATGTACTCGTAGTGAAATTCGTACAAACGAATCTTAGATATGTCGAGATACATACCCACATAGATCGGTTTGTTGAACTTAACCTCGAGGTTGCGCGAGGTGTCGAACGCATTGCTGCAGATTGCGATAATATATTACGTAACGGCTCTTATCGTATAGCGTGGCGAGAAGTTTCTCGTCTCGTTTTCCGGGCGGCTTATCGCGCGTCGGGCAGAATGGCAAGTCAGCGTGAGAATCGTGAAGGTTGGACGGATACGCAAGGTCGACCTCTAGAATATAACCGATAGGCGAGTTCGGTGTCACGGACGTTAAGTCAACGCTCGTAACGTCATCGACCCATCGAAAATTTTCGTAAGGCAACGATTGACACATCGCCCATCCATACAAATTATTTATATCGAAGTACATGAGATACGACGATGGTTCCGAAGGATCGTACGACTGTAAATACTTGTTATTAGCGCGCGCGTATCTGTTGGAACATTGACTTAGCCCGCCGCGTATTCCGCGTTCCACGAACATCACCATATCGATGTCGGTTAACAATTCGAATCGCACACCCGTATACTTTAACATAGCGTCCCACGTGTATCCCGCTAACGTGTAATAGTACTCGGGATCTAAATTATAACTCCTCATACACGCGTCGCGAAAATTTTCGAAGACATCGGTCAATAGAGGAACGTCGGTCTTTAAATACAAATCGCTATAATCGCCCAACGTTTCGACGCGAAACCGCTCCCAGACTCTTATCGCGCGCGCGTAATCGCTCTCGGATATCGCGTTACCGGTTAGCGAACTGTGAAAAGCCTCGCGCGGCGGTAGACGAGTCTCCAGCAATTTATCGTCGTCGACGTACTCGTACAGAAATACGCCCTTTCGCGCGAGAAGCTCGAAATCGGCGTCGCTAAGATCGGAAAATTCCAAACGCGCGATCCTCAACTCGCTCTTGCCTAGATACGACGCCAATTTCTCGAGACTCGCGCTTAGAAATTTGAAAGAATCCACGAAACGCAATTTCAAGCGTTTTCCGAACCATCCCTCGTCCCACGCATCCTCGACGTTCTTCGTGAAAGAGATGTACGTTTCTTTCGTTATCGGCAATACTTCCACGCTGCCGGGAAAAGCGTTAGCTACATCTTTAAGGGGGCATATACCTTTCTCGGGTTGGAAAAATCGATTTTTTTTTGTTGCATATTTTGAATGTTTAATGTCTTAAGAATGAAACCCTAAAGCCGTTTTTTGAAATGCGAACAACTATAGAGGATACAGCGCTTTGTACTGCGCGATGCACAGGCATGCGGTAGCCCTTTGTGGAGCGGCACGCAGATAGAAAGGCGGCCCGCTGTAAAATCGTTTCCTTTTAATCTATTTCAAATGTAGTCTAATCTGCAGATTATGAGTTCATTTTTCTCTCAACAGATGACGCTGTAATAGTAGAGGTTATAATAGTTTTTAGGCTATATTCAGTCGGTGTCAGCTGTGTTGTGCGTATTGCTAGGTTTTGTTTGAGTGTTATTTTGTTCTTCGCGATGCGCAAATCGAAAGGTTCCCGAAAAGCTCATTGTAGCAATGAGTATCGTAAAGATACGAAGCGTAAACGGAGTTTTCCAATCAATCGATGGGATATGGAAAAAGAAAAAGACACCACTTTAAATGCTGCGAAAAAATTGGAGAATCGTTCCGACGTGCCAGTGGCCGAAGATGAAAGTATCGGTTATCGAATTTTGAATTTTTACTCCGTTTTTACTGAAATTTCGCAGTTTCTAAAGTGTAAAGAATGTGGGGGCAACGTTAAATTCTATTCGGAAAGCAGTCGAGGTCTTGGCTTCAAGATAATGTTAACTTGTGAACTTTGCGAGCCGACACTTATTCCTTCTTGTCTTCAAATCGGTTCGGCATTTGAAATCAATCGTCGTTTTACTTTTGCTATGCGCTGCATAGGCCAAGGAGCAAACGGAGAGAAAAAATTTTGCGGATTGATGGATTTACCGCCTCCTGTCACCGAAAAGTCGCATAATGAAATTCAGAAAAACATTCATGTAGCGTCTAAGGCCGTTGCTGAATTACTTATGAGAGACGCGGTAAAAGAAGAACAGCTGAGGACGAGTTTGGAACAAGAAGTGGATATTGTTACAGAGCTGGCGGTTTCTGGGGTCGGGACATGGCAAAAGCGCGGATTTACTTCTGCGTTCGGCGTTTGCTCTCTAATCGGTATTCATTCAGAAAAAGTTCTGGATGTTAACATCAAGTCCGCTTATTGTAAAGCATGCGAAGTTTGGGGCAAAAAACAAGATACTGAAGAGTACAATGAGTGGAAAATTGAACACGAACAAGTCTGCCACATGAATCATTACGGTTCATCTGGCAAAATGGAAGTGGACGCCATCAAAGAGATGTTTCAGAGATCCGAAAACCTGTATGGAGTTAAATATACGGACTACATTGGCGATGGCGATTCAAAAACCTATAAAGGTATCATTGATTCTAAACCGTATGGAGATAATGTGATTATAAATAAAAAGGAATGCATTGGACACGTGCAAAAACGAATGGGCGCGCGACTCTGAAAATGTAAAAAAGAAAATAAAGGTATTGGTGGCCAAAACAAGTTAACTGCGAAGATGATTGACAAGCTCAGCGTATATTACGGTCTTGCAATTCGTCGAAATTATGATTCGGTGGAAAAAATGCGAGACGCCATCTGGGCTACATTCCATCATTACAGTTCGACAACAAAAGATCCGCAACACCAACTTTGTCCCGAAGGCTTCAAATCGTGGTGTGAGTGGCAGCAGGCAAAAGCTAACGGCACTTTAAACAGGTACGAGCAAAGTTTCAAAACCTTATCTGAAGAGGTTTTGAATGCGATTCACCCTATCTATAAAGATCTGTCTAATGAAACGTTGCTAAAACGTTGTCTCGGCGGGTTTACCCAAAATACTAACGAAAGTTATAATAATTTAATTTGGAGAATAGCCCCAAAAATTACGAACAGCAGTGCTCGCATCGTTGAAACAGCAACATATATAGCAGTTTGTCTATTCAACGAAGAAGCCACATCTTTATTAAAAATAATGAACACAATGGAGATAAAAACTGGACGAAATGCAGCGCAATTCACAGCTTCAAGTGACACTCGCCGATTCAGCCAAGCAGACATTCGCGCGCAACACGCGACTCGGGAGGCCAGAATTCATCGCCGACTTGCCAAAAGTCAATTGGAGGACGAAAATTTGGCTAAGGAGGATTCACTTTATGGGCCTGGAATAGATGATTTCATGTAAGTTGAAAAAAATCAGTTTTATTGTAGTGTAAACCTGTTGTAAAACTTTAAAAGCTTTTTTCTCGAAACCATGTTTTCAAAATCGGTACCGGCCGAAACTCGAAAACGGCTCAACCGATTTAATAGCGGTTTAGACCTACAGCAAGTATATAAAATTTTGTAGTCCCTATCGGATGCTTTTTGCAATTTTTTAATAATTTCAGTAGGATAGTATGGCCGGTTTTGGCTCAGTTTTGTGTGAGTGTGAGAGAGAGGGTATCGTTGGGGAGGAAGAGAGAGAGATAGTTTCGGAGCAGTTTGTAGGCGCCCGAGGGATGGAGAGCGGGCTGGGCGGGTGCATGAGGGGGTAAGTAGGGTGAGAGGGGAAGCGCGGCCAGGGGGAAGCGGTGGGTACGAGTCGCCGAGAGCGCTCGAGAGATGGCGCTCGGGGGGTGGCGGTTCCTCCCGATTCGCGACCTTGACGCGACTCGCGCTTCTAGCGCGCGATCCGCCGTCGCGATTCTTTAGGGGGGCGCGCCGCTTCTAGCGCGCGATCCGCCGTCGCGATTCTTTAGGGGGGCGCGCCGCTTCTAGCGCGCGATCCGCGAGCGGGCGGCGGGCGCCCGGCGTCGAGGGGCGGGGAATCGTCGGTGGGCGGTCGAGCGGACGGAGGGGCGTCCCTCGTCGCTCTCCTCTTCTCGAGGCGCGCGTTAGCGCGAGCGCGCTTGTCGCGTTTCGGGGGGCGAGTTTTTTTCCATTTTCCGGCGACGTCGCGCGTCCGGTGACGAGACGCGTCCGAGAGCGAATATCCGGTTCGGTTAATCGGGGGCGCATCCTCGCTATTTTCCCGTTATAAAAGGACGCCGCGATGGTCTCGAGGTATTAGTACGTTCCAGAATATTTTGCGGCGCGATGAAGCGCGCGCCGAGCGCTTTAACGAGATTAGCCGGAAGAGCGGTGAATGTTCGAATCGGAAGTATCGAGGATATATGGAATTTGGAGATACCGAATTGTTTGAAGAAAGAACTACGCGAACGTTATATAGAGGATCGTTTGTACTGTATAGAAGAGATCGGCTTCGCGGAAGAGTTCGTGCGAGAGGCGAGCGAGACGCGATTCGACGAACCTTTCGCGAATGTCGGAGCCGAAGGCTATTTGCTCTATCGCAATTGGAAACAGCGATACGGAATTCCGAAATTTTCGTGGGAGGTGAATCACGTCGTGCATTGTTTCTTTAAGTTCGGTTGCCGATTTGAGAACGGGGAGTATTTCGAGGAGAACGAGAGATATTGCGCGTATTGCGCGCGTAGCTCGAGTTTCGCGAAAAGCGTATCGACGCACGTGACGAAAACGGTGTATAGCGAGATGGTGCCCGCTTGCGATCTCGTCGACGAGGTTTTCGACGTGTCGAATAATTGGTGCGCCGGCTGCGAGACGAGAGCTTTGTTCTACATTGAGAATTACGACGAGGAGGAGACGTGGTTTATTTGTAAAAAATCTTGGCGTTCGTTAGACGACGAGTGACGAATCGAGAAACGATGGAGGCGCGCGATCTTCTCGATAGCGCGCGGGACGTCGCGACGGGGAACGCGTATCGCGCGTGGGCGCGACGGTGCGACGAGTGTCTCGAGTCTCTGCGGGAGAGGTGTCGAGGCGAGCGTCGGGGGAGATCGACCGGAGCGATCAATTCTCTTATCGCTCGAATCGTTCGATTGACGGGCGCGAGAGACGATCTGCGTCGACGTTTCGAACGCGTGGGAGGCGGTGTAGAGGAACGCGAGGGATTCTCGTGGTCCGAGATCGAGACGGCTTTCTCTAGACGCGTTTTAACCGGCGCGGTTATTAATTTCGATTATATCGAACCTCGACGATTTCTCGAGGACGCTAGAGATACCGTGCTCGATCGAATACGCGATGTTATGGATGAATATAACAGTGTTAAGGTCAATACCGCGTTTATCGGCGAGTTCATTTCGGGCGACAAGATCGGTGTTAAGACTATTGTCACGAAGATTTATCCGCTTCTATCTCTTTCCGACTTGCGAGAGTGGTACGAGAAGCGAGTGGTCGACGCTACTCTAGCCTCGTTGGAAGAATTTCAGGAGCGCGATAGCGGATGGGCGTTATCGCGAATATTCAATTTAACTGTGAACGTGAACAGATACAATCCTATGCACGCGGGATGTCACGTCAAATTACCGCGAGAGATCATGTTGAAGAAAGCGATAATAAACGTGCCATCTAATGACAATGCGTGTTTCGCATGGGCGGTGATCGCCGCTCTGTATCCAGCTGAAAAAAACGCGGGTCGGGAATCTTCGTACCCGCATTACACGACAGTGCTGAATCTGGAGGGTGTTAAGTTTCCTATGAGTTTGAGCAGAATTACTAGATTCGAGCATATTAACGACATATCTATCAATGTGTACACCGTTCGAGATAAAAAGGAGGGAAAAGGCGGTTGCCGCGTCGTTCCTCTGCGTCTCACTGACGATAAAAAGGACAGACACATTAATCTGCTGTATTTTGACGATACGACGCGACGAGATAACGCGACGCATTTCGCGTGGATCAAGAATCTGTCGCGACTCGTCGGCTCGCAACTGAGCGGTAGGCGAAATAAATCGCATATATACGATCGGTGAGTACGAATTAAAAGAATCGTCGCGCGATGTTGATAATGCGCGCGATTTAAAAATGTGCGTTATGTCGCAGATGCATGCACTATTTTCGAACGAGCGATAAGTTATCGGCTCACAGCGTGGACTGCGGAAGGATGAACGAGTGCGCTATAGTCCTTCCTACCAAAGACGACAAATGGTTAGAGTTTCGCAACTATAGTAGAAAGGAGCGACTTCCATTCATAGTGTACGCTGATCTCAAATGCGTACTGAAGAAGATAGAGGAGAGGAGAACGTCGAATACATCTATCGTTCAGCATCACGAAGTCTATAGCGCCGGATATTACGCGTGATGCGCGCTGGATGGCGTTAGTTCTACTTACAGAGCTTATCGCGGTGAAAATTGCGTATTGTGGTTCGTTAAAGAACTGCACGATCTAGCGCTTCGCGCGAAGACTATTCTCGATATCGATGCTCCTATGACGAATCTTACATCGGATGAATGGGAGAGATTCGTAAACGCGACGCGCTGCAGCATATGAGAGAAACCGTTCGAATTGGGAGACGCTCGCGTGCGCGATCACTGTCATCTGACTGGACGGTACAGAGGTCCGGCGCATTCGAATTGTAATTTAAATTATAAGGATACTTACGTAATTCCCGTATTTTTTCACAATTTATCGGGTTACGATGCGCATTTTATCATTAAAGATGTAGCTAACGCTTTTCCCGGTAGCGTGGAAATATTGCCGATAACGAAAGAAACGTATATCTCTTTCACGAAGAACGTCGAAGATGCGTGGGACGAGGGATGGTTCGGAAAACGCTTGAAATTGCGTTTCGTGGATTCTTTCAAATTTCTAAGCGCGAGTCTCGAGAAATTGGCGTCGTATCTAGACAAAAGCGAGTTGAGGATCGCGCGTTCGGAATTTTCCGATCTTAGCGACGCCGATTTCGAGCTTCTCGCGCGAAAGGGTGTATTTCCGTACGAGTATGTCGACGATGTAGATAAATTGTTAGAGACTCGTCTACCGCCGCGCGAGGCTTTTTACAGTTCGCTAACCGGTGACGCGATATCTGAAAGCGATTACGCGCGCGCGATAAGAGTCTGGGAGCGATTTTGCGTCGAAACGTTAGGCGATTATAGCGATTTGTATTTGAAGACCGACGTTCTTCTATTGGCCGATGTTTTCGAAAATTTTCGTGACGCGTGTATGAAAAGTTATAATTTAGATCCCGCGTATTATTACACGTTACCGGGATACACATGGGACGCTATGTTAAAGTATACGGGTGTGCGATTCGAATTGTTAACCGACATCGATATGGTGATGTTCGTGGAACGCGGAATACGCGGCGGGCTAAGTCAATGTTCCAACAGATACGCGCGCGCTAATAACAAATATTTACAGTCATACGATTCTTCGGAACCATTGTCGTATCTCATGTACTTCGATATAAATAATTTGTATGGATGGGCGATGTGTCAATCGTTGCCTTACGAAAATTTTCGATGGGTCGATAACGTTACGAGCGTTGACTTAATGTCCGTGACATCGGACTCGCCTATCGGTTATATTCTAGAGGTCGATCTTGCATATCCGTCCGACCTTCACGATTCTCACGCTGACTTGCCATTCTGCCCGACGCGCGATAAGCCGCCCGGAAAACGAGACGAGAAGCTTCTCGCCACACTGTACGATAAGAACCATTACGTAATATATTATCGCAATTTGCAGCAATGCGTTCGACACGGATTACGCATTACGAAAATACACAGAATATTGCGATTCGCGCAATCTTCATGGCTGCGCGAATACATCGAACTGAATACACGATTACGAATTAACGCGAAAAACGAGTTTGAGAAAAATCTATACAAATTAATGAATAATGCCGTGTTTGGCAAAACTATGGAGAACGTGCGCAATCATTCGAATGTTCGACTCGTGACTCGATGGGACGGGCGATACGGCGCGGAGGCGATGATCGCGAAGCCGAATTTTCACAGTAGAAGCGTTTTCGCGGAGGATCTCGTAGCTGTAGAATTGCGTAAACTCGAGGTTAAGTTCAATAAACCGATTTATGTAGGTATGTGTATTCTCGACATATCTAAGATTCGTTTATACGAATTTCACTACGAGTACATGCTACCATTGTATCGAGATAAGTGTAAAATAATGTACACCGATACGGATAGTCTCATTTATCGCGTCGAGTGCGAGGATATATACGAGAATATGAAGCGCGATATCGACAAATTCGATACGAGCGATTACGCAACGGACAATGCGTATGGAATGCCTCTCGCTAATAAAAAAATACCCGGTGCGATGAAGGATGAGAACGCTGGCGCGGTTATGACCGAATTTATCGGACTCAGAGCGAAGATGTACGCGCTGCGAGTCGCCGGTAAAAGCGATACAAAAAGAATCAAGGGTGTTAAGAGCGGCGTTGTCGCGAGAACGATAACGTTTGACGATTACGCGCGCTGTCTTCGACAGGGGATCGAGATGAAGCGCGAGCAGTTTTGTATAAGATCCGAGTTACACGAGATGTATACAGTATCGGAATTGAAGATCGCGCTCAGTCCGCACGATGACAAACGATACACGATATCGGGAACTACGGATACGTTACCGTGGGGACATTATAAAATACCGCTGTAGGGAGCGAAAAAATACTATACGTTTCTTAAAACATTTAAACTTTAGTTAGTAGTTTATTGTTAGTATAAACATATTTTATAAATAATATATTATCATTGTATTTTCGATATAATTCACGGTTGCGTCGAAAATAATAGTTCGAGAAAAACTTCTAACTGAAAAATACATATTTTTAACTCAAAAGAAAAAATGATATCGAAGAGACGTGTTTTTAAATTTCATATCAAAGTATACAAGTTTTATATCACAGGCTTATGTTCTTTAATTTGAAATTTCAAGACTCGAAATATTCGTGAACCGTTGATTAATATTTTATGAATTATCGTGAAGAGATGTATTTCTAATTTCATATCAAAATATATTACATCACAGGTTTGTATTCTTTGATTTGAAATTTCGAGATTTAAAACATCGGTGGACGTTCTACGAATCGTTTCGAAGAACACGCGTTTTGCGCGAATAATATAATTTGAATATAATTTATTGTAATAGATTTTAATAAAATAATAAAAATGAATCGGTCTTATTTATAATAGATTTTAATAAAAAATCGTAGAAATGTTCGATCAGTCTTATATATAATAGATATTGTTAAAATCTATTATAAATAGGACTGATCGTACATTTTCACGATCTTTCTATTATGCTCTCGGAAGTGTTTTATATAGAATAATGTGAAAAAGATGTTAATGCGAGTTTTAGTGTTATCATAGTGACGTAATAAAGAATGTATACAGAGCGCGAGAAAGAGTACGTATAAAGTTTGAAAGAGAGAACGCAGGATACGGCGGCCGCGTAGCGGTGCGAGAGAGAACTCGTATAGAACGCGAAAAAAATTCGTATATAATGCCAAAAAACGAACTTTTTGTGTGTTTTTGCGATGTAAAAGTCGTGGAAACCACCATTCTGTCTAAGTCTCGGCTAATCTCGACTCGATTTGGCAAATTCGCGTTCTCCCTCATTGGCATAGAACATATATCATGCTACATGCAAACGAGACAGAACGCGAGAATTTGCCATAAATCGAGTCGAGATTAGCCGCGAATTAGACAGATCGATGATTTCCATGACTCTTTATTATATTCTTGAAAGTGTTATATATAGAGCAACGCGAGAATAAAGCTACCGCGAGAATAAAGCTACCGCGAGATACGACGTTCACTTAACAATGCGATGAAGAATGTATATAAAATATAAAAAAGAGTCCGCATAAAGCGCAAAAGAGAGAACGCAGGATGTGGCGGCCGCGTAGCGGCGCGAGAAAGAATTTATGTGGAGCGCAAGAGAGAACTCGTACAAAATTACAATTGTTTTATAATTATACGATTTAAAGATTAATAATGGTAATCACTCTAATCGATTATTTATTAACCGATTTTAACCTGTAAATTCGTTTTTAATCAATTAAACGGTTAATCGATTTTCACAAGTCTTAATTTTAATTGTATTGTGTTATTATTTTTTTCTTTGTTTTATAATTATACGATTATTTTAGTTTTAACATATCTACAATTTTTTCTAAGATTTTCTTTGTTTTATAATTATACGATTATTTTAGTTTTAACATGTCTACAATTTTTTCTAAGATTTTTTTGTTTTTGGTAACACGAGATTTAATATTGTATCAGAAATTAAACTAATAAAAAATAATTAAAATGTCATTAATTGTATTTTATGTATAATATGTATAATATGCAGTTTTATTTAATAAAAATACATTTTTATCATAATACAGCTGTTTTATTTATTCAAGAATTGTGCGATTCGTCCATTCCTAACCATTTCACGTAAATCTTGTCACCCTTTCGACGCAGCACCTTTTCTACGAGATACACGTTGGGATCGCTAACGCGCAGCAATTCGTGCTTGTAGAATCCTCCAGCGATCGGCTCGCCGCGCGAATCCTTTAACAGATACGTTACGGGATTAGTCCGTTGTATCTTAGTTATTCGAAAAATCTCTGTAGTCCAGTTGGGTGTGAAGCCTTTCTCGAAAATCGTCTTAAATTTACTGATGCGTACCGGATCGGCTACTTTGAATTTCGCCGGAGCCGCGATTTTTATATTGCTGTATACAGTATTTAAAAGTTTATTGGCAATTTTTGGAGTTACGTCGACAGGTCTCATATTTATAGTGCGATGTTTTCGCGTGTTATATTCCTCGACGAGTCGTGGTAACTCGTCGATCCACTTGTACGTTCCGTTTAGCGTGAAGTACTTCCACATAGAATTTTTGAGCGTACGATTGAATCGTTCGACTATCGACGCTTTCATCACCGAATATGTCGAATAATGATTTATTTCGTGCTTCTTCGCGAAATTTCGCATATCGGCATTGTAAAATTCTTTTCCTTTATCGGTCTGTAGATTTTTCGGACACCTCTTAGAGTCTCGTATTATTTTAGATAACGCTCGAGTAACCTCGTTTGCGCTTTTGCTCTTAAGCGATACAGCCCATGCGTATTTGCTTAATACGTCGATAACGGTGAGTATGTAGTTGTGGCCTTTGTTGAGTCTCGCGTAAGGACGCATCTCGACCACATCCGCTTGCCATAGGTCGTCGTACCCGCGCACCGCAACGCGACGACGCGAGAAGTTTCTTCTCGCGGGCGCGTGCAATTCCTCGACTAGTTTTCGTTTTTTAACGCTCATAATTCTTTTTTCTTTCTCTCGAGAATAACGTTGAATTGAATCTCTTTTTCAAGCGGTTCGCTGCTCCCGCTAATCTCTCTTTCGAGCGGATCGCCGCTCCCGCTAATCTCTCTTTCGAGCGGTTCGCCGCTCCCGCTAATCTCTCTTTCGAGCGGTTCGCCGCTCCCGCTAATCTTTGCCAGTTCTCTCACTCTTCCCGATAGCTCGTCCGCGTCTCTCTTCAATCGTGACGTTGAATTTTCCAATTCTCGTATCTTCGTCTCGGATTTCACCGCGGAACTCGCCGCGATATGCGATTTTTGATTTAGTTCCCGTATTGTTTTACCTTGATTGAACATTACTTTACAATCGTTCGCGTTTCTCGTCGAGAACTCCGTCGCGTTGAGCGATATAGTTTTTTTCGCGACTTCGATTTGATCGCTTAAACCTTTGATTCGTTTATCTAAAACATCGATTCGTTTATCTAGAGCGTTAGTGCTCGTTTCTATTCTCGAAATGGAATTTTCCACAGCGTCTATTCGTTTACTTAGAATGTCATCGCGCGTTTTTATCTCGGAAACGAAACTCTCCGCGACGTCTATTCGTTTACCTAAAGCGCTATCGAGCTGAGCGAGTCTCGTGAATAGTAGAATGACGCCTTGCCCCGCCTCGTTCGCGTCTTTTCTCAATTGCAATGTGATTCCCTCGACGTAGCTTTTGCTTGTCGCATCGGCGTCCTCCTCAGGTTGAGCTAAGCGTTTTATCTTACGCTCTCTCGCGTCGTACTCGATGGAAGAGCTTAAACACAGCGCGTTATCGCGCACGTAATTTCGCAGAGACTCGATAGCCGGACGTAGTCTTCCGGTTCTCGCGTCGTAGCCTCGATTTTTTAAAGGCGAGCCAAATTTGCTCACGGACATCGCGAATTCCGCGTACGACTGCGACGGTCATTCACGCGACAGTTCGATTTATACGATCGCTCCTGTTTCGCGAAGCTCCTCGATTATCGATAGAATCTCGTTTTCATGAGCGTTGTTGCCGGCTCGACGCGAAGCGTCTAACAATCGCAGACGATCCACTAATTCGTTTGGATCGTCTCAATGGACGTAATCGATTTTATTGTTCGTGACACGCATAGTCGACGATACGCGACCCGCGCCTGTTTTTTTCGCGCCGCTGTTGTGAATAAGCGGAGCGATAATAAATTTGTATTTATATCCTTTATTTCCTAAGACAGATTTTTTAGCGTCATGATAACGTCTATGAGCGTTCGTTGTTAACAATATACTTCTGTATGTTAATTTATCTTTTTCTGTATATATGAGACTATTAGGAATTTTCATAAAAATTAATTCGTACAAACCGGGAGTACCGACATATTTAATCTCATCTATAAATATGGAATCATTTGCGTCTACGTCAAATCGCTTATCGCCGAGCATCGCACTTTTCTCGCCGATGTAAACTCCGTAAACGTGATCAATCTCGTTCGGCGCTTCTCCGCCGAGAAGAGTCCCCATATATTTTCGCCCTAACGGTCCTAGTCGACCGTGCGATATTTCGCAATCTTGAGAAATTCGCGGAATTTGTCTAACGGGTATTTCGAGCATCGAGGGCGATTCGAGACTCTTGGATTTGAACGTTTCATATTCTTCGGTTTCGTTTCGCGCGAATGGATTTCTTTCGACGGAAGATTCGTTTAATGGAGTAGAAACGGCGTTCAATCGTCGTCGAGCGCGTATTTGTTTCGCTTTAGGTTTTTTCCAAACGGGGGTTAGTGCTTCGTCCTTCCATTTTTCCTCGACGCTCGTCGAAGGTGAAACGTCGATCACGTCTTGTTTTATCGTTTCGCGCTTAATTTCGTTTCGCTCTGTCTCGTCTCGCTCGGCGCGATTAGCGATGCGCCGCAGCGGTTCGACGATTGGTTTGAAACGACTCTCTATCGCGATCTCGCTTTCCATTTTTCCGGTCTTCAATGCTCTGTGTTTTTTACGAATCGATGCGCGCGTTTTAGCTATCTCTTTTGCTGTCTTTTCGCGTTCACCGATATCTGTCGAGGCCATTGCAACTTCTTCTAACTCGCGAGAGAGAGATCAACGCGTTCGACGTATTCGCGACAACTGATCGCTCTACGGTACAATGAAGTCGTTAAATCCTCGTCTGTATCTACCAGCGCGGAGCACGCTATCTTTGTCGATCACTAAGAAACCATATTTATACCGCCAACACGCGCGACATAGCGCGTGAAAATTCTCGTACGACATATCCGTGTTCACGTGATCGTTGTATGCGTGACGTAAATTAGTACCATCCTGTTTAAAGAGAATTAACAGATTAGCGTTATCTCGAATCAAATGTTTCGGTATTTTAGCATACGTTTGGCACAGATAGAAGCAATCGACGTTCGAGTGTCGACCCATAGCGAAATATTCCCTGATAGTATTTTGTTTGTCGCACGCTACATCGTCGAACACGAATATCGAATTCGGGAGAGCTTCGCTGGGTGAAATAACGTCAAAGTTATTAGAAAATGTGAAATAACCTATATCTTCCATCGGTATTAATAAATTTTCTAAATATTGATATTTAGGCTGCTGCAACGACTTCGAGTAAACATAAACGTTCTCGAAGCGTACGCCATGCGGACTCTCCAACAAACTTATTAATGCGTTTGTTTTGCCACAACTAGAAGGCCCGCAAATGACGCAGCGAATAGCGCTCGGTAATAGACGACCGTGTCTACTTCTTTCGATGGTCGCGTTTTATTATCGAGGTTCGTCACCTTTATCGCGATCGGTTGCCGCACGAAGCGCATTCCTCTTGCTGCGCGCGTGCGCGGTACACTCGCGCGAGGCAGGGCGAGACCTTTTTATTTATATACGAATAGATTGCCATCAATCGCGCAGTAGCGAATTGCGCGCGGTGAATCGAGATGTTTATCTTACTAATAGATGGCGACGATATTCTCGATTTCACCACCGATCAATTGCGGTATATTCCGAAAATAATTTTACTAAAGCATTTCGGTCGCTATGTAGAACGATTGTGGGAGAAACTGCCTGAATATATAAAAGTGGATCCGGAGGTGCGGCGCTACCGTCGATGTCTAGAGCATTATAATCGCCCTTGGCAACGAACACACATCGACGGTCCGGCGCCGCTTGTTAAAGATTGCGGCGAATGCAATTCGCGAAACAGCAGTACGGTGTGAGTCATGGCGCTGGCTTGTTGAATAGAGCGATAAACGCGCTCCCTTTTGAACTACATATACCTGGATATCAATTTTGCGGGCCGGGTACTCGTCTTGCGAAACGACTCGCGCGAGGCGATCGAGGTGTCAATCCTCTGGATGCAGCCTGCCGCGAGCACGATATCGCGTACTCGCGGAGCGGCGAGCTCGCTGATCGACACGTCGCTGACCACGCGCTCGCCAAAAGAGCGCGCGAACGCGTCGCGGCTAAAGATTCGACTCTCGGCGAGAAAGCCGCCGCGGCGGCTGTATGGATGGCTATGAAATCGAAGACAAAACTTGGAATGGGTACAACGAAAATCAAGAGAAAAAAGAACAAAAGGAGAATAATCGCTACGAGAAAAAGAACGCTTCCGATAGCGAAACGCGGCGGCTTTTTACCCCTGCTACCTTTATTGGGAGCTCTCGGTTCTTTGGCCGGGGAAGCGGCGGGAATCGCGAAAGCGGTGAACGATCGCAAAGCAGCGCGACGACAACTGGAAGAGTTGCAGCGCCATGATCGCGCGATGGAAGGTCGCGGTTTATATCTCGCGCCGTACAAACGTGGGAGTGGCGTGTCCTCAACGAGAAGAAGAGCTAAAAAAAACTTCGCGTAAACAGACGCTAGAGATCCTCCCATCCGTCGGAGCAACGACGAACGAACAATTAAATCGCGCGGCGATACTCTCGCGCGTACCTCATTTTAGAGGTGTGTTTATGCGCAACGCGCTTCCGTCGCAAGCGCGCCGCGATGAGAGCGGCATTGTGAATTTAGACGACGCATCCGGACCGGGTACTCATTGGGTGGCGTACGCGAAAAAGGGGGACGACGCAATTTACTACGACGGTTTCGGCGATCTTCGTCCTCCGCGCGAACTCGCGCGTTATCTCGGGCGCGACGCGAACATTCGATACAATCGTCACTCCGAGCAGACGCGCGATCAAAATATTTGCGGACAATTGAGTCTTCAATTTCTCCGAGAAGTCGATTGGAGGAAGCGTCGACTATAATATTAACCGTTATTCGTCAATCGAACGCAGTTTGATCGCTCTCGCCAATCATGTCGCTGACTCTCACTCTTTCCGGACGAAGCAGTATTCTCGCGGCGAGTTATTTTCCGCCTCTCGATTTAAACGACGACGATTACGAATTAGGTTTAACCAATTTTGAAACTTATAATACGATACCGAATATAAATTCCACGAATAATAAATTTTACTTTGATAATAATGACGAGATTATCGCGATTCCAATAGGATCTTACGAATTAAGCGCTATAAACGCGTATCTAAGAGCGGCGATTCGTCATAAACGACGAGCGAGAGAGGAGGAACGAGAACGCGAAAATGAAAAACCGGAAACGAACGATGACGATTACATATACGATGTTGATGACGATTATTTCGAAGACAATGAGAATGGCGATAAAAGTGAAAATTCTATAACGCTTCGCGGTAACGATAACACTATGAGAAGCGAAATTAAATGCGCATATCGAGTAAATTTCACAAAACCCGATAATATCGGTTCACTCCTGGGTTTCTCGTCTCGTGTATTACAACCGAATAAATGGTATGCATCCGATAAACCAATAAATATTATGGCCATTAACCTTATTCGAATAGAGTGCAACGTTACAACAGGAGCGTATCATAACGACAAATCCGCGCATACTATACACGAATTCGCGCCTAACGTTCCACCCGGATATAAAGTGTCGGAGATTCCAACGCAGATCATTTACTTTCCGATCATCGCACGGACCATTACCGATATAAACGTGCGTGTTGTGGACCAAAACGGAAAATTGATCGATTTTCGCGGCGAAGAAATTACGATTCGTCTACACGTGCGACGAAAACGGTAGAGAAGCGCGCGATGCTCGTAGTGAACGGATCGAACGCGAGAAACGCACCTATTATCACTGTCGCGTCACCTCTAAACGCGGAAAAGAGAAGAAAAAAGGGAGGAAGACTAACCGCCGCCAACGAGACTTTTCTGCGCTCTTTGGGTTTTGTCGTGCCGAGAACCGCTTTTTCGTAAAAAGCGGAATGTGCGACATTCTAAGTATCAGTGGGGAGCCGATCTTTTCGACGATCGCATCGTCAAGATCGAAACTCACACGTACAACCCTTACGCCAATACTACATTCGGAAATAGCGATGAGATACGAATTCCTATACAACAGCAAGATTTGTATACGTTACCTTGCGACAGTTTTCTCTACGTTGAGGGCAGACTCGAGTCGAAGGAAGCATCGAGCGCGCAAGAGGAAATCGCATCGGTAACGAGATTAGTAAACAATTGCGCGGTGTTTATGTTTGAGGAAATTCGCTACGAGCTTGATGGCGTAGAGATCGATCGAAACAGAAACGTTGGAATAACGAGTACGATTAAGAATTACGCGTCGCTGACAGTCGAGAGAAGCAAAATATTAAAAAACGCTGGATGGGACTTATTAGCGACAACTCATTCGTCAATTGGTGATTTTAATTTTTGCGTACCTCTTAACGTACTATTAGGTTTTTGCGAAGATTACAAGCGCGTTGTGATCAATGCGCGACACGAGCTTATTTTAATACGAGCGCGCAACGATAACAATTGCGTTATATCGCGCGAAACGCAAGAACCTAAAGTCATTTTGTTAAAAATACAATGGCGAATGCCTCATATAGTATTGAATGATGTTAATAAATTAAGATTATTGCGCACGTTAGATAGTGGACGATACTTAAGCATCGCTTTCCGCTCATGGGATCTTTACAAGTTTCCGCTTCTACAGAGCACGACCAAACACTCGTGGGCCGTCAAAGCGGCGACACAACTCGAGAAACCGCGATACGTTATCTTCGTGCTACAATCTGGAAAGAAGAACGTTCTGTCTGAGGAGCCTTCTTTATTCGACGATTGTAAACTAACTAATGTCAAACTGTATCTTAATTCCGATTTTTATCCTTACGATGACATGAATTTAGATTTCGATAAACATAAAATCGCCGTGTTATACGATATGTATTCGAAATTTCGAAAAACGTACTACGGATGCGAAAACGACGAAACGCTCTTAAATCTAGATAAATTTTTAATTCACGGCCCACTCGTAGTTATCGACTGTTCTCGACAGAACGAGTCGATTAAAAGCGCCACTGTGGACGTTCGCATAGAGTTCGACTGCAAGGAAAACATCCCCTCTAATACCACAGCTTACTGTCTTATTATTCACGATCGAGTGGTAGAATACAATCCGTTCACTAACGTCGTGCGCAGAATCGTGTAAGCGCAACGATACTCGAAAAAATATGGAGACAGAATAAAACGCTTAGAAAAATCTAGAAAGAAACACTTCGAGTATCGCTAACAACGACGATGGACACACCGATTTTTGTCGATCTTCAAGGGTTCGTAGTTAACGAAAAATTCGTCGTGAAAGAAGTAGCCGTGTTAAGAAATGGTGTAGAATTGACGCATCACATCTTTCGCTCGCCGATGTCGTGGGATTTGCTCACGAGAGCGGAAAAATCGCGAGCGTGTTGGTTGATATCGAATCATCATCAGCTAAAGTGGAACGATGGACACACAAATTATGGGTCGATGAAAAAACTCGTTCGAGATGCCATATGTCGAGGATCTAGCCCTGATTCGACGGTGCAGATCTATGTCAAAGGTCACGAGAAGAAGAAGTGGTTAATCGAGATCTTAGGAAACGTCGCCGACGATCGCGACATAGCCGTTTCTGTCGAGACTATCGACGCCGATTACGAAGACATCGAACGTCTGGAGACTCTGAACGCTTCGCGGGCCTTTCATTGCGGATATCACGCGAAAAATTGCGCGTTAGAAAACGCGTGTAAATTGCACGATTGGTGGTTTGAGCGACGCGATCGTTTGCGCAATATGAGCGATTGATTTTATATTATATAAATTTAAGTTATATATAATGTATCAAATTAATTATATATTTTAAATTTTATATATAATTATAATGTATTGAGTCAATTATATAATCTATAAGTTTAATCATGAATATGTTATATTGTTGCAAAATATACGTTACACGAACGAACCGCGTTTTTTCTTTATCGCGGTCGCATCCTTTATCGCGGTCGCGTAACAAACTTAATTATAGAGATTTTAAATCTATTCATAAGTATTTCATTCCACATTTAAACTACATTTTTATATATCAAATCTCAAAAATTAAATCTAACAAAACCTTAATTTATAACTGTCCATAGATATTACTTTATCGCGATCGCACAAAACTTTAATTTATAACTGTCCATAGATATTATTTTATCGCGATCGCATAATAAACTTAATTATAGAGATTTTAAATTATAGAGATTTTAAATCTATTTAAATCTATTTAAATATACTATTTAAATATACTATTTAAATATACTTAATGCGGACACAGATGGTTATTACGAGAAGCGCGAGAACAAGAGGATACGGAAGAAGAAAAGAAAAGCGTAAAGAATCAACGTTTCGCTTAATGTATAGCATTTATTCATAAAAATTATATCTTACAAATGCGCTTTATTAACGCGTAAAATTACTCCGTGTCGAACGGTTGCGATTCGGGCACATAGTTCGCTAATTGTACATTCGCTCGCGATTTACCCTCGTTGACCGTCGCCGGTTCGGCCTCGTCCTCCATTGATCGTAATTCGAGTTCGCCGATCGGTCGCGATTCGGGCTCCTCATCGATCTGTGATGCGACGACTCGCCTAACTTCGGGAACAGCGAGATCGCGCTCGCCGCGTCGACGAGCGTCGCGCAATGCGCTATGAACGCTTTGCGCTTGTGCGAGCATAGTTCTCGTTCTATTTATTAAATCATAGAGCGATTCTCGCGCTGTTTTTACACAGCTCTCTATTTCTTGTCTAAAATACAAAAGTAAAAATTAGTAAAAGTAAAAATTAGTAAAAGTAAAAATTAGTAAAAGTAAAAATTAATAAAAGTAAAAATTAATAAAAGTAAAAATTAATAAAAGTAAAAATTAATAAAAGTAAAAATTAATAAAAGTAAAAATTAATAAAAGTAAAAATTAATAAAAGTATACTTACATTAAACGTGCGATATCTACGTCTTCGTTTAACTGAAAGGCGAGTCTAAACGAATCCGGACTATTTTCAATAACACCTTGCGCTTCCACACGCAAATCCGTGGCGAGGTCTCCCAGAACATAGGACTTTATCGCGATTAAGTCCCCGTTTACATTAATATAATCGGCCGCGTTAATTATCTGTTCGATTCGTTCCATATCGAACAGTTCACGACCGATTTTAATTCTCGTTACTTCACGTTCCGTCGTTTCGCGCTTCGTTATCTCGCGAGCGAAAATACTTTAACGCTTCTCGAAACGATCTCGCGTTTTATAAAGATCGACGCGCGGGATGTTGCGGTACAATTTATCGATCGCGCCGCATCTTCCTTCCGCGACCGTTCCGTTGCCGGAAAGGAGATATCTCTACTCGCTCATCGAGTGTCCTTTTTAGAGGACAAATGAATAATAAAAATAGAAATAACAAAAAACATCCGTTAGATAATGCGCATTCCGAATACTCTGCGAACAATGAGATCATCATCGCCGGAAAAAA
Organism: Polyergus mexicanus; assembly: GCF_030449975.1. Classification (NCBI taxonomy): domain Eukaryota; kingdom Metazoa; phylum Arthropoda; class Insecta; order Hymenoptera; family Formicidae; genus Polyergus; species Polyergus mexicanus. Next base: position 7,147,650 of record NW_027223321.1, read on the forward strand.
ATATCTAGGAGGTATCTAAGGGTATCTCTAATTTATCGTTACCGGAAGGAGATATCTCTAATTTATCATTACCGGAAGGAGATATCTCTAATCGCTCATCGAGTGTCCTTTTTAGAAGACAAACGAATAATAAAAATAACAGAAAACATCCGTTAGATAACGCGCATCGTTGAAAGGGATATCTTTAATCGCTCATCGAATGTCCTTCTTAGAGGACAAACGAATAATAAAATAGAAATAACAGAAAACATCCGTTAGATAACGCGCATCGTTGGAAGGGATATCTTTAATCGCTCATCGAATGTCCTTCTTAGAGGACAAACGAATAATAAAATAGAAAAAACAAAAGAGGAACTCGAGCGCGTCCGCTAGATAACGCGCATTCCAAATGCTCGACGTCGAAAGAAACGCGTTTCCCTCTCCCTCTCCCCACCCACCCACATTATTCGTCACCGATAAAAATAGGCGTCTCGCGGAACGCGCGAATCAATCGCGCTCGGCGTCTCTCAACAGTTTACCGCGTTTTCTCCGCTTTGCGCGATGACTAACACGAGGACGGTTCTCACTCTAGCGACGATGCTCGTCGCTACGACGGTCGCTGCGCCCTTCGACTCGGAAAGAATCGAGGCGCTTCGTTTTCTGCGCGTATACGGTTTTCTAAAAGACGATGGAGAATCACTGTCGTCCGATAACGCGACATCTCTGCGTCGCGCACTATCGCTGTTTCAAGAATATTATCAATTATCGGGAAACGGCGCGTTAAACGCCGTTACGCTTCACCTTATGCGTAAACCGAGATGCGGTCTCGCAGATATTCCCGATCGCGCGTATAGCCCGATCGCGCGAAAATGGCCGAAGACGCGTCTCGCATGGAATTTTCAGATGGCTAGCGAAGAAATCTCGCGAACGGCCGAAACTGCATTCGCGTTATGGGCGGCGAACTCATCGCTAACTTTCGCACGCGACCCGTTACACCCCGATATATTAATATCGTATCGAACGGGCGCGCACACTTACGCGAATCGTCGAAACGTCGGTATTTGCCCGGCAGCCTTCGACGGTCCGGGAGGAGCCCTAGCTCACGCGTTTTTTCCCTCTGGAACAACCGACTTCACATCGGAGATACACGTCGACGATTCCGAACCGTGGCACGTGTATCTAAACAAAAATCCTCCCGACACGCATCATCTGCTACAAACGCTAACGCACGAGATCGGCCACGCATTGGGTCTACAGCATAGTATGCGCAATGACTCTATAATGTTCCCGTATATACTCGACATCGAAAATCAATTTCCAGTTAAGCTGAGCATAGAAGATATTCTCGCTATACAGAATCTGTACGGATCTCACGACGACGGAAACTATCCAACGGCGACTCCCGCGACCACCGCCGCGCCCGCGACGACGAGCGTCGCGCCGACCGACCCAGCGCGCGCGGATCTCTGCGCATTGCGATGCGTGGACGCCGCGCTAATAATAAATCATCGATTATATATAGCTAATCGCCGCAACATATGGTCGGTCGACATGACCGAGAAACGTTACGGTAGACCCATGACGCTCACGGATTACGCGACGTTTCTACCAGCGAATTTCACGCGTCTATCCGCCGCGTATCGAAGACCCTCGGGCGATCTCGCGCTATTCGCGAACAATTCGATCTACCTCGCGGAATATCCCAGTCTTAAACTAAAATCGGGCTGGCCGAGATATCTCCACGATATCGGACTTCCCCGAAACGTTAAAATCAACGCAGCGATAAATACGCACACGGGACGAACCTACGCTATATACGACGATGATAAAGTCGCGGAAATCGACGAGTGTCACATGATAGTCACTAGACACGCTCCATTAAAAGATATATTTCCCGGAATTCCGTCCGCGATAACGTCGGCCTTCCGATACATCGATGGTAATCTATATTTCTTCGCCAAACGTCAGTTCTACGCTTTCAACGAATTTACAAATACCGTAACCTCGGCGGGTCCTTTGGATCTACACGCGCTCGGCATCGAGTGTCCTACGAATGGACTGCTAAGGCAATTGCGCGATCTACTTAGTCGCGTCTATCGTCTCAGCGACACGATCGAGAAAGAGAGAATCGACGATGAGAACGACTAGAGCGACCCTACCGTTATTTTTTAAAAATAGAATATATAAGAGAAAACGCGCGAAAGGGGAAAAAGCGATCTCTACGCGAGTATATAAAGACCGTCCATCCATTAAGCGCTTCATTATTGACGGAGAACACCAAAGCTAACGCGCGAAAAAGAACAAAAGAGAAAAAACGAGCGACAATGTACGCGACAATGGGGGGACAACCGCAGCAGCAACACTCATTCGACGATCGATCGAGACTAACCGAACGAGACCGCGAAGATAGCGCGGAATACGCTAAAAAAGCTAAAATGGACAATGGGTAAGACTATCGAACATTTATTCGAACTAATAATTCGCTAACACCGTTTCTCTCATCGCTCATATCTATTTTTTAGACGAGATCGCGATCGAACGCCAAGACACGACGCGGACGTCTCGATCGCGCGACCGCTCAGAATCTTAGGAAGACGCTATCCATTGACCAAAACCGCATATAAACATCTGGAAATTAGCGTTAACGTCAGCCGACCCTCTTTCGTAGAATTCGTCCTCGGAGATTGTCACGGCAAAGAGATCTCGCTAACGCCGGATACGTGGAAGGAACTGCTCGATCTACGACCCACGCTCCTGTCGCACTTTCGCTCCGACGAGCGCGACGAGGCGCGCCCGACGCCAATACACATCGGACAATTGACGCTACGATTCGGCAAACTCAACAATCTCCGAATACTTCCTCTCGAAACGCCTAAAATTCGCCTAGCCGTATCGAAGAACACCGTCGTAAATATATTAAATCTGGAACTTTGCGTCAACCGCATCGTCGCATCTTTAAGCGGTTTAACCGCGCGCGTGGACAACAAGCTAATTCGTTTCCTCGACATCGCGGCAGGCGCTCGCGATGAGGCGCTTATTCCCGCGATGATACGCGAGAGCGATAACTTCGACCGCAACGATATAATCGATTGCGAACTGCAGGCTCTGCTCTTCGGAGAATCGTGATACGCTCACTCGCGTACTCGTATCATCGTATTATTAATATATTAAAAAATTTGTAAAAAAAAACAATAAAACACCTCTCCTCTTTCGCTAGAACGACGATATCTCTTTATTTCACGACCTTTCGAAGATTCGCCATCTCGCTAAAGCGACAAGCGCGCTCGCGCTAACGCGCGCCTCGAGAAGAGGAGAGCGACGAGGGACGCCCCTCCGTCCGCTCGACCGCCCACCGACGATCCCCCGCCCCCTCGACGCCGGGCGCCCGCCGCCCGCTCGCGGATCGCGCGCTAGAAGCGGCGCGCCCCCCTAAAGAATCGCGACGGCGGATCGCGCGCTAGAAGCGGCGCGCCCCCCTAAAGAATAGCGACGGCGGATCGCGCGCTAGAAGCGCGAGTCGCGTCAAGGTCACGAATCGGGAGGAACCGCCATCCCCCGAGCGCCATCTCTCGAGCGCTCTCGGCGACTCGTACCCACCGCTTCCCCCCGGCCGCGCTTCCCCTCTCACCCTACTTACCCGCCCAGCCCGCTCTCCATCCCTCGGGCGCCAACAAACTGCTCCGAAGCAATCTCTCTCTCTTCCTCCCCAACGATACCCTCTCTCTCACACTCACACAAAACTGAGCCAAAACCGGCCATACTATCCTACTTATTTCTGTTTTTTTTTCTTTAAACAAAATGGAAATTTTGGCCAAAAATCGATATCTTAAGTTTGAAAGTCCGCCATTCTGTTAAAAATCAAAATTTTAGAAATCCCATCCAATAGGGACTACAAAATATCATAAATTTTAAGACCCTTTTTGATTTCTTTGTTTCAGATAAACCAGCTTGGAGATTCCGCCGGTACCGCAAAACCCTACAAGACATGCAAGGCCTAGGGCGAGGGGCTGTAGGGAAAGTACTTTCCATACAAATAATAAACAAAAATCAAAAAATGCAATCTAAAATGTGTACTTTTATTTGTGAAAAAAACCGATGCTCGTAGCTTTTATATTTTCGCCGAAAAAAAATCATGAAATATGCTATTTTTTTTGTCCGAGAAAGGTATATGCCCCCTTAATGATAAAATGCGCGTCGTAGCCCGATAAATTGTGAAAGAATACGGGAATTACGTAAGTATCCTTATAATTTAAATTACAATTCGAATGCGCCGGACCTCTGTACCATCCGGTCAGATGACAGTGATCGCGCACGCGAGCGTCTCCCAATTCGAACGGTTTCTCTCATATGCTGCAGCGCGTCGCGTTTACGAATCTCTCCCATTCATCCGATGTAAGATTCGTCATAGGAGCATCGATATCGAGAATAGTCTTCGCGCGAAGCGCTAGATCGTGCAGTTCTTTAACGAACCACAATACGCAATTTTCACCGCGATAAGCTCTGTAAGTAGAACTAACGCCATCCAGCGCGCATCACGCGTAATATCCGGCGCTATAGACTTCGTGATGCTGAACGATAGATGTATTCGACGTTCTCCTCTCCTCTATCTTCTTCAGTACGCATTTGAGATCAGCGTACACTATGAATGGAAGTCGCTCCTTTCTACTATAGTTGCGAAACTCTAACCATTTGTCGTCTTTGGTAGGAAGGACTATAGCGCACTCGTTCATCCTTCCGCAGTCCACGCTGTGAGCCGATAACTTATCGCTCGTTCGAAAATAGTGCATGCATCTGCGACATAACGCACATTTTTAAATCGCGCGCATTATCAACATCGCGCGACGATTCTTTTAATTCGTACTCACCGATCGTATATATGCGATTTATTTCGCCTACCGCTCAGTTGCGAGCCGACGAGTCGCGACAGATTCTTGATCCACGCGAAATGCGTCGCGTTATCTCGTCGCGTCGTATCGTCAAAATACAGCAGATTAATGTGTCTGTCCTTTTTATCGTCAGTGAGACGCAGAGGAACGACGCGGCAACCGCCTTTTCCCTCCTTTTTATCTCGAACGGTGTACACATTGATAGATATGTCGTTAATATGCTCGAATCTAGTAATTCTGCTCAAACTCATAGGAAACTTAACACCCTCCAGATTCAGCACTGTCGTGTAATGCGGGTACGAAGATTCCCGACCCGCGTTTTTTTCAGCTGGATACAGAGCGGCGATCACCGCCCATGCGAAACACGCATTGTCATTAGATGGCACGTTTATTATCGCTTTCTTCAACATGATCTCTCGCGGTAATTTGACGTGACATCCCGCGTGCATAGGATTGTATCTGTTCACGTTCACAGTTAAATTGAATATTCGCGATAACGCCCATCCGCTATCGCGCTCCTGAAATTCTTCCAACGAGGCTAGAGTAGCGTCGACCACTCGCTTCTCGTACCACTCTCGCAAGTCGGAAAGAGGTAGAAGCGGATAATTCTTCGTGACAATAGTCTTAACATCGATCTTGTCGTCCGAAACGAACTCGCCAATAAACACGGTATTGACCTTAACACCATTATATTCATTCATAACATCGCGTATTCGATCGAGCACGGTATCTCTAGCGTCCTCGAGAAATCGTCGAGGTTCGATATAATCGAAATTAATAACCGCGCCGGTTAAAACGCGTCTAGAGAAAGCCGTCTCGATCTCGGACCACGAGAATCCCTCGCGTTCCTCTACACCGCCTCCCACGCGTTCGAAACGTCGACGCAGATCGTCTCTCGCGCCCGTCAATCGAACGATTCGAGCGATAAGAGAATTGATCGCTCCGGTCGATCTCCCCCGACGCTCGCCTCGACACCTCTCCCGCAGAGACTCGAGACACTCGTCGCACCGTCGCGCCCACGCGCGATACGCGTTCCCCGTGGCGACGTCCCGCGCGCTATCGAGAAGATCGCGCGCCTCCATCGATTCTCGATTCGTCACTCGTCGTCTAACGAACGCCAAGATTTTTTACAAATAAACCACGTCTCCTCCTCGTCGTAATTCTCGATATAGAACAAAGCTCTCGTCTCGCAGCCGGCGCACCAATTATTCGACACGTCGAAAACCTCGTCGACGAGATCGCAAGCGGGCATCATCTCGCTATACACCGTTTTCGTCACGTGCGTCGATACGCTTCTCGCGAAACTCGAGCTGCGCGCGCAATACGCGCAATATCTCTCGTCCTCCTCAAAATAATTTCCGTTCTCAAATCGGCAACCGAACTTAAAAAAACAATGCACGACGTGATTCACCTCCCACGAAAATTTCGGAATTCCGTATCGCCGTTTCCAATTGCGATAAAGCAAATAGCCGTCGGCTCCGACATTTGCGAAAGGCTCGTCGAATCGCGTCTCGCTCGCCTCTCGCACGAACTCTTCCGCGAAGCCGATCTCTTCTATACAGTACAAACGGTCCTCTATATAACATTCGCGCAGTTCCTCTTTCAAACAATTCGGTATCTCCAAATTCCGTATATCCTCGATACTTCCAATTCGAACATTCACCGATCTTCCGGCTAATCTCGTTAAAGCGCTCGGCGCGCGCTTCATCGCGCCACGAAATATTCTCGAACGTACTAATACCTCGAGACCGTCGCGGCGTCCTTTTATAACGGGGAAAAATAGCGAGGACGCGCCCCCGATTAACCGAGCCGGATACTCGCTCTCGGACGCGTCTCACCACCGGACGCGCGACGTCGCCGGAAAATGGAAAAAAGCTCGCCCCGAAACGCGATAAGCGCGATCGTATCGCCGCTAACGCGCGCCTCGAGAAGAGGAGAGCGACGAGGGACGCCCCTCCGTCCGCTCGACCGCCCACCGACGATCCCCCGCCCCCTCGACGCCGGGCACCCTGCCGTCCGCTCGCGGATCGCGCGCTAGAAGCGTCGCGCGCGTCCCTAAAGAACGAGTCGCGTCAAGGTCGAATCGGGAGGAACCGCCACCCCCCGAACGCCATCTCTCGAGCGCTTTCGGCGACTCGTACCCACCGCTTCCCCCCGGCCGCGCTTCCCCTCTCACCCTACTTACCCCTCCATTCACCCGCCTAGCCCGATCTCCATCCCGTGGGCGCCTACAAACTGCTCCGAAACTATCTCTCTCTCTTCCTCCCCAACGGTACCCTCTCTCTCACACTCACGACAAACTGAGCCAGAACCGGCCTTACTATCCTACTAACTAGGCTAACAAGCGCCTACTTTTTATGAATTTTATATTTATGCACATTTGTGCGTATATGTGTATTAATGATATCTAAAAATTGTATATATAATTAAAAATTGTACGATAATAAATAATAACAGTAAAATAATAACTTACAGAATGAACTAATATACAGTATGTGAAACACGGGCATTTATTAGACTTGGCAATTTATTGCTTTTTTACTTGTCGCTTTTTCATCGATACTTTATGTATTGTCAGCACGATAGAGCGACAAGGAGAGAACAATTGTTAATTCTTGGCTCACATTATCTTTCAGCAATTGCAAATTTATAGACCGACAAGTATGCTATCTTAATATTTCTTTTCGAATATATCGATATTATCGGGTAAAAATATCTGGCACATAAATACTAATAACATGAAAGCATTTACAAGAAATGTGTGATGGATTAGTGCAAGAGTGTTCAATCTATCACGCAGTAAACTCAAATTCAGTTCCACGGATATCTCAACAAAATTTTTTTATATTTTTTGTTATATAAACGTTATTACATTTTGTGTGAGTATTATATTTAGAATAATTACTACAATTTTGAATATATGTTGGCCATTTTGTAATTGTACATGTATATAAAAAATTCATTTTATATATTTAATATATCTTATAATAAATTAAGAATAGCTAGGAGAGAAAAACTATTATTATCTTAAATATATTACATATATTAAAATATTAACACATTTTCAAAATTTTCAATTTTGTTCTCAATATAATTCTTAAAACACAAAATATAATAACAAAACACATACAAAAATTTTGTTGAGATGTCTGTGGAATTGAACTTGAGTATACTGAAATGATAGACTGAACATTTTGCACTTCGTCATTACATATAATGTTTGTATATATGCTTCCATATATCAATACTTATATGTGCTTATGCGATATCGGTACAATTGCAGAAAGATAATATAATTGTCTATGAGAGATAATAATATAATTGTTTATAATAACATAATTGTTTATGAACCTGCGATTAAGACTGTTCAAAGATAATGTAATGTCAAAGGACTGGCAATTATTTCTCTATCCTGCTATGATGAACTAAATATCGATGGTAACAAAGCAACAAATCTCACAAAGTCTAACAAGCATCCGTGTCTTACATATTGTATATTTATTCACTGTGTTATCTATTATTATTGATCATCATACAATATTTAATTGCATGTATAATTTTAACTATAATTTAAATATATACAGGATGTAACAGGATGTAACAGTTGTAGAGCTCTAAGTGGCGTATGAAAAATTATTGTTTTTAAGAAAATTATTTACAATGTATTTTTTTTAACAATTATTTGTTTTTTTGCACTAATTGATTTGTCTCATTATTCTGTACATAAAAGTATTACGGTAAAATTACTGAAAACCAAATATTTTATGAAATATTTTATTTTATATATCAAAATATGTCAGATTAAAATATAAAATAACTCAAAAAATACTTAATGAGAAAATACTTTATTATAGTGTTTTGGAAAGCTCTTGAGGTAAGCTACAAGAATATGTAATAAAAAATAGGGAGTTCCATTAAAAAAATTCAAACTGAGTTTTATGATCTTGACAGTACTATTCAAAGTCATACTAGTATTATTATATAATGTACCACTTAAAGCTCTACAACTTTTGCATGAAACATTTTTCACGAAAATGCGTTTTTTTCTAAAAAAACTGCTGATATAGGCACTCTGTTACACCCTGTATATGCATATGTATATAAATATAAACTTCTCAAAGAATGGGCGCTTATTAGTTATGTTGCATTACTGCTTTCTGCCACGAGAGGCCAGAAAGCATTTTCAGGCCGTATTTCGACCTAAAGCAATACGCTAGAGGAACAAGGATAGCACGCGATTGTCGCTCCTTGTCTAACATTATCTCCCAACAATCGCATCCGTGTGCTCAACATATTGGTGTGCCTTCACGTACGCTACACACATCGCTATACGCGATGAAAGAGAAACGAAGACGGCGCCATCATCTCTCTTTGTCTACCGATCAACGGTTGTATCCGTGTGCACGCAATGCCTACCATAGGTGTGTCTACACGGATACTATATATATACATTCGCGATGAAAGAGAGACAAAGACGGCGATCATTTCTCTTTGGCAAACGATCAGTGTACTACTAGAAAAATGTCCCGATTAGCTGTTCCTTGCGTATAGTTCTAGTGATATCCATTTTTTTTGTATGTAGTCTCAAAGAAGACATATTTCTTTCTCTAACTTTTTTTGCTATATTCTTTACAAAGCTTAGATTGGCGCTGAAGAGCCGGATTTTGCATTTTGGCTCTTAAAAAATTTATAATTAATAAAATGCAGCTCATGGCTAACTGCACCTAATCTGCTATAAGTTGTACCAGAGCTGTACCTTGTTTATCAACTTATGAAATATTATTCCAACTCTTTTTAAAAAAAAAAATCGTTCTTTACCGCCAATCTTATGATCCTACTGATTACAAATATTGCTGTCATAATATAATTTTCTTTGTATTTTGGCCGTAATATGAAAAAACGTATCCGTAATTCACCGCTTCCCACGAGAGGTCTCTACTGTCTCTTCTGTCAAACCTTAAGACTTAAGAATTTCATCTATACGAAATTTTCATTTTCTTTATGTTTCAATATGGCTGCCTTACTGGTCGATCGTGATTGGTTAATTCACTTGCTGCTTCAGTTTTTTTATGTGTTACTGGTGTTAAAATGCCTTTACATGACAGCATCAAGCGTCAAGTGGCGAGCGTTAAGCATCTGCGCAGAATATTGTTGCCTAGAATTATATTAATTTTACTTATTTTATTATACATATAATAGATGTGTGTGTGTGTGTGTGTGTGTGTGTGTGCGTGCGAGTGCGTGCGTGCGTGCTAGTGTGTGTGTGTGTGTGTATTATTATTAATCAAAAATATATTATAAAACGTTATTACTCTGGCAATGTAAATTAAAATAAAATTAAAATAGAAATGCAACAAGAGATTTTAGATGGTTGCAATATTCAAATAAATAAGATACAGAAAGGGATTCACAAATGACAAAATAACACACTTTGAAAAATTATTATTAAAAGTAGAAAATGCATCCCATACAGCACCGAAAGATTGCAAAAACGTTGCATAGACCTTATATTGAAACATTGTAATATTGCATGGAAGTTGCAAAATGTTTCTGCAATGTTACTGCAAGTCTGTGGCAACGTTGAAATGTCCGCCTTTAGAAATATTACAATGTAAGACTACAATAATATTACGATGCAATGTATTTGTAATATTGAAATGCGTTGCTACAAATATGCAAAACGCCTCAAATTTAATAGATAAACTTTGAGAATATAAAGATATCCAAGAGAGATGTTACGTCCAGACTCAAGCAAGGATTAGTCAATGGAAGGGCGTAAGCACTATCTTTATGATCCCAAAGTCAAACGCCTCGAAACGTTAGAATCGGGTCGAACGAACTTGACGGTTCGAAAATCAGGTAAACGACTGTTCCGGTCGCTATTACAATGTTTTTCAGAAGTTCGCTCGGCGGTCACTTTTTGGTAAAAGAATTTAATCTCTTTTATGCGGAGTGGGACCGACTTCGGACTGGGAATGAGAGAGGGTTAATAAAGATTTGATTTGATTTATTAATAAAGTACGACTTTATTCATGTTTAAATTAAATTACGTTAGTATACATAAAAATGATAAACATTAATAGTTAATTTAATATAGATGAATGTATGTGAGTGTTTATTTGTTCGCGGGTGTTACATTATTACGGAGAATGTTAGAGTAGTGAGACAAGATTTTATTGTTAACATTGAACTTTTGACTGGTTATTACAAAAATATATCTGTTAGAAAAAAAAATTATGTGAGTGAGAGTGTGAAGGAATACTAGGAATTTAGTTCATAATTTTAAGATTGGTAGGATAATTCGTCTTGCAAATCAGAGAGTTCATTACAGAAATCCTGCAATGCCTTCTCGAACTCTAATTCGGAAGGGAGAGAAGAAGGGAGTGAATTACCAAAAATGATCGTGGATAACAAGAAGAATGATTGCGGAGTAAGCGGCGGTTCAGGAGAAGGGGGTTTAGAAGATTATATTGGAGAGTAGCTAGGGGAGAAATGATAGGGGGGAAAGAAGGAGAGTTGTATGTTTAGTGATACCTGTTTCTGTGCGTGTGCTTAATAGATAATCACTACAACTAGTAATCACAGGCGAATTAAAATATGCAGAAGTTTGAGACTCCCGGAATGGTCTCGTTTTATAATGGTAGGTAGCAAGTTGTATATTTTACCCGATCTAGTTTTCACTACAAAACCAATGGAAAATGTTATTTATTGCGAGAATTTAAAGATAAAATTGAATAATTGGGTACTTATTTTTATTGTCGAATTGAGATTGAGATTTGTGAATTGCTGGTGAAAAATTGACGCCTTTTTCTTGGATGATGGACTATGGTAATTGCTGTGCGGATGCCGGGTTGCCTCAGAGATGACGCCAAGACGAGGACACTGGTTCTGAACTGATACTTTTACTCTTTATTCGCGCACACAAGACTGATTACCCCGAACTGATTGTAGTTGAGTTCGGCAGAAGAGACAGTAAAAAATCTGGCAGCTAAATTGATTTATTATATGGACAAGGATAAGAAGTTGAAAAAAATGGTCTGGTCTATGCTAAAAGAAACAAGGCGATCAGAACTAAAAGAAGAAAGATTTAGTAAGGAAGATCATTACAGAACTAGAGAGAAAATAAGACGAAAGAAGAAAATGTTGAAGGATCAGGAAGAAAGACGAAAAAAGAGAGTTATAGTACAAAAGATAAAAGCAGTATTGGAAGAGAGATAGAGAAGGGGAGGATAACGCTCAGGAGAGAACGTTATTCATTAGTTTCCCTCGATAGTCACATCATTCATGCTTAAAGTAATGGAACTCAGAGGTTATAGAAGTAAAAGAAATGAACTAATAAGACCGATCCAGGGCTGTTATTATAGTATTAACGGAAACAAAATGTAAAGGTAATCAAAATATTAAAATATATTTTACTGGATATAAAACATATTTTAAGGAAAGTATATGCAACTTTTTTAAAAAAGGTAAAAAAAGCGCCAAATACACGCGCCACTTGTGAAAAACTATTTATATATATTTATGAAATAGTATTATTTTAAATTATTGGAAATAAAAACTTATAAAAATATTTTAACCAAAAAAATTGTACAAATATATCTTACAAAAATAATGATATCAACAAATTGCGCTAACTGAAAATAAAAATTGAACAAATATTTTAACCAAAAACAATTGTACAAAATAACTGTTTTGATTTCTATAAAAAATTAAAAATTTAATTTAAAAAACTAGGTGCTGCTAATTTTCAAAGTATATATTAAAACCAACAAATAATAAATTTCATTTAGATCTAAATTTAATTTATAGAAATATATTTAATTTAGTTACATCAATAACTACGATGTAAATGTATTAAAGAATGAATTTTATATAATTTTATGAATTTTAAATAAATTTTAGCATATTGTTTAGTTTAGCATCGTCAAGTTTTTTAAATTAAATTTTTAAATTTTTATAGAAATTAAAACAGTTATTTTGTACAATTGTTTTCGGTTAAAATATTTGTCTAATTTTAATTTTCAGTTGGAGCAATTTGTTGATATCATTATTTTTGTAGAATATATTTGTACAACTTTTTGGGTTTAAATATTTTTATAAGTTTTTATTTCCAATAATTTAAAATAATACTATATATAAATACTAAATATTATATATATAAAGTTTTTTACAGGTGGCGCGTGTACTTGGCCCTTTTTCTTACCTTTTTTTAAAAAGGTAAATTTTTAGAGATATCATTCTTTCTTGTAGTATATGTTAACATCTTTAAAAAATTACAAATATACGATGGTATTATTAACCTAACCTAACAATAATAAATTTGTAGCAAATATGTACAAAACCAAATAAATCGAAAATGTTTCGTAAATATTCTTTAAGTTTTTTTCTACTATCCAAATAATCAATTTTTTTCGATAACCCAATATAAGTCATTTAATCTGACTGTATTCAATGTGAAAAAAAGAATAAATATATATTATAATATATACAGGGTGTTTCAGAACAATCTTCCATAAAATGATGAATTCCTGATACAATTCTAGACGATTTATCGCTTTCTGTTTATTTTCCTTGGCCCATGGACCTACATCCCTCCTGATGGGAGGGATAGATGTTATGGGTCTCCTGATCTTTTTCGTCACTTTCCATAGTGAGTAGCCCGTCTCCTCATCCACCGACAGATTCTGCAGGTACGAGTTTATTGTTTCTTCTTTAAGATTTTGTATTTTTCTTTTGAGCCTCTGAGTTTTATTGTTTAAGATGGTCTTGTCTGATGGATCTCTCGTCTGCTGCCATCTTCTTCTAGCTCTTCTCTTTTCCTTAACAAGTTCCCTGATTTCAACCGGATAATTCACTTCTTTAGTTGTATGTGTAATCTCTTTAGTATTATTATAGGCAGTTGTTTGGATAAGCCTGGTAAAGTTTTCAGTTTTTTTTTCGAGTTGTTCTGTAGTTCGCAGATTTATATGCAAATTAATATTTTTCTGAAATTCGATTCTAAAGCTTTCTCAGTCAGTGGTTTTGTTAACAAGAGTAGGGCGGGCGACTTTTCTTATTACCCTTTCGCTCAATGTTAGAATAACGGCTGAATTGTCTGAATCCAGATCAAAGTTTTCTTCAACTTCAATAAAGTTGGATGAAACTTTTCTTGTTATAAAGAAGTCTAGTGTATCAGGAGTTTTATTTAGATCCGTGGGCCAATAGGTAGGCTTACCCGTTGAGTGATAGTTACATCCTGTTCCATGGATGGCTTTTCTTAACTCTCTGCCCTTTGTTGTGGTTAGTCTCGATCCCCAATCTACATGTTTTGCATTAAGATCACTACCTACTATAAATCTTTCACCAGGGTGTTGAAGGAAAGTCTGGTAGTCCTCTTGTTTCATATTATGTCTAGGTGGGCAGTATACTGCTCCAACCTTCAATTTCTGCTTGGTAGACTTAATACCAATCACTGTAAGTTGTATATCTTCACGTTGTAAATGGTTTTTCTCATAGTGATTAATTGATTCTTTAATTATAACCATACTACCACCTTTTGCTTGATTGTCTGGGTGGATAGTATGGTAAACTTTATATCCTCTTATCTTAATATAGGATTGTCTTGTCATGTGTGTCTCTGAGATTAGACATACATCATGTGCCGAGAATGATTAAGAAAGACTTCTAAGTCATGTTTTTTGTACAGAATGCATTGGCATTCCATGTGGCTATTCGTATATCTTGTTGTTCCATAAGGTTATTTTTTCTTGGATATATCACTAGTACTTCTAGTCTCTAGTTTGTCGAGTCTCTCATTAACTCGTTCAAGTGTCTTCATCATAGTCTATAATAGCTGCAACATAGAATGTTCTTTTGTAGTTGTATCGGATAAGGGTTCCGATTATGGATGCGGATCTTCCCATTACTCCTCTCGCTATACTATTAAGTACCGCAGGTCGTTCAGCTGGGAACATTATGTGATCTCTCAAGTCTTCCAAATCATTTTCAGTATATATTCCGCTTGTGGCGAGTGCTCCTGGGCTTGTATATTTCCAAGTAGGTTTAGTTAAAGGTTTTATAATTGTAGGTGGCATAGTGTCAACCGGTCTGGACGTGAGTTTATACCAAGAATCTCCTAAGAGGTACATGGCAGGAGTGAATGCGTTACATGCAGTTTGTATTCCTTGACGCAACAAAATGTGCGTCTGAGGTGTTAAAAAATATGTTTGATTTCCGCGCAGTACTGATAATTGATCATAGCATTTGTCGGTTCGAGCTAGTCTTATTTCGACCGGTACACATTTGACTATGTGAATTACTTCTCCCGCCAACAATGCCATGTAACCGGGACCTTTCATTAAATGGTATGCGAAAATATCAGGTGATTGAGTAGCTATTGCCAGTGTATTTTGCAGCAATTGTTGCTCAAGATTGTTGTAGCAAAATATCCCGGTATAATTGATTTATTTGTGTGCGAATATGTTTCTCGACATATACAAATTTAGAGTTCATATACGTAAAAATGTCGAAGTTCGTAGCACGAGTTGATTTCTTAAAAATAGTAATGCCGGGCGTGGTCTCGAAAATAATTAATTTTGGATGTTTCGTACGCGTAAGTGTATACCCACAAGTTATATATTTTTCCTTGCTAGTTAAAGCGAATAGGGTATTCTGTGTAGTCAGTGAATAAACTACCTGAGCCTGTTGGTTTATACTGTCAATGATTTTGTCGGCATATCCTTCATACAATATCCCGTAATTGGAAAACTTACAAGAATCCGCAGGTACGGGATCCCAGAAGGTATCCCCTCCTTCTATGTCAGAGCAATGAGTGGCGCTGAGTTCGCAGGCTACACCTGATCTAAATTGCACCTTATTAGTGTTTATTCGCACATCGGCTACGTAATCTTGCAACGTTATTTTAACGCTGTCTAATACGATAACCTCAGTCCAAGTTCCATACGGATCGGAATAAACGCTTCCGGAACATACTCCGTCGTTATCTAAACGACCAGCTAATATCACGGGTCGAGTTGTGGTTTGATTAGGTTTGAGTCCAGTTATATAAGTATCAGATAATTGGAAAGTGCCGTAAGTGTGCATGCGTTGACATGCCTCTCGAGATACTTCTCGTACATATGTATATTTTCCATTAAATGCGTCCATGGTGTGAGAAAACATCCCACATTTTTTAATTAAACGGTCGATCTCGACTTTGCATTGTATTACTTTTACTGATTCGAATTCATTGATTTGTAATAGCTGTATATAAACTCTACTGGAATTTACATGCTGTTGAGGAATATCACACTCTTCTATAGTTAATAACGATAATGTTGTAAGATTAGCGGATGCCGAGCCACAGTCATATCCTATTATTCCATATGCCGATGGTAAGCTCGCTAATAAGATCATTATGACTATTCTTCTCGTTTCTCCATCCATCTGAAATTTTTAGTTCCAGATATTATTTAGATGGATATATATATATATATATATATATATATATATATATATATATATATACTTTGTTTTCGCGTGTGTGTGTTTTTTTTTCAAAGAAATTATTTATTTCTGTTTGCTGTTAGTTGTTCATTAATTGTTTTGATGTGGGAGGTTCGCAAGCGATTGGGATGTACGACTCGACTATTTTTCTTTATTCTAATTTTTATGTTGTTTTTGTTTAGTATTTCCAATATTTCATGAGGGCCTGTGTAATAATCTCCAAATTTGCCTGGTTTCGGCCCTTTTAGTAAAAACACATGATCCCCAGGCTTGAAATTCTGAGGATTGACCCTTTTGTCGTAATGTTCTTTTGACCTGCATTTTGCTTCTATAACGTTTTTACGAGCGTTCCCTTGAATTGTATGGAGTTGTGTCACGAGATTTACTAAATATTCACCGTAATTTGCCATTTTATCTTCTGGAGCTAAAAGCTCGTTCGAAGGAACTCCAGCTATTTTTCCGAAAATTAATTCATACGGTGTATGTCTTGTTGCTTCATGGACATTGGTATTATAATTAAACATTGCGAGGCTGATCCACCGATCCCACTGTTTTTGTTCGTTCGCATATTGTTTTAAATATTCTCCTAATGCGTGATGTGATCTTTCTAAAGATCCATTCGATTGCGGGTGGAAGGCTGTAGTGCGAAACTTGCGAATTTTAAATATTTCAGCGAGCTTTCTCATTAATTCGCTAATGAAGTTTCTTCCCGGATCCGTTAATATTGCCTTTGGTGATCCAAACACACAAATAAAACGGTCCACGAAAGCTTCTGCGATTATTTCAGAGATTTGATTTTGCAACGGTAATCCCATGCAAAATTTAGTTAACTGATCTTGTAGTGTTAAGACGTATTCATTTCCTCTCTCTGTTTTAGGCAATGGGCCTACAATGTCCAGGGCTACTTTGTCAAAAGATGATCCAGGTGTGTCTATAATTATCATAGGCTGTTTGGTCTTAACACGAACGAGTTTTTTCAATTGACACTGCAAACATTGTTGTATATATTTTTGAACGTCGGATTTTAAATTTTCCCAATAATAATTATGTTTTATTCTGTTATATGTTTTTGAAACCCCACGATATCCCCCGGTTGGTAAACAGTGCGTTTCGCCGATTATCGTAAATCCCTCGGCGGATACTTAATTTGTCCATGGCAAACAATTATTTTGGTTGAGGTGTCCATGAATATTAGTTGTAGTTGTGACTTAATATTACTCCAGGGAACATTGTTAATAGATTCTGTTTTTGCTATACTGATTGTTTCTAATTTCAAGTTTTCTGTTATGCGTTGTAAATCCTTTAAAGTTTTGATGATGTAGTTGAGGGTTACTGTAGGGCCCTCCCGTTGAGCTTCACTAATGGGTAAGGCCATGTGGTAATGATTTTTATATTTTATGGCTTTAGCTTCGCCTAAGACAAGAGATCCTAGGCTCGGGAATTCGTTTCGTTCGAATAGTTTCTGCGAGCCAGAATCTAGCGGTTTTCCTTGTGTATCAACAAAATATGCCACGTTATCTTTTCGTAGAAATAATAATTCGCGAGAGTCAATAATGTTGTTTTTAATTAATCTATTTTCGGTAATCATAAGTTTTGTTTTCCTTGCTTTTAAATTCCGATTAATAACGTTTTCCTCCTTCCTCATCTTCCTTTTCACTATCAAAATCTTTATCTGGCGGATCATTTCTTTCTTCTATTTCTTCAATTTCTTCTTCATTACTATCCAATTCATTTGATATTTTATTTTGTTCAGTATTTTGTTTTATTGTTTGACTTCTCGTTTGAATTTTATTCAGTGCAGGGCAATTATGAATTAGAGCCTTTTTGGTAATCGGTGAATAATCTGGTTCGTTTAATTCTGCAGGTGTAAACGGAAAGGTATTCGTAGTATTATCAAATAAATGACCTTCCGGTGTTATTTCTTCGTTATCCGAAAGATATAAATGGAAGTCGTCGTCTTCTTCTTCTTCTCCTTCGCTATCAGATTTTTCTAATAATTCGGCAATTAGTTGTGCATCTTCAGGATCTTCTGGATTTAACAATTTTCGCTCCTTTATTATTATATTTTACAATAAGTTTCTTCCAGATTTATAGGGTTTCTCGATAGAGCGTCTGCATTCACATTAGTTTTGCCAGCTTTGTATACTACATCATAATCGTACTCTGATAATTTTAACCTCCAACGGAGTATTCGCATATTAGCATCTTGCGCGTTTTTGAACCATATTAATGGTTTGTGATCTGTGACAAGTGTAAATCTTCTTCCAAAAAGATATGGTTGAAAATGTTTAACGCAATAGATTATGGCCAATGCTTCCTTTTCGTACGTGTCGTATTTCAATTCATTGTCTGTGAGGGTTCTAGAGGCGTAAGCGATCGGTCAGTCTTTGTTTATTTACCCTTGGAAAAGTATTCCTCCTACGGCTATTCCGGAAGCATCGGTGGTTAAAATGAATGATTTAGAAAAATCAGGATATTGCAATACTAGTTCTTCACATAATTTCTGCTTTAAAATTTCGAATGATTCTTCTTGTTTAGATGTCCACTCAAAACGAGTATCGTTCTTTAATAAATTCGTTAGTGGTTTTGCTAATTTAGAGAAATTTGGTATGAATCGTCGATAATATCCGGCAAGGCCTAAAAACTGTTTAATATTTTTCGATGTTTTTGGTCTTGGAAAATGTCGTACTGCTTCTAATTTCTTCGGATCTGGTTTTACTCCGTCTCTGCCGATTACATGCCCTAGATATGTTACTTCGGTTTTTAAAAATTCACATTTATCAGGTTGTAATTTTAAATTAGCTTTACGAAGTCGCTCTATTAATGCGTTATATTTTCGTTCATGTTCTTCTAAAGAAGTAGCGTAAATAACAATGTCATCCATGTAAACAAATAACTCCTCGCCTTGTAATCCTGTTAATACTAAGTCCATTAAGCGTTGAAAAGTTGCAGGCGCATTTTTTAATCCGAAGGGCATTCGATCAAATTCGTAATGTACGAATGGAGTGGTGAAAGCTGTTTTATGACTATCGGCAGGATCCATTTTTATTTGATGAAATCCGGACGCAAGATCACATACTGAGAAATATTACGCTCCTCCTAACTAATCTAATATGTCGATAATATTTGGAAAAGGATAAGCATCTCCAATAGTTTTATCGTTTAAGGCACGGAAATCGAGAACCATTCTCCAACGCTTATTTCCTTTTGAATCTTCTTTCTTTGGCACTATCCATATAGGCGTATTGTATGGTGACTGCGAATGTTTTACTATATCTCCTTCTAGAAGTTCCTCTACCTGCTTATTTATTTCTTCCTTATGTATTTGCGGAAATCTGTATTGACGAGTATTAATTGGGTGATCATCTGTAGTTGGTATTTGTAGTTGGTATGTTGTATTACATGAGTCGCGGTTAATTTTTCTCCAGGAATATGAAATCGATCTTGACTGTTTGTTATTAATTTTATCACGTTTTCTTGTTCTTTTTTATTCAAGTGTTCTAATCGCAATAAATCTATAATTTGTGTAAATTTATCTTCCTTCGTTTCTTCGGATATTATTAAACAATTATGCAGATCAGAAATGGCGATATTATTTTGTTGCTTCCTTTTAATTTTTGATTTACGTTTTTGCATGAATTTATTTACAATTTCTTGAGATTTATGCAATAACGTTGTTGAAATTTTCGAAGACGGTTTATTTTTACATTTGATATTTCGATTATTTTCAATATCTAAATCTTTAATATTTAATTTATATTTTTGTGCCTTTTCAAGAAGGTCTTTTATTGTGACATGAGACGATTTTTTATTATTATCATTATTTTCCGATGTTAGTTCAATTCTTGGAAACCTAATATCCATTAAAGTATGAAAATTTTCCCTTTCTTCGGGATTAGATTGTGTCGAGTTGCGTAATGAGTTGGTAATTTCCCTCCTCGCAATCGACGGAGCTAGAATTTTCTGTCGAGGTTTGGAAACTTCCCTCCGAAATTCTAGAATTAATTTTTTCTGAAGAGGTTTGGTAACTTCCCTCTCCAATGGTTGGGTTATTAAGTTTTTCAGAAGAGGTTTGGTAATTTTCCTCCTCACAATTAACGGAGCTAGAATTTTCTGTCGAGGTTTGGTAACTTCCCTCCGAAATTCTAGAATTAATTTTTTCTGGAGAGGTTTGGTAACTTCCCCCTCCAATGGTTGGGTTATTAAGTTTTTCAGAAGAGGTTTGGTAATTTCCCTTCTCACAATTAACGGAGCTAGAATTTTCTGTCGAGGTTTGGAAACTTCCCTCCGAAATTCTAGAATTAATTTTTTCTGGAGAGGTTTGGTAACTTCCCTCTCCATGGATTTTAGAATGATTTGAATTTTTATTCGAACTTGATTTAATTTTCCTCTCGTTTTTATTTTTCATTTTGTCTTTATTCGCATTTTTATTTTCATTTTTATTTTCCTTTTGATTTAATATTTCGTCTTCATTTTCATAATTGATTTTTTCAATAACAGTAGATTCTTGGTCATTTTCATTTTCATTTTGGGTCTCTTCAAAAATAATATCATCATTGCCCTCATGATTGTCTCTTTTTATTTTAATGCTAGTTTCTTCGATGCTCACGAGTTTTCCTGGTGAATTTGGAAAATTCTTGCGATTATTACGTGTCTCGTTATTCAATTCATGGTTATCTAATAGTTCACCTAGTGGTTTCAAGTGCAATGTTGGTACTCTGATTTCCACTTCTTCATCTAGTGTGTTTATAACATTCAAATAAGCTTTCCCGGAAACGTTTTCCACTACAGTATCTCCTAAATAAATTCCATGTTCTATTTTCAATTTGGGTATATATCCTATCTTTATGTCAGGATTTCCTACTCTTACATAGAATAATGACTCGGATCTTGGTGAAACTATTATGGTTTCTGGAGAGAAGAAGGGTACGTTAATTCCGGAGATATCCAGATGTCCTTCTGCATAATCGATTTTTGAAGAAGTTTGTTTAAAGAAATCATTTCGTAATATTCCGAATTGTGGAATTGGAAAATCGCTAGATACGATGTGAAAGGATACAGACGTTTCGAAAAGAATTAAAGTAATTTCTCCCAGGGTATAAACAGGATAATTATTTATACCGTTTAATTTTAAAATATTTGCGAAATTTACTATACTATTTTTAGGTTCAAATTTTCTTTAATTATGTGTGATCCTGATCCTGTGTCTAGCATGAGGGTTATGTGAGTTATTTTGTCAAGATTGACCTGTACGGTCGGCACGCGACCATGTTTAGTGAGGCTTACAGTCACGGGCCGTACATCTGGCTTCTGTCGGTCTATTTGACCTCCCGTGGAGCGGACGGGTGTGAAGTCCGCTCGGGATCCTGTTGCACACCCGACGTCGAGGGCCCGTTGTAGTTTCCCTGATCTTTCTCTTTTCGGCGATTATTGCTCGCAAGTCTTAACTGGCAATTTTCAAGAAGATGGCCCTCTTCTTTACAGTATCGACAAAATAGGTTATTTTTAGATACCGAATTTGAATTTGTTCTCGAGCGACAATCTTTGGCGACGTGTCCGATTCTGTCGCAATTCTGACAAATAACTCTTTGCTTATTTTCCAAATTACGTTCTTTATTTTGTTTTTTCCAGCAGTTATTGGCTAAGTGACCAAGTTTGTCACACCACTGACAGATTAAGGATGTTTTATTAATTTGGTTATTATTATTATTTTGCCGACATGTTTTTGCATTATGTCCCGTTTTGAAACATAATTGGCAAATAATAGTTCTTTCTTGAACCACATTTATTGGTTGTCGCGATTGGGGATCGCGTAAACGGCATCTGTCAGCACCATGTCCTCGTTTTTTGCAAATTTGACATATTAAAATTTTAGTTCCCAATCCCGTTTTACTAAAATTTTGTAGGTGAGGCTGTGCAAGTTTTCGGCAATTGTTTGCTATATGCCCGTCTTTAAAACAGATTTGATAAGTTTCCCGTCCCCGATTAATGGTTTGCGTCATATTTTTGTCTGAGTCGGCTCTCTCTTCCCTTCGTAAATCTGTCATTGTCCGAAGCTCTCTTTTTATTCTTAAAGCATCGGTGACCGTATTCTGTACATCCAAATTTCTCGCAATTCTTTGTTTGATTTCGGGTTTTAATCTTCTTATAAAACATTTGCACATATCTTTTTCTAATGACGCTTTAATTTGTTGATCGGGCAAGGTGTTTCTGAGTCCCTTATGACCCTCCAAAATTTGCTTTCCGAGCATTTTAACTCGATTTGCATAAGTGATTACATCCTTTCCGTTTTTCTGATAGATGCAGCCTAGTTCCCCTTGTAATTGGTAAACATTTTTAGAGAGTCCGTAGACTTGTTTTAAATAAGATTAGTTCAGATACATTGTTGAAATTCCTATCTTGTATGGTTCGACGGGCCTCACCAACAATTCTAGTTCTTATTATTTTAGTGAATTGCGATTCAGCCTCTCCCGGTAACATGGATTTAGCTTCTTCGCATCCTTCAATAAAATAATTTAACGGAATATTGTTCCCATCAAAAAAGGGAACGGCTTCAACTGCGTATTTTAAGGTTGCAAACGGATTAGTCATTATTTCGGATTCGTCTAAATCACTTTCTAGGCTTTCAACAGTAATATTATCTAACGTGTTAACTTGTTTAGTAATAATAACGTCTTGGGAATCACCGAAATCTGGCTCGAGCGTTTCAGTGGTCTCGGATATTAAAGTTTTTTCTAAGATTTTGTTTAAATCAAAATTAATTTGTCTACCGGTTGATTTAGGAGGTAATGTCGGTGTAGATGTGTGTATTGTATTTGATTCGGATTTGGATTTAGATTTCGATTTATTTCCTTCTAGAGCGAGTTTATAAAGCCTTTCTATTTCGTCTTTATTGCTTCCTCCTCTAGTAATCCGACTCATTCCCGTCTTTAGAAATCGCACATAACAATCCCGGACGAGCCCCCAAATTTACTTATGTTACGTCCAGACTCAATGGAAGGAAGAGTTAGCGGGAGGGCGTAACCTACTTACCTCGAAACACACACTCTCTCCCTTTTTTGAGACAAGTGTTTCCGAGTCGAACGAACCATACAGAACCTTAGACAGGTCAACGACCAGAAGGATCGCTCTACTCTATCGAAAGGCCGTTCGATCGGTGGTCCCTTTTCTGTAAAGGAACTGAATCCTTATTACCCAGGATGGGACCCTGTGCGATTTCGGGTAACAGGAAGGAGGTCGGGTTAATAAGTTTCTCGAATTTTAAAGTTAACGTTACATTTTTAAAAAAAAAATAAATGAATGATTTTTTAAAAGGATTTAAAAATTAATAAAGAACATTTAGTTCGGTTTATGAAAACTTATATGTAAAATACATCTTTTTAAATTCTACTGTGTAATTGTAAGTATTCGTGTGCGTGAGTGTAGGTAAAGGAAATTATGTTCTCGCGGGTGTTACAATAAATACGAAGGACATCAACCGGAATTAAACGGGGAGAGTAGAATTTTAATTCCGGTTGGAGATTTACAATATAAAGTCAAATAGTTATAAATTATAGAAAGAAAAGGAAAAATTAAAAGGTAAGGGAGAAGGTGGGATGACTATTAAAGATCCCGGATTAGTACGGTAGAGGGGGAAGGGAACTTCATCCAGAAGACCTCGATAAGGACGGCTAGAGGAAATCGGGAACCAGGGACAAAAAATGGGATCATTGAACCAGGTGGACTGGTTCGAAGGATCAGATGGAATTGGTCAAGGTCCACTATATCTGGACCGACGCGATAATCTTCGTCTGTAAGAGACACAGGGTAAGGAGGAAATTAACTTAGGAGATATCAGTACCAGTCTTCCCTATTCCGGTCTTCGAAAAGAGACTCCGATTCTCCTTCGGGATCGGAAGATTTTGATTTGAAATCTTCCGGTTCTTCTTTGAGGTCGGGACACTCTTCCGCGAACTCCCGGAGGGTTCCGTCTAAGTCATGCGACGCTCCTGAGAGGTCGGGCGATTCCAGGCGTGAGGAGGAGGGGGGAGTAGGAATTCTAGAGGGTTGATGTTGTTCAGGAAAAATAGGTGAACAGTTAGAAGGGGGAGGGGGAGTAGGGTTTCTCAGAGGTTGTTGGAAATCATCAAAAGTGGGGGAATATCCGGAGGGAGAAGGGGAATCAGGATTCTCCAGATGAAGAGATTCGGAGGAGGTAGATGGATGTTCAGGGGGAGAAGGTGGAATAAGATTTTCCGACCATAAAGAGTGTTCAGGGAAGGTAGGCGATGGGGGACGCTCGTGGGAAGAGACGGGGGAATAAGAAGGGGGAGCATAATGAAAAGAGGAAGTTGGGAGATAAGGTGGTAAGTTGTGTATTTTGTGTGTTCGTTTTTGCTTGTTATATATATTAATTAACCGATGCGTTCTTAAATCGAAGGAATGTTTATTTAAGTTAAATTTCTTATAGTCTATAGTATAATTAGGGTTCGCGCCCGCCCGAGCCAATTCCTTTCTCAATTGTCGATTCCGACGGTTTCGTGACCCTTTGATGGTCGCGCACGAAGATTGATTTAATCTTTCCATACTTGAAGATGCGTTGATAATTGTAGTAGCTAATTAGCTGCGACTGTTGCTGCAGATTGGAATGGACTCGGGAGTGATGGCTCAGAAACTCGGCCCTGTCGTGTTGCTGGATGACCACGGTTGTTGGCACTTAGCACTAAGTCCTTCACTTTTATTTAAACTTGCTCTCTGTACAATTCTGAGTCGCGAATATCTGGTCTCGGAGCCGATTACTAGCTATATAGTGAATCGTTTGAAGAGTGAAGACGGAATGAATTTTTGAGAGGAGCTTTCGCATATCTTCGAATCTTAGCATCTCCCCACGTACTCTCTCCATTAGGCAGTCAGAATTTCTTTTTTAACAAATCAAATCCTTACTATCTACCCCTCTCATGAGTAGATGTTACCCTTCCAGAAGAAGGTCCAGAAGTTGCGCCCATTGGTGTAGGCTTTTGTTTTTAGAAATTAACCCCAGCCTCTTGGAGAGTCCGTTAGGATCGGCTAAGTTGACATTTATTATTCCTGTTGGAATTTATTTCAAACAGATATCATAAGAAGGTGGTCTGGCAGGCGGTGTCAAGTATCGCGAGTTTTGCTTAGGATTCGGGTTTCATCAGTAAACCGTCGTCCGTGTTCCTTTCCTTATTCTTTTGTTCTAAACTCTTAAGCCCATCACACGGCTTTAGAATTGAATGTTTCATCATCTGTCCGCGCGCACATGATCTGGGTGTCTAGCGTTCGAGGGTTTCTTATCTTTGTTTAGAATTCTCAAATTTTGATGTGGGCTTTAGTTCAGGAATATTTATTGATCCGTTTCATTGAAAAAAGAATTTTATAGTTCTGAGATTAGTCTCGCCTGCTAGATATTCCTTTGTTTTATTGTTTATGTCAAGTGCAAAGAGTTCCAGACCGTAAACGTTTAATATTACATGAAAGAAAAGAATCGTGGAGTCCACTAGACGTAACACTATTATCCCTTCTTTTCTGTACTTCTTTAGCTATAATACAACCCTTGTAGTTAGCTGGGTGTGCCTCAGAGCAGTTAATGCACTTTGCCTGACAAGGGGACCCCACAACATGATACAAATGGATTTTGATGGGACTCAGATATGTTGTAAAGGTATTTGCCCTAAGTACCAGGCTAACGGGAATTTATGCACTACGGCTTGGTTTCCGAGAAAATCTACGGTAGAGTTTCACGCGCGGTATGTATACCAGTAACTGTGCTCCGTTGTCGAGCAAGCGAGCGCGGTGCAGTAGGCAAGGTTCACGGCTGGCACGCTGCTGGCACGTGTTCAAGTCCCGTCGGCGCGCGACATTTTTTTTTCAATTTTTTTCTCGTTTACGTCTAATCTTACTTAATATCAATAACAAACATTGCATTACAAAATTGCGGGGAAAAAATTGCTATACAACGTACGGTTTTTGGTAAGATTTTGTACAATTTTAAAACAAGCTGTTATTGTTAAAATCAACGATCCGGCCTCTTGTAGAAATTCCAAGTATTTCGGCATCGTTCGCTACCTGCGTTTACCATTAGAATCAACGATCTGCCCCCTTTTTTAAATGTAAACGAGCTTTGTTTCCCGATCTCACTCTTGAAACAGCCGTGCGTCTGCAAAGCGGTAGACTTCATAAAATGTGCATGATGTGACAACGTGTTATGCTTTGCGTGCTTTTATGATAAATACCACCCAAACGATTGTTCTTTTGATGTACACAGTGATAGAGAGAGCGAATAATTGAAACGCCTGCATGTATATATAATATAAAATAAATGAAATTACTACCGTACGTTGTATAGCAATTTTTTTCCCCGCAATTTTGTAATGCAATGTTTGTTATTGATATTAAGTAAGATTAGATACGTAAACGAGAAAAAAATTGAAAAAAAAATGTCGCGCGCCGACGGGACTTGAACACGGGCCAGCAGCGTGTCAGCCGTGAACCTTGCCTACTGCGCCGCGCTCGCTTGCTCGACAACGCAGCACAGTTACTGGTATACATACCGCGCATGAAACTTTACCGTAGATTTTCTCGGAAAGCAAGCCGTAGTGCATAAATTCCCGTTAGCCTGGTACTTAGGGCAAATATCTCTACAACATACCTGAGTCCCATCAAAATCCATTTGTATCATGTTGCGGGGTCCCCTTGTGAGTGTTTTTAGCTTTAGTGCACTCCACTGTGAGATGGTTGCCAGCACACTTAATACAGTTGGGTTTTCTTTTACAGAATCTTTGAGTGTGGCCGTATCTTTGGCATTTTTTGCATTGTGGGATCATTTTGTTGTTTCTTATCGCTTCAATTTTAACTTTCATGTAGTTAATGCGCTGAATATTATAGATTCTATTGATATCTTCAGAACTATCGAAGACTAGTGTATACAGTGGCAGACGAATACGCTCCATTTTATTATTTACAACATTATTTCTAAATTTTTGTACCATCTCTCGGATCTTATAGTTTTTCTCTTCTAATTTTTTGCTAATGTCTTCAACAGGAGTTGACGGATGCAGATTTCTGGTCATCACTCGTATTGGCCTAGAGGCTTTGTTCTCATACGTGTGCCATTCATATTTACTGTTCATTAAAGATGTCAGTTCTCTATATTCTGTATCAGAGCTGACATTTATTTTAATCTGGTTATTATTCAACATACTGGTACTGCCGTTGTACTTATCTATTTGTAATTTTTCTTTCATTACTTTATAGTCTTTGACATTACTTAAAATAATTAGTGGTGGCTTTGCTGCTTTAGGAGTTTTAGCTTGCTGTTTCCTAGAGTCATTTTCAATTTTTTCAGTTTTTTCAGACAGTTCTATTGCCTTGTGTTTCCTTTTATTTTTAGATTTGGATAATGCCCAGTCTATTTTACTTTCATCTAGTGCCGGTTTCCTTTTGGTTTCGTTTCTTTCCCCCTCTAAAGTTTCTAGTGACTGTTCCGCTTTTCTTTTCTTGTTTCCTTTCAACATCCAGTCTGTTTCACGGGTTAATTCTTCTTCATCTGTGTAGTAGTCTTGTTCGCAGTAGGTTGGTGTTTTCTGTTTTGACGATTCTTCTATAAGTCTATTTATTTCTTCTTGTGCTTTATCCATAGCAGTTTTTAGTTGTTCTAATTTATGCTTAAGGATCTTATTCTCTTGTCTAGGTTTTTCTACTTCCTCATTGTTCTCTTTTTTACTGCTAGCGATTAAGAAAGACGCGCTCCTTCTAATTTGATCTTTAACAAGCAATAGTTGGCCCTCCCTAGAATCCATAGGGCCTGCCTCCGAAGAAGGTGGATTTTCCAGTTCAACTGGGCTGCTACCTGGGGTATTTCCATACGTTTTGTCCATTGCTTCATCCTGTTGTTAGTTTTGGTCCGCCCCGGGTATTTTATTTTCCCGGTACCCTCCGGCAATGCCGGCGAGCATACCCTAATCCGTCACCTGGGGAGGCGCCCGATGGGGGACTAACAACCCCACACGGGATATTTCTGATATAAAACTAAAATTTGATTCAAGTTATGTTATACAGGGTGATTTAAAACAACCTTCTGTCTTTACAATGTCATATACTTGAAACTATTCTAAGAAGATTTTTCCTTTGCTAAAATTTTTTCCGAGGCTTAGTTTTTAAATTATAAGCCAAAATAGTTAACGAATTACGGGCCGCGTATGCGAGGCAGGGACGGTGCAACTCATCGTCTGATGCTGGTGATTACGTGAAGCGCTCGCTGCGATCAACTGTTTGCTACATGCGATGGAGTGTATGTGTGAGAGAGAACGTATATGCGTATACACACACATACACATTCTCTCTCTCTCTCCCTTTCTCTCTCTCTCTCTCTCTCTTTTACACCTATCGCATGTAGCAAACAGCTGATCGCACACACGCACTCTCTTTCTTTCTCTCTCTCTCTCTCTCTCTCTCTGTCTTCCTCTTTTACATCCATCGCGTGTAGCAAACAGCTGATCGCACACACGCACTCTCTTTCTCTCTCTCTCTGTCTTTCTCTTTTTACACCCATCGCGTGTAGCAAACAGCTGATCGCACACACGCACTCTCTCTCTCCCTCTCTCTCTCTCTCTCTCTCTCACACTGATTCTTATCTTTTATGTACTAATTTGTTACCCTCATACGACTCAATAAGTAATACTTCCGTATAACACAACGAGTAACTAGCAAACTTTTTTTCACTCACAAATTGCATCACTTATCGAACATTTACGAATTAATCCACGCGCTTTATCGATAAATTGAATTTATTAACGATTATAACGGTTAATTACAATCTACCGATTACTACCGATTAATTATTAAAATAACTCGAAGAAAGAAATGCGTTATTCGATGCGGAGACTGCGTGACGACAACAAGCAAGTTATGTTGGTACTAGCGTTGCCGGCTGCCGGCTGTCGAACGACTGAATGTATTACATTACGCGTGATCGACGCGGACGCTATCATGTGTCCTGTGATCGGCTAAAGCCTCTGACATTGTAAATTCAATAGTTTCGGAAACATGAAACTATAAAATCTGAAAATATAATGACAATATAATGTAAATATGATAACATCGAAAATATAATAACATCGTTTTTTTTAATAAATTCAGTTTATCGATATAGTGCATGGATTAATTCGTAAAAGTTTGATAAAGGGTACAATTTGTGAGTGAAAAAAAGTTTGCTAGTTACTCGTTGTATCATATAGAAATATTACTTATTGAGTCGTATGAGGGCAACGAATCTCTACATACAAGTTAAGAGTCAGTGAATGAGTGAAAGAGAGAGAGAGAGAGAGAGAGAGAGAGAGAGAATGTGTATGTGTGTGTATACGTATATACGTTCTCTCTCACACATACATCTCATCGCATGTAGCAAATGGTTGATCGCAGTGAGCACCTCACGTAATCACCAGCATGGGACGGTGAGTAGCGTCGTTCCTGCCTCGCGTACGCGGCCCGTAATTTGTTAACTATTTTGGCTTATAATTTAAAAACTAAGCCTTGGAAAAAATTTTGGCAAAGGAAAAATCGTCTTAGAATTGAGTCAAATATATGACATTGTAAGAATAGAAGGTTGTTTTGAATCACCCTGTATAACCAAAACCAAATTTTCATTTCAAAGCTTTGAGGTTTAACTTTAAATATCTCAGAAATTATAAGAGACCGCCGATTAAGTTATAAGAAAAAGTTACTCAGGGTCATGTTCTTGACAACATATATCAAGGTCAAGATTATTCGCGAGGTATCCGTTAATGTAAATAATTACCAAAAAAAAAAAAAATCAAGTGATACACTACTTACATTATTAATTAATTTACTAAAACCTAGGTGAATTAACATAAAAATTAAAGTAGGTTCATAAATAAAATAAGCAATAAAATATATTTGTATGTGAATTATTTTTTATTTGTCAGTTTAAGTATTTTTTTTTGTTTACCTTTTTTATACCAATTTGTATAGTTTTTATTATATTCTTTAAGACAAATATATGTTCTCGTTCTGACATGCTAACACTTCTCTTGGTATCTTCTTTTGGAAAATGATCCATTTTTTTATTGTCATATTAGTAACTATAGCGAAAATGAATGCTTCTTTTCTCAATCCAGAAGGACCATTATATTCTTCAAAAATAACGTTCATTAATTCGGTAACTTTGATTAAATCATCAGATGGATATATACACCCTTCTCTAGAAATGGTGTGGATCCAAGTATATTTAGGATCGGTTACGAATTGGATACGCTGTCCTAGGTCATACTTGTGTTTGAATCGATAAGCAACGTATCTAGCGATGTAAATCATTCCTTCTTTCTCAATTACATCCACTGCCTGCGTAAATTGTTCGACTTCTTCGAGGAGGTTCATTTCGTCACTTGACGGTTTATAACGGAAAACATCTGAGGATAATCATATTGGATGAAGATAAGAATGAGGATATTTTACAATTAAGGATAATTATATTGGATGAAAATAAAAATAAGGATAACTTACCACTGCTTTCATTTTGCTCATCGTGACTTAATTCAATTTGCTCACTGTGACTTAATTTATTTTCAGTGACTTGGAAGATGTTGAATTCTACGTCTTTCAACGTTGCATTGCTTTCAGATGATTGATTAAGAATGTCGCAGCAGTTGGTCAAGCATAATTCTGTAGAATCGTGATTTTCAGTGTTAGCGCTTTCTGTAAATACGTCAGTGCTATTTTTTCTCAATCCTGATCGGACACAGGCCCGATCGGACACAGACCCAATCGGACACAATTCCGATCGGATACATATGGTTGCAATTGGACATAGGCCCGATCGGATACAGGCCCGATCGGACACAGGCCCGATCGGACACAGGCTCGATCGGACATAGACCCAATCGGACACCAACCCGATCGGACACAATATATCAGAAATATATAGGTTTGGGTTAGGTTACATCTTCCGGAAGTGGAGCCCCCCCCCCCGTAGTAAGGGCGGAACATACTGCCTGCACGCATATGCTTTTTAATGCGTAGTAAGGTTCCACATAGGTTTACAACTTTCCACGCGAAGCGAGGTTCAACGCAAACCTATGTGTCTAGTTTTTTGATAGTGGAGCTCCCCCGTAGGGGGGGGGGGCGGAACCCATTGTGTCCACGCATACATTTTCCCATCCACACAATGATTGTAGGATGGACCTAGCTTCGCGATAAGGACTGTGTCCAATCGGAACTGTGTCCAATTGAGCCTATGTCCGATCGGGCCTGTGTCCGATCGGGCCTGTATCCGATTGCAACCATATTGCCGCGTTCCCACGAGGCGTGAACCACGAACGTGAATTACGCTTTCGTGGACTACGACTCGTGTGAACATGCTATCGTGAAGATTGCCTGTGACGTCACGACTCGGTCGTGACAGAATCAAGCCGGTTTGATTTTCAGTCGTGGCAATAGCACACGTGAAACAGAATGTCTATGCAGCGAGTATTAAAATTGAACGATAATGATACTCTTCAGTTTTTGGATTTGTGTCAAACGGAACCTGTACTTTATAATCCGACGTTGGATGAGTACAGGGATCGTGATATGCGTGCAGCAGCAGCTCAACGAATTTCAGAGGCTTTAAATATAAACGGTTTTGGACCAAAAGAAGTAATCTTAAAATTTAAAAACTTGAGAAGTTCGTATTGTCAAAAATTAAAGAAGATCGCGGATAGTCAAAGGTCAGGAAAATCTACAAATGAGGTCTATAAACCAAAAGTAGTGTGGTTTACGAAGATGAACTCCTTTATTCGTCCTTTTATACAACAAAGAGAAACTCAGTCAAATATGGTAAGTAAAATAAAATTATTATTATTAGAGCTTAGCATTTAATAATAATAAGTACTTTTAAGAGAAATTAACTACACATATAATAATGTAAATAATATCTTTCTTTGCTAAAATAAGTATCTTTAATGTTGGTTTAATATTTGATGTTGCCATGGTACTGCTCCTTCACCATTGAAATAGTTACAGTATCTTTCCCGTTTGTTCTGCTTCAAAGTTTGCATGTTTGTTACGCGTTGGTGGCAAATTTTGCAAACCATTGTTTCTAAATTGACGCCATGAGCCAGGAATAACATGATGGTTCTCGTCTTCATAATCAATTAGGCCATTAGATATGTAGCATGGATTGGTTTTTCTCAACCAGTTGTGTAAGGCACAACATGCACAAACCACTTTGTCCACTGTCTCTAGTTTTAGTGAAATTAATTTTTCAAAAACTCTAAATTTACTAGCAAGGATTCCAAACGCGTTTTTCACAACTCTGCGTGCTCTGGAAAGTCTGTAATTGTAAATCCTCTCTTTTTCTGATAAATTGCGCCGATTATAGGGTTTCATAAGATATTTTTTTAGAGGAAATGCGTCATCCCCTACAATGACTGCATTGGGAGGTATAGTAAAAGCATCGGTTTCTAAAGCAGTATACAGGGTGATTCAAAACAACCTTCTGTCCTTACAATGTCATATACTTGATACTATTCTAAGACGATTTTTTTTTGCCAAAATTTTTTCCGAGGTTTAGTTTTTAAATTATAAGCCAAAATAGTTAACGAATTACGGGCCGCGTACACAAAGCAGGCAGGAGCGGAGCAACTCACCGTCCCATACTGATGATTACGTAAGGCGCTCGCTGCGATTAACTGTTTGCTACATGGGGTGTATGTGTGAGAGAGAACGTATACGCATATACACACAAATACACATTCTCTCTTTCTCACTCACTGACTCTCACCTTGTATGTAGAGATTCGTTGCCCTTATACGACTCAATAAGTAATATTTCCGTGTGATACACCGAGTAACTAGCAAACTTTTTTTCACTCACAAATTATACCACTTATCGAACTTTTACGTATTAATCCACGCACTTTATTGATAAACTAAATTTATTAAAAAAAACGATGTTATTATACGTCATCATATTTTCATATTTTATAGTTTTATATTTTCGAAACTATCGAATTTACAATGTCGGAGGCTTTAGCCGATCACGGGACACATGATAGCGTCCGCGTCGATCACGCGTAATGTGATACATTCAGTTGTTCGGCAGCCGGCAGCCGGCATGCCGGCAACGCTAGTACCGATACAACTTGCTTGTTGTCGTCGCGCAGTTTCCGCATCGAATAACGCGTTTCTTTCTTCGAAATATTTTAATAATTAATCGGTAGTAATCGATAGATTGTGATTAACCGTTATAATCGTTAATAAATTCAATTTACCGATAAAGTGCGTAGATTAATTCGTAAAAGTTCGATAAGTGGTACAATTTATGAGTGAAAAAAGTTTGCTAGTTACTCGTTCTATCATACGGAAGTATTACTTATTGAGTCGTATGAGGGCAACGAATTACTACATAAAAGGTAAGAATTAGTGTGTGAGAGAGAGAGAGAGAGAGAGAGAGAGAGAGAGAGAGAGAGAGAGAGAGAGACAGAGTGCATGTGTGCGATCAACTGTTTGCTACACGCGATAGATGTAAAAGAGATTGATTGATCTTTATTAGCTTTCTCAGCTATTTGTAATACAAATCTAGTTTACATTAATTACAATATACTCCTTTAACATTCGCTTAAACGGCACAATTCTTTCATTCCGCGAGAAAGACAGAGAGAGAGAGAGAGAAAGAGAGTGCGTGTGTGCGATCAGCTGTTTGTTATACGCGATGGATATAAAAGAGAAAGACAAAGAAGAGAGAAAGAGAGTGCGCGTGTGCGATCAGCTGTTTGCTACATACGATGGGTGTAAAAGAGACAGAGAGGGAGAAAGAGAGAGAGAGAAAGATAATGTGTATGTGTGTGTATACGTATATACGTTCTCTCTCACACATACACTCCATTGCATGTAGCAAACAGTTGATCGCAGCGAGCGCCTCACGTAATCACCAGCATCGGACGGTGAGTTGCGCCGCTCCTGCCTGCCTCGCGTATGCGGCCCGTAATTCGTTAACTATTTTGGCTTATAATTTAAAAACTAAGCCTCAAAAAAAATTTTGGCAAATGGAAAATCGTCTTAGAATAGTGTCAAGTATATGACATTGTAAGGACAGAAGGTTGTTTTGAATCACCCTGTATAATGAACTATTTTGAAATATGCCTCCATCTGATCCCCTTCCTTTAGCTCCAACGTCGATATGGTGAAAGCAATAATTACTGTCAACCAAAGCAAGCAATACAATACTGTAACTGTTCTTAAAATTGTAGTAGTCTGAGCCACTTCTTGGAGGAGATTTTATGACAATATGTTTTCCATCGAGAGCTCCTATGTATCCTGGAAAATTCTAATGCGTGCTGAATCCATATTCAATATTTTTCCAATCTTCTTGTGTCATTGGTATCTGAAATAAATTATTTGTTTTCAGGTGCTGCAAAAAAATAATATTGAAACTGAAGGTGATCGAGAAATAAATGCAGAACAAGTAATAGTGGAGGATATTGCTCATGATGAGACTTTTTCTCACACACCCCAACTTTCGAAAACATCATCCGCATGCAATAAGCCTGTAGAAAAAACAAAAATGTCTCCCAAGAAATCGGAATCAGAAAATACACTTTTAAAAAAGAAAAAAAATATGAACGTGTGCAAAGATTTAGCCTTTATATCCCATCCTTTAAATAAACTGGAAGACATATCAACACGAGCGGAACAAGTTGCAGAGAAAGAGAATAACTACGACCATTTCGGGAAATACGTAGGATCATTATTGCAAACCATTGGATTTCCAGATGCTATAAAATTGCAAGAACAGATTACTACTCTAATAAATAATAGAATTTGTGCACCAACTATTCAAAATCAATATAGCTACTCATCTGTACCAAGTACATCCTGCAGTGAAAGAGGAGCTTCCGAACATATTTATTCACCTTCTGATGAAGAACATTCCTGGTTAATTAATCTATAAATTCTACAGAAAATAATTTTATATTTCATTATCTATAATTTTAGTATTATCAATACCTTTATATAATATTAATATATAATACATATTATTTTTTTAGTTATATAATTTATGAGATAGAAAACAATATAATAACAAAAATAATAATAATTATTAATTTTTTACTTACTTCAATAAACTTCTTTAAGCAAGTATAAATGACATCACAAGTATACGGGATAAATTTACTTAATGTGTTTTTTGGAATAGGGAAAAAAAATTCCAAACTTTTAAAAGAATCTGCTGTTGCTAAATAACGCAAGGTTACTGCTAATTTTGTTTTGGCACTTATTGCTTGTCTCATATTGGTGTCACGTTTTCTTATAAGAGGTTGAATACGTTCTAACAAATATGCAAATTGTATTTCTGTCATTCGTAATAAATTTTTAAAATCATCGGAATAATGATTTTTAAGTTCTTGTATAAATGTAGAACCTTCCAAAATTGGACGTTGTAATATCCAATGTCTAATCCACCATCGTCTTTTTCTACGTTTCTTTTGTTCAGTTTCAAGTAAGCGAAGAATTTCATAAGCTAAAATAGAACACATAACCTGACAACCCTCAGCAACTATTCTATTCATGGTCACGATTCGATTTACACTGTCGTGAATTAATAATTCCATGTGAACAGTTCACGCTTTCCACTAAGCGTGAAAGAAACTAAAGTGAGCACGAAAGCGTAATTCACGTTCGTGGTTCACGCCTCGTGGGAACGCGGCATATGTGTCCGATCGGAATTGTGTCCGATTGGGTCTGTATCCGATCGGGCCTGTGGCCGATCGGGCATATGTCCGATTGCAACCATATGTGTCCGATCGGAATTGTGTCCGATTGGGTCTGTGTCCGACCGAGCTTGTATCCGATTGGAAAATATTGTCGTGTCCGATCGGTAATGTGCGCAATTGAGACTCACTCGCAGAGTGTACAGAGCGGTGTGAGAATCTGGACGCGGAGAACAAAACGGTCTGGCGGTATAACTGGTCTAACAGGTCGCGGTAACAAAACAAAGCGGTACTCGAATCTGGACGCGGAGACCGAAATGGTCTTACGGTATAACAGGTCGCGGAGCAGGCAAACGGTCAGGCGATTGCACTAGACGCGGAGAACGCGATAGGGCCTTGCAAGCTAGTAGAATGCGCTGTCCCAGCAACCGCATAGCCCGGCATAATTATAGGTAGCCCGTGATCTGGTTTAACGCAGGCTTGGATGCGCCGTCCCAGCAACTGGGTAATCCGGCATAACCACGGGTAGCCTGTGACCTGGTGTAACACGAAAAGTAGTTTTGGATCTGGAGTTAATGAGAGGACTCAGGATCGGGAACTGGTAGTGATACGCTCGCCGGTCCGCCTTATATACCGGCGGTCGGCCTCCCACTCACGCGAGTCCGCGCGTGGTGGGGCAGCTATACGATGGGGCCGCGATACGGGTGTGGGGAGCTTAGGGACGCCATAAGCGCCAAGCCTCGAAAAGCACGCGGTGGATCGGCCCGCTAGGCCACTAGTAACGGTATCGTTACACCATTAAAGAGTTGTTAGTTTCTTCTGAAATGATAATTATTATACATTAATTATATTTAATAAATTACTGTTCTTTTAAATGTGTGTCTATATATATATATATATATATATATTTACTCGTGTGATGTGTAGAAGGAACTGTTGATATATTCAAGAATTCTATTGGAATTGCATCCAATTTTAATTTTCTTCGAGTTTTAGGAGAAAAGCTTAATAACGATGTTTGCCAAAAACTCTGATAACATGATGCTTAAAAATGTATGGAACATATGCGAGCTGCAAAATTATATATTATATATTATCATAGTAAAAATGTCATTAAAAGAAACTTATAAATTTACTCTTAGTGCTATTTTTAAATTATAAAATTTATAATATACCATGTTTTATGTTGATATTATTCACACGGGATGTTTCTAACCATATTTTGCTGTATTTCTCATTTTGGGGAAATGAAAAAAACAGAATTTTATTCACTGGTTACTGCGACTTTTGCAACCTTTTGCTACGTCGGCATCTTTAATATTATAATAATAATGTTAAAGATGTGCGCCTATATCGTTAAAAAATGGTGGAAATTAAGGCCTGCGCGTTGTTATGCGTAAAGTCGTCCTAGTTACGAGCACACTATGTCTACTTGCATCATGATCGGTATACGGATTACAGATAATTATCATCGGTGTATTATACATAATAAAATAACCTTCTGCGTATCTCGTGCAACTTTGTTCGTGTGGTCGGACTTTACTTCTAATTAACAATTTATATATTAGATACCGCGTATACACTCAATCAATAAGCAATATCTAATTATACGAGAACGTGATAAAGAGCAAGATGAAAAGAGAAAAAAGAAAAAAAGAGAGAAAATGGAAAAGAGCGAGAATACGGCTGCTAACGTAGAGCGACGATAACGTAGAACGCCGATAGTAGTGCAATCTTCTGTCGAGTGCATGAACTGTACGACATTTTTTACATTTGTATATTGCATACTGTGTATTCGTGTATATGCATGTAGCGCGATACCACTATATTTCTTTGTTTGTGTTGTGTACGTGCATACACGTATTAGGGCGTCGATGATGTTTCTTAAATGAAAATTCAGACATTTCGACTTTGCGTCGTAATATCTCTTGTTGTGCCTCCGGGAGAGGCACGGTAGTTGGGATCGTTTGCCGGAAGGAATTTTTTAACACAACCGTTTCTTTTGCAGGTCTTGAGTGAGCTCTGGCGATGCCCCGGCAGATCCCACCGCTGCCAAATTATGTTGTGCCTCTGGGAGAGGCACGGTAGTTGGGATCGTTTGCCGGAAGGAATTTAGGAATTTGGGCTCCGCACGAGAACTGCACTGACTTTATTTAAATAAAAATGATACTTTTGCATTTAAATAAATATATAAATATCTGTTTTATTCGTGACTTGGCTTAATTACAATGTTCCCGCACTTTCGCTCGCGTCGCGTATCGCGATAACGGATATCTTGTGCGTGAGATCTCGTGCGCGTGTCTAGAGTCGAGTTTCGGTCTCGAGACTCACTTCTCGCTTCTTTGTATGTATTTCTGCCGACTGTTAGCGATTTCACACGC
This sequence comes from Polyergus mexicanus, assembly GCF_030449975.1. Taxonomy (NCBI): domain Eukaryota; kingdom Metazoa; phylum Arthropoda; class Insecta; order Hymenoptera; family Formicidae; genus Polyergus; species Polyergus mexicanus. The sequence goes on from NW_027223321.1 coordinate 7,186,088, forward strand.
GTGGAGGTAATTAGGAATAAAGATTGCCCCCTTGGTAGTTATGATGAATACCCGCGTAATATTAGTTAATGATAAAGACTGCCCGCTTGATATTAACGGTGAAGACTGCCCGCGTAATATTAATGGTAAAGACTGCCCGCCGCTCGTTAGCGATGGGTCTTTTTATTATCTCCCCTTGGTTTCCTGGGAGGGGATCGTTTAGCGACAAGACTATGTGACGTGTCGCTTGATTTTGGCAAGATCCGGATGCAAGCTAAGGAGTTCTAAGTAGGACTTCTTTGCTTGCATTTTCGCAATTTCTTTATTCCTTTTTACTTTGCTTTTAAGTAGGACTTCTACGTTGCATTTTCGCAATGTCCTTCTTCCGCTTGCCCTGATTTCCGCGTTTTCGCAATGAAATGATAGCACGGTCGCTCGGGCTTCGCGCGTGGCTCGCGTTGTCAGCGCTTCGCTCGGTCAACGCTTGTAACGTGATCTGTATTCGCGTTACACGTTGAGCAATACCTTATTGTATAAAATAATATATATCTAAAATAATATATATCTATTAATTCGTGTATAGCCTTTTCGGGCTATAACACTCTGCTTATAGAACATGTAGAGCGAATAAAGACATCTTCTTTATATCAAACCAAACCTTATATCAAATCAAACTCAATCTATCGATTAAGTCTATCAAGAATTCGATCGGTTCAGCCGTTATTCAGATCTGATAATCTAAGGTACTCTACACTGTCCGACTCGCGTATAGATCCCGGAGTGCCTCGCAGCTTGGCGCCTTAGCATTAAAAACAAATTGAGTTTGATGTCATACGGCAATGGGAAAATATAGGGAATAATTTAGATATAATAAAAATTAGAGTGAAAAATGTAGAAAAATTTAACTTAGTGGCAATTTATAGAAAACCAGGGGATACAATATCTAGAAACAAATGGAGGGAAGTATTTGAGTTTGACACATAGCAATTAGAAACAATTTTTGTAGGGGATTTTAATGCGCACAATATGGCATGAATTTGTCAAGATACTGATGTTAATGGAGATAGATTGTGGGAGGCAACTTTCAATCAAGATCTAATATGTCTCAACCCGAATACGGAATCAAGAATGGGGAAGATAGGTCAGAAGTGTTCCAACATAGATTTATTCTCCAGTATTTGATTCTCCCGAAATGGTAGATATTGTAGAATGTGAGCAGAATAGAGACACATGAGAATCGGATCATTTCCCGATAGAGATTAGGATGAATGCTGTGACACATCGATATACAAAAAAGTCAAACAGGATTACTACAAAGAAAATAAAGTGATCAGACTTCGAGATTTCGGTATATAAAGAGTTAGAAGAAGATGGAAAGAGATACAAGAGACTGGAAAATGATGAAGAAATCATGGATGTAGAATTGAGATAACAAGAGTTTTTAGAAATTATAAAAGAAACAGTTAAAAAAAATATTAGAGGAAAAAGCAAAAATAAAGAGGAACCACAAAAGCAAGTTAAAAGACAAGTAAAATGGTGGGATGTAAAATGTGAAGAAGCGATTAAACAAAGGAACCAAGCATTTCAAATTGTGAAAAAAAAAAAATAAAATTAGTAAAATAAAATTAGTGAAAAAAACAAATAATTGTTTAAAAAACTACATTGTAAATAATTTTCTTAAAAACGATTATTATTTACACTAATTAATTTGTCTTGTTATTCTGTACATAAAAGTATTACGGTAAGGTTATCGAAAACTGAATATTTTACGAAATATTTTATTTTTTATATCAAAATGTCAGATTAAAATATAAAATAACTCAAAAAGTACTTTATGAAAAAATACTTTATTATAGTGTTTTGGAAAGCTTTCGACATAAGCTATAAGAATATGCAATAAAAAATAGGGGGTTTCATTTAAGAAATTAAAAGTGTCCTTGATTTGACTTTAACGATGCCATCCAAGGTCAAACCAATGACACCATCTTATGTTCCCCTTAAAACCATACAATTTTTGTTCAAAACATTTTTCTCTAAAATGCTTAGTTTTTGAAAGAAAAGGAGTGTACGGGTGGTCTAGGACACTCTGTATATATATATATATATATAAATATCAGATGGAACCAATGGGTGAATAAAGACAGAGAAGAAAAAATCAAAAAGGAAATAGACAAACTTGCACCACCAAGTGCGATAGTTGAATATGGAGAAATGACAGAAGAAGAATTTGAAGAAAGGATAGTTGAAAAGGAATTTAGTAGAGAAGAACTAAGAAAAGCGATAGAAATGATTAGAAGAAACTCAGCGCTAGGAAGGAATGGGATTTAATACATAATGTTAAAAAAACTTCTAGAACCAATGTTGGAAGTTCTTTTGAAGATTGACAATAAGGTCTGAATAGAAGATAGGATACCAGAGGATTGGAAAAAGTATTAGTTATATAGTTTATAGATAAGGTAGGAAAAGAAAAGGTTCGACCAATTGCGTTATCGTCATGCGTGGCCAAACTGATGGAGAGGTTAGTTAGTGAAAGGTGGTGGGCAGAAAAGAAAAATAAATTAGCAAAGGATCAGAATGGATTTCGACGAGGTTGCTCGTGTGTAGACAACTTAACATAAATAACAACAGATATCCAGATAGGTATTTACAAGTCATAATATACTCTGGCAAAGCTTTTCTAGATATAACGTCAACCTGATGACAATATTGTATATAATATGAATGAATCTCGATTGCGCACAATTCCGATCGGACGCAGATCCGATTGGATACAGTTCCGATCGAACACATATGGTTACAATCGGACACAGGCCGAATCGGACACAGATCCGATCGGATACTATCTCGATCGGACACAGTCCCCATCGTGAAGCTAGGTCTACCTTAGTGATGTCAGAAACGGGTCCCACGCTGCGCAGAACGCACATGTACGCGGTTCGCGCTTGAGTGCGTTATCCCCTCCATTGCTGAACCGTGAGCCGCGGGACCCGTTCATCACTAGTCCACCTTACAATTGTCGTGTGAATGGGAAAATATATGCGTGGACACAGTGGGTTCCCCCCCCCCCTATGGGGGGCACCATTATCAAAAAACTAGACACATAAGTTTGCGTCGAACCTCGCTTCGCGTGGAAAGTTGTAAACTTATGTAGAACTTTACTACGCATTAAAAAGTATATGCGTGGAGGCAGTATATTGCCCCCCTCCTTACGGGGGGCTCCACTTTCGAAACATATAACTTAACCCATATCTATTTGTGATATATTCTAATATTCTGATGTCCGATCGGGATGGTGTCCGATTGCAACCATATGTGTCCGATCGGGCCTATGTCCGATTGCAACCATATGTGTCCGATCGAAACTGTGTCCAATCGGGTCTGTGTCCGATTAAGCCTGTGTCCGATCGGATATGTGTCCGATCGGAAAATATTGTCGTGTCCGATTGATAATCGGGACTATCCCTATAATATATTAATTGATAAATTGAAGTAACTATGGGTTGTTCGAAAAATATATTAAGGTTCATAGAAAAGTGTTTATATTATAAAGATACTGAATTTGTAATAAACGGCCAGGAATCAGTGCATAGATTCGTATTGGGTTGAGTAAAAAGTCATTGCGTATTTTTAGTATGTTTTTCAAAGTCATTTATTCAAAGTCAGGTATATAAATATGAAACCGGAATTTGCCCATAGATGGCCCTAGCTGTCAATGTAGTTACCGTCAAACCGCGTCATTGGCGCCATTTTCTTGTTTTGACATCTGATAAAGATTTTCAACTCACAACAATACAAGTTTCATACAACAGCATAGTTTTTAATAGCGTTGAACATGTCAAATTTTGTGCGTGGAAACTACGATTTGCGGACAGCATTGATTTTCTGTTACCATTTGAAGAAAACTGCTGCAGAATCGCATCGAATGCTTGTCGAAGCTTACGGTGAGCATGCTCTTGGTATATCACAGTGCTTTGAGTGGTTTAAAAAATTCAAAAGTGGCGATTTTGACGTGAGAAACGAAGAACGTGGAAGACCATCGAAAAAGTTTGAAGACAGCAAATTGCAAACATTGTTGGATGAGGATGACGCTACCGACAACAAATGATCGATTTAAATAAAGCTTTGCGTGAAAAACGACTAGAATATCAAAAAAGGCAACACAAAGTGATTTTGCTTCATGATAATGCACCATCACAAACAGCAAAACCGGTCAAGAAAACGATTGAGGCGTTTAGTTGGGAAATACTTTCGCATGCGGCTTAATCACCAGACTTGGCTCCATCCGATTACTACTTATTTGCATCGATGGGACACGCACTTGCTGAGCAGCACTTCACTTCTTACGAAAATGTACGAAAATGGCTCGATGACTGGTTTGCCTCAAAGGAGCAACAATTTTTTTGGAGTGGCATCCACAAATTGTCAGAGAGATGGGAAAAACGTATAGTTAGCAATGGGCAATACTTCGAATAAAATATTTTTTATCATTTTCATACAATAAACGTGTATTTTCTATACAAAAATTCCGGTTTTATATTTATATACCTGGTATATATTGGGTTGAGTAAAAAGTCATTGCGTCTTTTTTGTATGTTTTTCAAAGTCATTTATTTATATAAAGAACAAAGATCAATCAATGATATATTTTCCGTTTTGTTCGATGACCTTTTGCCATCATTCGGTGAGCTTCATAATTCCCCGTTCGTAGAAGGACCTGTCTTTATTGGCGAAAAACTGAACAAGGTGCTGATTTACCGACTCATCTAAATTTAACGTTATTTCACGCAACGAGTTTTGAAGAGAGCGAAACAAGTGGAAGCCTGACGGCGCAAGGTCAGGCGAGTATGCTGGGTGGGGCAACAGATCCCATCCAAGCTCCAATAATTTTTGACGGGTCGCCAAAGATGTGTGTGGTCTCGCGTTGTCGTGATGGAACACAATTTCTTTACGATTGACGAGCTCCGAACGTTTCTAGATGACAGATCCGTTCAAACTGTCCAATTGCCGACAGTACACATCCGAATTGATTGTTCTGTTCCTTGGTAGGAGCTCAAAAAACATCACACCCTTCCAATCCCACCACACTGAGAGCATAACCTTCCTCTGATGAAGTTCTGCTTTTGAAGTCGTTTGAGGCGAATCACGTCGGGACCAAGACCGTTTGCATTTCACATTGTTGTAAACAATCCACTTCTCATCACCAGTTATCATTCGTTTAAAAAAAGGATCGTTTTCTTCACGTTTCATGAGCATATCGCAGATGTTTATACGCGCCGTCAAATGAACTTCTTTGAATTCATGAGGAATCCAAATATCGAGCTTGCTTACGTATCCCAGCTTCTTTAGGTGGACGTAAACACTTTTTTGACTGATCTTCAATGTTTCTGCAATCTTTCGTGTTGTGTAACGGGAGTTTGACTTGATCAATGCTTTTATTTTGTCGTCATCAACCTCGGTGTCAAAAATCACTTTATCTTTGTATTTGGTTTAAAAAAAATATTTAATACTTTTTAACTGCTAGTCAAATGAACTTAAAAAAATTATAAATCAGTTTCTTTTTTTTTTATTAAATAGTAATATTCATAAATAAATCAGTCATTTTTATTAAAATTATGTATTTATTTTTGCATTTGGCTTTAGGAACATAATAAATTAGTAACTAGGAAAAACTAAAAAAAAAGAAAAAACAATCTAACTCACAAAATAATAAATAATACAAGTATTTTTTAACATCAAACTGTGAAGTCAATAATCGAAATTAAACAATTTAATATTATAGGCCAGAAACAGAAGTTTATCAACATTTTCGCCAAGCAAATTAGCCCTCCTATCAGCATAAATTTGTCCAGCAGCGCTGAACAATTGCTCGCTCGCTACGCTGGTAGGAGGAGCCGATAAATACTTTGTAGCTACTTTTTTCAAATAGGTATAAGGACTTGAAGCCCAATAATGAAAAATGTCGGCATTTCTTTTAAGTAAAGGTTCTTTTAAATAAGATTTCAGGTGTTCATCAAAGGAAAATCTTCTGAATCGGGTGATTCAAGTGTTGACGACATATTATCATGCGTATCCCACAGATTTTCCATTTCTTGTGCTTGAGGATCTTATAAAGTTGAAGCTACAACAGTTTCATTTATTGTGTTGGTAGCATTTTCTAATGTTTTCGAAAACTCTTGACATAAAAAAGTTAGAATTTTAGCCTTGCAGCTTGTTATTTCGTCATCGATTAAGTACTTGGTTTTGAAACGTGGGTCGACAATCGTTGCAATAGTTAATTTTGAATAATTTTTTACGTAGGAAAATCTTTTGTTGACTGATTCACACAAGCGTTGTTTTAATCTACATATTTCTTCTGAATCTTCAGCTTTCACTGCAAGTTTTGTGTTTAGCATGGCTATCAATGGTATGATGAGAGACATGCATGCAGAATCGGCAGAAATATCCAATGTAGCTTGATAGAAACATTTTAATACAGTTATCAGATGTTTCATCAGATCCCACTCTTCCACAGTCGGGACATCAATTCCACCACGTTCTGCCATGTAGAGATTGATGGCAACTTTTTGCTCAAATAGTCTCTCCATCATTAAGTAGGTGCTATTCCATCTTGTCTCTACATCTTGGATTAAAGCATGCTTTGGTAAACCACAGGTTTCTTGAAATTGATTGAGATATCGATTTGCTTGTTCGTTTTTTTTTAAGTGGCCTACAATCTTGCGACATTTTTTTATTAGAATCGTAATTTCTTCATTTTTAAAGATTGAGTCATTAATTACAAGTTGCAATGTATGAGCTACGCATCCTAAAGATGTAAAATTTCCAATACGCATAGCCGCACCCATATTAGCGGCGTTATCCCGTATAGCCATATGGATTTTATTTTCTATTTGATATTCACTAATTGCTTCGGTAAGTTTCTTGGCTATAACTGATCCGGTGTGATCCTCATCAAGAACCATAGCTCCTAAAATCACTTTAGGTCTGGTTGGCCCTTCAATAAAATGAGCCGTAAAACTCAAAAGAGAGCATGTTTTTGTAGGATTGCTCCAAATATCCGTAGTAAAGCTTATCCATTTGGCTCTAGAAACAAGATCAAATACTTTTTTTTTAACTTTATCGTAAGTAGTTGGCATCAAAGATGTCCTAAAAATATTTTCTGATTTTTTTCGGTATCGTGACGAGCTATTTGGATCAGTAATATTCAACTTTTGAAATGCATCGCCTTCAACAATATTATACGGTAACATGTCGACAATTATAAGATTCATTATACTTTTATCAATACATAATGAAATAGGATGATCATCGGGCCATACTGTTGCTATCTTTCATTCCATTATCTGTGGCAAAGTTGACTACATCATAACATCTTCACTTTCGTGAGGCGTTTTCATATTTTGTACTTTTCTGACTTTAATTGCACCTAAATATTTGCTGTGTGCTTCAATATATTTTTGCCATTTTTCTTTATGAATTTTTTTAAAATGATTTTTTATATTGGTCACTGTTTGTTTTTTAGGCAGTAAACTACCAAGCGACAATGTTTTGGAACATATTTTGCAAGTTGCTTTATCCTCATTTTTATCAAAATAATCCTAAATGGGATTTTTAGCTGCCATCGTCTTATGAAATTTTATTTATCTGAACTGAAAGCAATATGAACCTACGTCAATAAATAAATTTTCACATAATAAAAGAAAAATACGTGAACATAAATACTCTAAAAAGTGCAAGTTTATTCTGACCGCTCAATTCTTCAAAATTCCAGCGTAATGTTTTATACAATTAAACAAATCATACCACACACTTACATTTTTTATCTAATACGAAAGAAGTAATTAAACTGTTTTACTTACGTAAACAAACAGTTAAACTTGTCACTTCACTTCCACAATAAAATAAAATCGCAGCGTAAATTTATGTCGCGTCCCGGGACCAGGGACTGCCGGGTGACCGCCGTGACGGGATTGTCCCGAAGTCCCGAGTCCCGATTGTGATCGAAATCAAACAGGCAGCGACTTGTTACTTACCCGCGCTCTCTTGTCGCGCCCGTGCGCCTATATAGATTCAACCTTCGGCTTCGGCAAAACCTTCTGACTGATTTTGGCCGAAGCCGATTGTTTTGCCGAAGGTGTAATTTTTGGCAGAAGGTGGCCGAAGCCGGAGCCGAAGCCGAAGGTTCGGTCGGACTATACTTATAATATAGAAGAAGATGTACAAATAATACAATTTACTGATGACATAGCAATATATGTAATGAGCGCAAACAGAAAAGTATAAAGTATAAGTAAATAAGTATAAAATTGAACTGGTTCTAAATACTTTGAATAAAAATTTATACAGTATAGAGTTAGAATTAAAACAAAAAAAAACAGTTCTTGTCGAATTCTCTAAGCATGGAGGATGAGATAAGAATTTAAATATTGAAATAGAAAATACACTAGTTTACAATAAAAAAAGCAAAATTTTTAGGAATTTTATTGGATGATAAATTTAAGTTTTATAAACAGATTCAAAAAGTTAGAGGTAAAGTAAATAAAGCAAATTCCATGCTGTACCCAAATAAAAAATCAAAAGGCATGGAAGTGAACACTGCGTTAATGTTGTATAAAAGCATCGTGAGGTCAGTTACAGACTATAGTAATTTTATATATTATCCTAAGAAGAATTCATGGAGATTAAAATTTGAGAAAGCGCAATACATGGGTATTAGAACGTCATTAGGATATAGGAACAGTACATCGAACTTAGGCAACCGATGCATAAAAGATCATTGCTAGGGGAAGCTTGGCAGAGGTTAAGTGGTTAGAGAAAAATGTAGGAGAAAGAAAAGAATATAAAATCTTTGACACTAAATATAAGCTATTGACAAAAAACATAGAAGTGGATTTCGTAACAGGACAATATAGAAAAGAGAAAAATAGTAAGGATTAAATATTGATGGAAAAGATTTGGGAAAAACATGGAATAGAAAATCAAGTAACTTTAATATATATGGATGGCTCAAGAAAGAAAAAAAGCAGATCAACAGGAGCAAGTTGTAGAAATAGCATATAATATTAGCGTATCAAAATTACTAGATATATACCATAAATATGAAATCGGAATTTGCCCATAGATGGTCCTAGCTGTCAATGTAGTTACCGTCAAACCGCGTCATTGGCGCCATTTTCTTGTTTTGACACCTGATAAAGATTTTCAACTCACAACAATACAAGTTTCATACAACAGTACTAAAGTCATTCACACATATGTTTGTCATATATCGTTTAACAGCTGACGGTTTAAGCTTCATTCTAAAAAAAAATTGAGCGATTTGGTTGAGTTTTGGAGATTTTATAACAAGTTGAAGATGAAAGACCAAACTGTGCATTTTCGCTATATTTAACTGTATTACTTCCGTAAAGGGAAGAACGCGCGTCAAGCTTGTGAAAAATTGCGTAAAGTTTACGGTGACGATGCTCTACAAGAACGTCAGTGCCAAAACTGGTTCAAGAAATTCCGCGCTGGTGATTTTGATCTCAAAGATGCTCCTCGGTCAGGAAGGCCCACCGAGATTGATGACGACAAAATAAAAGCATTGATCAAGTCAAACTCCCGTTACACGACACGAAAGATTGCAGAAACATTGAAAATCAGTCAAAAAAGTGTTTACGTCCACCTAAAGAAGCTGGGATACGTAAGCAAGCTCGATATTTGGATTCCTCATGAACTCAAAGAAGTTCATTTGACGGCGCGTATAAACATCTGCGATATGCTCATGAAACGTGAAGAAAACGATCCTTTTTTTAAACGAATGATAACTGGTGATGAGAAGTGGATTGTTTACAACAATGTGGAATGCAAACGGTCTTGGTCCCGACGTGATTCGCCTCAAACGACTTCAAAAGCAGAACTTCATCAGAGGAAGGTTATGCTCTCAGTGTGGTGGGATTGGAAGGGTGTGATGTTTTTTGAGCTCCTACCAAGGAACAGAACAATCAATTCGGATGTGTACTGTCGGCAATTGGACAGTTTGAACGGATCTGTCATCTAGAAACGTTCGGAGCTCGTCAATCGTAAAGAAATTGTGTTCCATCACGACAACGCGAGACCACACACATCTTTGGCGACCCGTCAAAAATTATTGGAGCTTGGATGGGATCTGTTGCCCCACCCAGCATACTCGCCTAACCTTGCGCCGTCAGGCTTCCACTTGTTTCGCTCTCTTCAAAACTCGTTGCGTGAAATAACGTTAAATTTAGATGAGTCGGTAAATCAGCACCTTGTTCAGTTTTTCGCCAATAAAGACAGGTCCTTCTACGAACGGGGAATTATGAAGCTCACCGAATGATGGCAAAAAATCATCGAACAAAACGGAAAATATATCATTGATTGATCTTTGTTCTTTATATAAATAAATGACTTTGAAAAACATACAAAAAAGTCGCAATGACTTTTTACTCAACCCAATATATACCAGGTATATAAATATAAAACCGGAATTTTTGTATAGAAAATACACGTTTATTGTATGAAAATGATAAAAAATATTTTATTCGAAGTATTGCCCATTGCTAACTATACGTTTTTCCTATCTCTCTGACAATTTGTGGATACCACTCCAAAAAAATTGTTGCTCCTTTGAGGCAAACCAGTCATCGAGCCATTTTCGTACATTTTCGTAAGAAGTGAAGTGCTGCTCGGCAAGTGCGTGTCCCATCGATGCAAATAAGTAGTAATCGGATGGAGCCAAGTCTAGTGATTAAGCCGCATGCGAAAGTATTTCCCAACTAAACGCCTCAATCGTTTCCTTGACCGGTTTTGCTGTGTGTGATGGTGCATTATCATGAAGCAAAATCACTTTATGTTGCTTTTTTTGATATTCTGGTCGTTTTTCACGCAAACCTTGATTCAAATCGATCATTTGTTGTCGGTAGCGTTCACTATTAACGGTTTCGTCAGGTTTTAGCAGCTCATAATAGATCACACCCTTCTTCTTTTCTTACGTCAAAATCGCCACTTTTGAATATTTTAAACCACTCAAAGCACTGTGATTTACCAAGAGCATGCTCACCGTAAGCTTCAACAAGCATTCGATGCGATTCTGCAGCAGTTTTCTTCAAATGGTAACAGAAAATCAATGCTGTCCGCAAATCGTAGTTTCCAGGCACAAAATTCGACATGTTCAACGCTATTAAAAACTATGCTGTTATATGAAACTTATATTATTGTGAGTTGAAAATCTTTATCAGATGTCAAAACAAGAAAATGGCGCCAATAACGCGGTTTGACGGTAACTACATTGACAGCTAGGGCCATCTATGGGAAAATTCCGGTTTCATATTTATATACCTGGTACATATGCAACATAATCCTAATAATTTTTTAGTTATTAATCAATCTCCTTTATTTACAGTGGAATCTTTGCCAGAAATAATCCATTTTTGTGTCTACATAACATACCAGAGTTCGAATAACTATTGTGCAATTGCATTAAGGTAATTTTTAAATATTGTACTTTTTAAATATTGTGTTTTCTTATTGTTTATTTAACTGTTATGTCTAGACTCAATGAAAGGAAGAGTCAGCGGGAGGGCGTAATCTACTTACCTCTAGACAAACGCTAGACAATGCGTCTCCTAGAGTCGAACGAACAGACTAGGGCCCCAGATAGGTCAACAATCGGAAGGGTCGTTCTTACTCTATCGAAAAACCGTTCGCTCGGCGGTCCCTTTTCTGGTAGAGGAACTGAATCCTTATTACCCGGGACGGGACCTTGTGCGATTTCGGATAACAGGAAGGAGGTCGGGTTAATAAATTATTCGAATTTAAATTTTAATGTTAGATTTATTCAAGAAAATGGAATAAAGTGGTTTAAAGAAAAATAAAATTTAAGTGAAGAACATTTAATTGGATTTACGAATTCTCATTTTAAAAATACATTTTCTTAAATTCTAATGTGTAGTTGTGTTCGTGTGCGTGAGTGTAGGTGAAGGAAAATTATGTTCTCACGAGTGTCACAATAAATACGGCAGACATCAACCGAAATTAGATGGGGAAACTAAAGTTGAAATTCCGGTTATATACCCAGTAAGCAATTTGATAACAAATTGTTGCCAAATTCCCAGTAAGCAATTTGATAACAAATTGTTGCCAAATTGGCATCAAATTCGCTCAAAACTTGGTAACAAATCCAGTGCCATCTGTGTCCGCATTAAGCTTGTGTTTTGGTGACAAAGCTTGTTGACATAACCTGACAGCAAATTGACGGCAAAAACCGAGCAAAGCTTGACATGATTTGACGTCAAATTGATGGCAAAAATCGAGCAAGATCTGCGCAAGACAATCTGATAGCAGATTGTCAGCAAAAACCGTACAAATTCTGCAGCTTTTGGCCATTCATATAAACGTATATATTTAAATAGATTTAAAGCCTTAACCCTAAGTAACAAAATGATGATAAGTTTTGGTCATAAAATGACCATTAGATAATTAGACATTATATAAAATCATATATTAATATGTTAAAACATATAGGTAAATTCAAATAACTTAATTTATAAAATTAAAGATCTTTTTGGACAGAAATTGTTTGAATAAGTGAAAATCGAACAATTATCTGTCCGATTTGCCAAAAATCAATTCAATATCTGAATTTCCTGTATAGGAATTATGTCAAAAATTGAACTGATAGAAATATATATATTATAATATTATTAGCATTTTGTAGGCTTTATATACACTCATGACAAGAATTTGAATACGGGTATAGATAATGAATAACGCGCCGCATAGCGATAAGCGACTGAACTATTTTATAATACTTTGTAATAAGCTGCAGATTTTGTTCGGTTTTTGCTGCCAATTTGCCATCAGATTGCGCACTCTAGATCCTGCTCAGTTTTTGCCGACAATCTGATGTCAGTCATGTGCCGCCAATTTGCTGTGTAGTTATGTTAGCAAGCTTTGCTTGATTCTTGCCGGCAATCTGCCAGCTTAATCAGTAATAACAACTATTGTACCAAATTTGTAGCCTTTTTGCTGACAATAATTTGTAGCAAGCACTTGGCAATATCTGTTAGAACAGACCTGGCTGACTGGGTTGGCATCAAATTCGCTCAAAACTTGGTAACAAATCCAGTGCCATCTGTGTCCGCATTAAGCTTGTGTTTTGGTGACAAAGCTTGTTGACATAACCTGACAGCAAATTGACGGCAAAAACCGAGCAAAGCTTGACATGATTTGACGTCAAATTGATGGCAAAAATCGAGCAAGATCTGCGCAAGACAATCTGATAGCAGATTGTCAGCAAAAACCGAACAAATTCTGCAGCTTTTGGCCATTCATATAAAAGTATATATTTAAATAGATTTAAAGCCTTAACCCTAAGTAACAAAATGATAAGTTTTGGTCATAAAATGACCATTAGATAATTAGACATTATATAAAATCATATATTAATATGTTAAAACATATAGGTAAATTCAAATAACTTAATTTATAAAATTAAAGATCTTTTTGGACAGAAATTGTTTGAATAAGTGAAAATCGAACAATTATCTGTCCGATTTGCAAAAAATCAATTCAATATCTGAATTTCCTGTATAAGAATTGTGTCAACAATTGAACTGATAGAAGTATATATATATTATAATATTATTAGCATTTTGTAGGCTTTATATACACTCATGGCAAGAATTTGAATACGGGTATAGATAATGAATAACGCGCCGCATAGCGATAAGCGACTGAACTATTTTATAATACTTTGTAATAAGCTGCAGATTTTGTTCGGTTTTTGCTGCCAATTTGCCATCAGATTACGCACTCTAGATCCTGCTCAGTTTTTGCCGACAATCTGATGTCAGTCATGTCAGCAAGCTTTGCTTGGTTTCTGCCGCCAATTTGCTGTGTAGTTATGTTAGCAAGCTTTGCTGTAGTTATGTTAGCAAGCTTTGCTTGATTCTTGCCGGCAATCTGCCAGCTTAATCGGTAATAACAACTCTTGTATCAAATTTGTAGCCTTTTCGCTGACAATAATTTGTAGCAAGCACTTGGCAATATCTGTTAGAACAGACCTGGCTGACTGGGATAATTTCAACAATACAAAGTACGGAAAAAATGCAGTCATTGAACGACATCGGTTTCTTTAGCGGTTGCCGTGTTTTAAACCGAAGTTATCTATTATCGCCGGTGCTCTTTCTGAATAACGATATTTTAATTTATGCAAAAAATAAATCTATATATAAATAATAAAAATATCCTAATAATGCTTTCTTTTTATGACTGCAGTCGATAAGAGATTAGTCGATATAGATGTTGAATAATATTTTGGTGGTTGGTCAATGAGATTAAAAAATTATAAAATTTCCTTGTCATAATTGATTAATGTAGTGTTTCGGAACATCTGTAGTTTTTTTCCAACCGTAGCGTATATTACCTACTGCATACATGACAGTTATCTTAACCTCTCGTGTTTCTCTCTATATTTATATTTTGTGTGATCGCATTTATAGTTTCAAAATATATATTTGTAAGTTTTTTAGATTTTCTGATCTTACTGAAGTGTCATTGAATAAGCATTTTTTGCGTGAAAGTGTTTGGGTACCATAAGAATGTACAGCAAATTCTTAAATATCGCAACAAGGTACATGACAGTTATTTTAACCTCGCGTGTTTCTTTCTATTATTATATTTATATCTAGTTATCATTTTGATAGTTTTTCAAAATATATATCTGTAAGCTTTTTAGATTTTCTAATCTTACTGAAGTGTCATTGAATAAACATTTTGTTCGTGAAAGTGTTTGGGTATTATAGGAATGTACAACAAATTCTAAAAATTTTGCAACAAGGCACATTATAATTAAAAGTAAGTAATTTTATTATATTTTCATAATTCACATAATATTTTGTGTTTTCTATTAAATTGAAAAAAAGACTGAATTGTGATGATGACAGTTATATGAGTAAGATTGTTGTACAAAGGAAAATGATTTAAAGTCATATCTATTAATATTATATCATGTTTATTTTGATTTTAGCAGACGACAATAATGAATAAAATAATTTGCGAACCACTCACAGATCCAGCTTGCATCGAATATCAAGAAGCAATCTATTATAAAGCACGAGAATCTTTTCAGCGAGAGTTCAATATTATAGTCTCCGTTAATAGAATCTTGTGATCTGTAACGGAATGATCAACGCTTATTCATCAACTTGCAATATCTGTTGAAGCAATAATGAAGTACATCAGTGATACTGGGATTGTGCAACTATATTATGAAATAATAATATAAATATTGTGTTTTCTATTAAATTGAAAAAGGATTGAATTTTGGTAATAACAATTATAGAGGTAAGATTATTATACAAAGGAAAATGTTTAAATTCGTATGTATTAATATCATATCTTATCATTTATTTTGATTTTAGCAGGTAACAATAATGGATATTAATGTTTGCAAACCACACACAGATCCAGCATGCACCGAATGTTAAAAAGGGATCCATTACAAAGCATGAGAATCTTTTAAGCGAGAGTTCAATATTATGATCTCCGCTAATAGAATCTTGTGACTTATAGTGGAGTGATCAACACTCATTTATATTGATAATTGAAATAATAAGAACTTTGTATTGGTGATAGTATTAGAAGATTGAAATGACATTTGTATATTGCTTATATTTGATCTTTTTTATATATAGTGAAATTTGTACATGGAAATAATAAATTAGTCTATGGAGTGAATATATATACACTATTGAGATAATTTTGTAACTACATTATGAAAAAATATGTTTAAGTTTTATATGTTTTTACTTATTGAATTTAAAAGAAGAGACTAAATTGAATTTAAGGATAAACAAAATCATGATGATGACAATTACATATATAAGTATGATTCCTTTACAAAGAAGAAGATCTTAATGTCTTGCTGTCTATTAATATTATATATTTATTTTGATTTCAACAGGCAACAGTAATAAATGAATATTAATTGGCAAAGCACGGACAGATCTAGCGTATGTCAAATATCAAGAAAAAATCCATTACAAAGCACGGTGGTTATGCGGATTACATGTTCTGAAACATGTTGAAAGAAGCAATTATTAAAACTCTAAATTTTTGTGCTTAACAACCGGTTGCATAGAGCATTAAATGCTTAAATCTGTTAATCTTAAGTTTAAATTAATAGTGTCGCACTGCATGGAGCATTAAATGTTTAAGTCTGTTAATTTTAGGTTTAAATTAATAGTATCACACTTTAATTGGCTTAGTTTATACCGATTCCTTTGATGCATACTAATTGTAAACACTATATTCAATTAGTATTAAATTGGTTTAATCAAATAATATAGACATAGAGAAAGAAATGAGATTTACAATACGAATTTATATTAATATATATTAATAAATAAACTAAAGGCATACACACACACACACACACACAACAGAATTATACATCAGAATGTTGTGAACCGCTCAGAACTGCTATTTCAAATAAATATTATATCAACAAATACGCAGTTTTCAGATCCATTGATTTTTTATAAAACATATAGAATTATTTTGCTTTTTTCATTTGCTTAGGATAATACGAATTTAATACGAATATTTAGTACATATATTAAAGAGATCGGTGTAACCATTATCACTTGTGCCATTTACTCAAGAATCTGATCAAATTATAATATTCGTTCATTAATAATATTTTTGATCCTTTTTGAGATTTGATATACATAAATGTATAAAACAACATGTATGAAGTAAAAATTTTGGTAATGATTTTATCGCTTTGCTGTTTTGTTCTATATACTGTATCAAGTATTATTATTGTTTTCAAATTGAAAATGATATTTCTTAATTTAAGAGATTTCTTAATTTATGAGATTTAATAATTTAAAGCTTTATATGTATAATTCTCAATGACAGAAATTTGTTATTCTCATAATAGCTATACAAGATTTCATATATTAAATGCTTTTCAAATGGAGAGAATTTTTTTTGAGATGTAAAAACTTGATGATTGGTAAAATTATATGCATGTATGTTTCCATTAATCACATTTCATTATAGGCAAATGAGAAAATAGAATAATTTTATATATTTTGTGCAAGAAATCAATGGTCCTGAAAACCGTCTATTTGTTGATATAATATTTATTTGAACGGTAGTTTCCAGGTCGCAATATTCTGATGTATAATTCTGCTTTCAATTTATTTATTAATATATAATAATATAAATTTGTATTGTAAATTTTATTTCCTTCTACATACATTTAAAAAACTATAAAATGTCATACAATTTTACGTTTCAAACATGAAATTATAAACGACCTGAAAGATGCTTTTCTATGAGTATATTATTTTACTGAAAGGTTTCTTTCAGGACATGCAATAAATTGATTCAATTATTTAAAATTCCAACTCGAAAAGACATAAATATAGTCTTTTATTACTTATACATAACATATCTAAAAGAAACAACTGTTAAAAATAATTTTTTTTATTATATATATGAAGAAATATGTTGGTCTTCGAAACTGCCTTACGATACTTCATTCTTTATATCTGAAAAAGTACTTATTATTTTTAAAATTTTCGAACGGTACTTGTTTCTACTTAAAGCATACTCAAAATCTATACAAAAAAAATAGGGGGTTGCTTCCGGTCCTGAAAACTGCCTTTTCATATACATATATGTACACACACACACACACACACACACACACACACACAACACACACACACACACACACACACACACACACACACACACACACACGCACGCACGCACGCACGCACGCACACACGCACACACGCACACACGCACACACGCACACACGCACACACGCACACACGCACACACGCACACACGCACACACGCACGCACGCACGCACGCACGCACGCACGCACGCACGCACGCACGCACGCACGCACGCACGCACGCACACACACACACACACACACACACACACACACACACACACACACACACACACACACACACACACACACACACACACACACACACACACACACACACACACACACACACACACACACACACACACACACACACACACACACACACACACACACACACACACACACACACACACACACACACACACACACACACACACACACACACACACACACACACACACACACACACACACACACACACACACACACACACACACACACACACACACACACACACACACACACACACACACACACACACACACACACACACACACACACACACACACACACACACACACACACACACACACACACACACACACACACACACACACACACACACACACACACACACACACACACACACACACACACACACACACACACACACACACACACACACACACACACACACACACACACACACACACACACACACACACACACACACACACACACACACACACACACACACACACACACACACACACACACACACACACACACACACACACACACACACACACACACACACACACACACACACACACACACACACACACACACACACACACACACACACACACACACACACACACACACACACACACACACACACACACACACACACACACACACACACACACACACACACACACACACACACACACACACACACACACACACACACACACACAATTTATTTATTTATTTGTTTATTCATTTGTTTGTTTATTTATTTGTTCTACTAATTTTAATTAGTAGCTGTAATTGACAATTAATAGCTGTAATAATTTAGCTATGTTTTCGGAAATATTTTTTATATTTTTTATAAATATGTATTATATCTTCAATATTATATTAAGTAAAACATGCTTTTTTCATAGTTTAAAACTAGAAATACCAAAAAAAATGTTTTTGGCCATTTCAGTTTTTTAATTTAATATTTTGTTTTTTATTCAAAATTTTTTCTATTTACTCATTTTTTAACTAGATTAATAAAAAATTAGTTTAAGAAATTGAAACAGTCAACAATTATTTTATATATTTCTAGTGTAAAGGCCACTTTACACAATTTATAATTCACGATAAAATAAGAATCTAAGTATTTATTTATAATTTTATGTATGATGTGAAGAACATTTGACGATTTATAAATATATGTATACATACATTCACATATACACATAGAATGTATGCGTGTATTTATATGCGTATTTCTAATTTTTTAAATATTGTTTTATATATACAATTTTACCAATCGTGAGTTATAAATTGTGTAAAATGGCCTCAAACTAAAAAAAAAAAATATTTTTTTTTCTCTATTTCTGTCTTTTAATAATTCTCCTACATTTTTTATATTTCTTTCTCCTATCCTTTATTCTATCTGCATTCTTTAGAAAGGTAAAGAAATATTTTTTCCTCTCGACGGAAGAAACCACCATCTTCCCATGGTTTCCGTTGAGCAACAACATGTACGTTGACCATTTATAAAAAATATAAATAATAGAATAAGTTACGTAGAACAAATGATATATAATTTAATTTTTATTTAATTTTTTAGTGTCAATTCATTTTTCTAAATTAATAATAGTTAATTTTTTGAAAAGACGTATATGTTGGCCAAGAGTGGATTTCTATCATTTCAAGCTCTTTCTATTGTAATTAATATTTTTTATGTATAAAATAATTATAAGGTTAGAAAACAATCGCTAAATTTATTTTATTCATAATTTGTATGGATTAGGTGCGCGGTTATACACGTAATTTATATACTAGTTCGCAGTTCTTAACCCAAAGTTGTAGGTAGAGAAATGAATGTTTTATTTGAAATATAATTTGTTTATTTCCTCATTTTCTTCATACAAAAACGGTTCTCCTTATTATAATTTAAATTGCTTTTTTGATAGTTGTTATTAAATAGCACCTTCCGTGCTCTTCCTCCTCGTCTCTTCGTTTGAGTTGATACGTCGATGCTGGTTTTGTGAGGGCTCGTGGCGATGTTCGATTTCACAGGAGTCCTTTTTAACGGTGATATGAGTGGTGGAGGGAACCACGGGACTGAAGGCGAGATACTCCGAGGTCGTCCAATATCTGGAGTGATTGGTCGGTTCCTCTTGGTTGGAGGTGGTTGTACATCGTAGGCTGGAGGTGACTGAGCGCCGGTAGCTGGAGGCGGCCGAGCGCCGGAAGCTAGAGACGGCCGAGCGCCGGAAGCTGGAGGCGGACGAGCGCCTGATCTTCTTCGTTTGGTCGAGGTTAAGCTCAACGGCGTTGGGCGAGTCTTGCGCCGGCTGGTGATCTTAGCCAATGTTGGCAGTGTATTGACGCTCTTAATTTGAGGCGTCGTGACTGGTGGTGTGGCGACTTGCGCCGTATTGTATCCCAACGTTTTATAGCGACTTGCGCTTTAGAAAGTCGGCGACTGGCGCCAAGAACTTTCTTCGTGTCTTTTCACCGCAGGGGGTCTGACCTATATTCTGATCGGACGGTTTTCCTCTTCCGAGTTGGCCTGGGCGCTCTGCGCTGTCTAGCGGTGCCTTCCGCGTTGCGCGCGAGCGCTTTCGAGAAACGCTAATAACCGAGCGCTTTCGAGAAACGCTAATATTCGAGCACTTTCGAGAAAAGCTAATATTTCTCGAATATCGCGCTGCCGTATTTTTTGTTGGTTGCCGTAGGCCACCACAATTTGTATATGAGGATTTAATAGATGAGCCATGAGTCAAGCCGCTAACGCTAACATGTATTCTCGATTCTTGATATCTTATTGTCAGCTGTAGCTATAGCTACTGCTCGCGCTCGAGAAAGAAAGAGACAGCGCATTCTGTATCTGTCCTCTTCTATTTTCCGATTTTGCTCGAGCGCCGAGCGCACACGTACACGGCTCGTTCCTTGTGTGCGCTACCCCCTCCACACGCGCAGGCAGCGGGCGCAAAACGCAGAAATGGCATCACTGGGGTAACTATATAGACATAATATATCTAGACCGAGTGTTTGCCTTTATTTAAGGAGTGGGAATAAAGATACTTGTACAAAAGAACATACTCTGTTTCGTGCCCCTTGCGTTCTTTCTCGCTCGTACGTAGCATAGCGTTCTCTTTCGCTATGCTATGTGCGAGAGAAAGAGAACGCACGAAACAGAGTACATCCTTTTCTACGTGCACCTTGGCCTTCATTCCTTAACACTCTGTCTAGATATACTATGTCTATGGGTAACTACCAGTTTTGTCCGCCTAGCCTAGTATATCGAGTCTGTCCACATAGTATATAAGACCGCGTCTCGTTCACGGCCAAGAGCCAGTCGAATCTTATCCGCTTAGTGTATTACGTCGAGTCCTGTTCACCTAGCATGATATATCGAATCTTGTCCTAGGACATAAGAGCACGTTCCGTGCGGGTCATCACCACGAGCTAGTCTTTCTCAGGATAAACCAGCGAGCACTGGCGCCCCGCCTTTCTCAGGATCAGGTGCACAGGGGCCAGACAATGGGAATGTTTCACTGAGCGGCCACGCAACCCCGAATATCTCCGAGTAATTGTCAGTCGAGTCTTATTCATCTAGTCGTTAAGAGCGCGTACCGGCACGGCCGCATATCATGACCATGAGCTAGTTCTTCTCAGGGTAAGCCAGAGCGCACTGACACCTCGTCTTTCTCAGGATCGGACGCACAGGAGGTAGACAAATCGGAACACTTCGCCGAGTGGCCACGCGACCCGTCTTATATCTCTTAAGCCTTGTACAAAGTATATCTAATTATAATAAACGTTATTTTGTTTGATAATCCAACTAGTGATTTACGAGCCTGAGTCTCCTCTTCCTCCTGACCACCGACGAACCGATCCGTGGTGTCGGGAAAGGCGTACCGTTACAAATTTAATGATCGTAATAAATGTAATAAATGCATTTTAAAAGTGCAATCATGATTATATAAATCGCTAGAAAAAATGTGTTTGCGTTGTGCGTTAGATTAAAAATGATTTATATTAAATAAATTTTTGTTACATTTCCACCACAAATAACGAAACTGTAAAATGAATATATTATTCACCATAAATTGTTTTAAGTCTACGTATTTATTGCCGATAATGAAGAGAACACGATAGTCTTGCATGCAGTAATCATATGCAGTAATATATTAATTTTATAGGCAAAAATACGCATTTTTGCGAATAAAGCGAATTTAACATTTTTCGTACTACTATCGTAATCCGACCAATTTCCCAATATTAAAATATAAAACAATAAAGTAGCACAGAAAGAATTAAAAAAAAGCCGACTAAAGCAAAGCATTAAAATTAGGAAAAGAGCCCAAGGAAATATAATTAAGAAAGAATAAAGTAATAAAAGATTATTAATAAAATAAAGAGACGTGACTAAAGAGAAGGAAGTAACGGCCAAGTTTTCAGCAGCTGAGTAAGCACAACTGACGAAACAGACTGACAAGCACGAGACGTGCTCCGACCAGGGTCACCACACTCCTCTTGGATCAACGACCTAATTAATTAATACAATATATATTGAGCGCGAGATGCATTGACGTTCGCTCGTTAAGGATGTTCTGGAGATACCGGTCCAGTCAAAAGTTATAAAAATATTAAAAACACTGATATCAATCCTCCAGAGATGCAAAGAAAAAAAATGTATATAAATAGTTACGGCAAGTCTAATAGGATATAAAAAAACGGAAAAACCTAAAAAAATAACAATAAATAAAAATAAAAAAAAATAAAATAAAAACAAATAAACAAAGCTTTAAGAGTGAATTTGCCCTGGATTCAACTTAAAGTAAAATTTGTGAAAAATTATAAAATAAAATAATTACGAGCAAAATTTTACTGATTTTTTGCAATTTCTTTAAAACTATGTTGTAAATCGTTTAAAATCTTGTTGCCATTTTTTGTTTGTTGATAATCTACTTGTGTGTAAAATATCATTATTTCGGTAGCATTTTTTTACACTTTTCTCTGTAACGTCATAAGATTACATGTTAAAACTCGAATATATAAATTTGATAACTTTTTATTTAAATTGTGAATTGATCTGAAATTTGGCCCCGAACTTTGAAACAGAATACAAAATATGACATTGAATTTTTATCAACTTCGTAGCATTTTAACAAACCATCCAGAGCATCCTCGCTCGCTCAATCACATCTTCGAAAATATTATACGTATCACGTCCAATCCTTATAACCGCGAATAAGTGAAAAGTGTACAAAATTTTGTGAAATATACTAATTTATACCTAACGTCCGGGAATGCCTTATTTCGAATGTGGATTCTAATTTTTTGGGCGTACAAATTTCCAAAAAACCTCTTCCTTAGCGGCTAGAGGCACAACACCACAATAATAAAGTGTCTATAATTTTGTGGTTTCAGCATGTTCGTGCATGATTTTGTTCATCGTATTCGTTTTGCAACGCTCAGTCATCCCACATACATATGTTCAAAGACATATTCTTTATTTGTCATTGTTGCGGTTTACGCGAATTGAATACGTTATATCATTTTCTTACCATTTCAAAACTCGGCAAAGACATCAGATAAAATTTGTAGGCAGTCAAGATGAGCTGGTGGAATCGTCGGCTCATTATTAACAATAATGATTTTTGCTCTGAAACATCTGCATCGCATCAAGCAGAATTGTATCTGCAAGATCATAATTCTTTTGTATCGTGAAAACAGTTGAATTGAAAAATTTTCAAGTAACAAATTAAAAGAAATATTTGATTTAATTAAATTAATATTATTAATGTGAAAATTATATGGAATATATCATTGCTTTTCTTATCAAAATCATAACTTTATAGAGATAGATTAGATTATATTACTTATTGTTAGAATATATATTAGTTATATATTTAAAATATTATTTTAAATAATTTCCAAATAATTTTAAAAAGTCAAGTAAAAAATTGCCCAGAAAATTAATATTTTTTTTTCTAATAGTTTAATTATATTAATATTTTCTTTATTTCTCTATTTCTTTACATTATGTATGAATGTGTGTGTACATTTTAGATATATCTTTAAATATATCATTGCTTACACTTTCTCACATATGCTCGAGCTCATATCTGTAACTTTCTGTCCCATATAATTAGGTATGATCAGATAGCATAATGTTGCAATTATGAAACTAATAGAGGTGCAAGTTCGTTCTATATTTTTAAAAATAGTTAGTATCTGAAAAAGCACATTTCAGCAATTCGATCACACGTAAAGCTGTACATATATTTTTGCTCTTTTTCTATCAACATACTTGTATTAAAGAAAGACTTAGTGCAATCACTATTCCTACGAGATCCATTAGAAATGGAATTGTGTGACACAGTTTCGATGGTATTAACAAATCTTGTAATATGAAAAAAGTCATGTATATGTTAAAACGGACATGTATAGAATTTTTGTTATATGTAGAAATAAATAAAGATACATACATATATATAACTATATTTACTATTAACTATACATTTACGTACGCACGCACGCATGCACGCACACACTCGCGCACGCATGCACATATACACTTTTTTGAGATTTCAAGCGTGGATCCTAATCCTTTGGTACAAATCTCAAAAAACCTCTTTTTTAGTGGTTAGAGCAACATCACAATAATAAAGCGTCTATAATTTCGTGGTTTCAGTATGCTCGTGCATGATTTTATTCATTGTATTCGTTTTGCAATGCCCAGTCATCCCACATACATATATTCGATATAATTTCTTAACCTGAAAAATAAAATCATATAAACAATAAATAATCATGTGTTAATGAGAAATGTAATAAGAAAAAAAATCTAGATTAAACTGTGTTTATTTATTAGGTTCGATTAATATGTTAATATATCCACAATGGGATTTGCATTTAAAAAAATCTAATTTTTTATTACGATATTAAATATTTTTATCCTATTATAAATATTTTATTCACACATAATTATTCGCACATATAATAGAAAAGTAACAATAGATAAATAACAATTACAGATTTGATAAACGCGCGCATGTATACATCCATCTATACAATTTATATTTCATAAAAATTCGTCAATCGTTGTGCTGATTGACAATCGGCTGAAGGAATTCGGATCTGAGATTACTGCAACTTATAGATTCCGATGTATCTCGGCTGTCGTCCCACCTTCAAGTTTCGCTAATGCGGGTGTTCGGCGAGCGGTGACTGAAAAGAAGAAGAAGGGGGAAAAGGCATTTCAAAGTTCTTCCCTCATCGCGCGACAAAATCAGTATAGAGCTGATGCTTCTACCCTCACTTCTCCCTCTCTCTGGATAAACGAAAGTCATGGAACGGAAAGCGAAGAAGGCAGTGGCCGCTGAAAAAACTGCTTTGCTTCAGCCTCTCCCCTCTTGTTTCCCTGTGGAGAAAGAGGATGGCAAGAAGAGGAGGGATAGGATTGCTGAGATGATTCAACCTAGGAGACGAAGAAGAAGAAAAAGAAGACGCAAAGGATCTCATCCCTTTAAGATTACAGTAACACTTATTGTACTGCAGGGGGGGGGGGGCTCTTTCCTTCGCTGAAGTCCTTTGCTCCGCTAAGGAGAAGTTGAATCTTGTAACCGATTATATCTCGTTGTATATTTCATTCTTCAGCTGAAACATTCAAGACGAACATCGCTGGGACGCGAGCTAAAGAATAGATTTGACGCGGAGGACACATAAATTCATCATAATTGATATTAGATGATTTATTTCATATCTATATGCTAAAAAATTAACTTTTTTTAAAAAAAGTGAAAAAAAGTGTCAAGTGTACGCGCCTTTCACTATAAAAAAAAACTTGTATAAAATAGTGTTATTTTAATACAAAAATGTCATATTCAAACTAAAAAACTGTTTTACAAAATAGTTGCTTTAATTTTCTACAAAAATAGTGTTAGTCCTTGCGCTAGTATATGTAAGGACACACACTGTATAGTGGCGCCATCTATACTGTATGGATCGGAAGGATTATCGATAGCGAACAGAGAGATCCATGATGGCGACTTGTGATCAAAGACGTTAACACGTATTAATTGTAATGAGAAAAAAACCAAAGGAATTCAAGCATTAAATAAGCTTCTCTCAGTATAAAAACGTGTATATTTATACGCTGTTCCACCGTGTTCACCTCTCCGAACTTCCACCACCAGAAACGGCCCCAACATTGGTCCTTTGAGCCGGATTCTGTAAGCAAGAATGTAGAATGCTGCGCAGGAAGAATCGCCATTATGTGAACACGAGATCAGCATCATTCGTCAGCCCGGTCTTCACAGTCGTCACAGCTAAGTGAAATTGAGCTAAATTGAGCTAAATAATTAGCCAAGCGAGACACGCCGTCCTTCTTCCGCGCGGACAACGTGCGACTCTCTCTCTCTCTCTCTCTCTCTCGCACACAAGCGAGATACGCCGTCCTTCTCTCGCACACAAGCGAGATACGCCGTCCTTCTCCCGCACGGACTACGCCAGACGCTTTCTCTCGCACGCAAGCGAGGTACGCCGTCCTTCTCCCGCACGGACTACGACAGACGCTCTCCCTCGCACGCAAGCAAGGTACGCCGTCCCACTCCCGCACGGACTACACCAGACGCTCTCCCTCGCACGCAAGCGAGGCAGGCCGTCCTACTCCCGCACGGACTACGCCAGACGCTCTCCCTTGCACGCAAGCGAGGTACGTCGTCCTTCTCCCGCACGGACTATGCGCGGCTCTCTTTTGGCACGCAAGCAGATTACGCCGTCCTTCTCCCGCACGGATTACGTGTGACTCTCTCTCTCTCTCGCATCCAAGCGAGTTATTGCCGTCCTTTTCTCACGAAGACTGGATCGGGAAGACTGTATTCTAATAAGGTTACGTATAAATATTGCGTTAAATATTACGGTACATATTAAGAAACAAATAGTGACCTGAAATTAAATATAATAACGAGCTTGTCATTAAATATCGTATCAGTATTAAGTATTAGAGAGCGATAATGGAACAATTGCCACAGTTAATTAGACAACGTGGTAGAGTCCGGGCGAGACTCACTACCTTTAAAACTTTTATTGCAAAACTGGAAGATGAACCTGAAAAAACAGTAGAATTGAATAGTAGGTTAGAAAAGGCAGAACAATTATGGATGGAATTCAACGCAATTCAAAATAAAATTGAAGACATAGATGATTCCGACGCGCAACAAACAGAAAGATCTAATTTTGAAGATGCGTATCATGAATTAATTACTAAAGCGCGAAGACTATCCATGACTGTACAGATGCCCGCTCCTCAAATTGTTCATGCGAATGCGCAACTTATTGTACACGAAGAACAGTTGGTAGTTCGTCCGATGGTAAAATTACCTAATACTGACTTGCCAAAATTCGATGGAAATTACGAACGTTGAATTCCTTTTCGTGATTTGTTCGAGTCGCTCATCGCTTCAAATATTTCATTACCTAATGTACAAAAATTACATTATTTAAGATCGGCTTTGACGGGTGAGGCTGCGAAGGTTATTAATTCATTAGAGATCACAAATGATAATTACGTAACAGCATGGAATTTGTTGAAGCAGCGATTTGAAAATAAACGATTAATTGTGCAATATCTTATTCAGATGTTACTTGATATTCCGGTCATCATTAAAGAGTCACATGCAGATCTTAGAGTATTAGTAGATAATATTTCACAATATACACAATCACTGATAAAACTCGGGCAACCTGTAGAGAGCTGGAGTACAATAATCATACACATTTTTTTACCAAAGATTGACAAGGGATCTCGTCGAGAATGGGAATCCAAACGATCGACAATAGAACAGTTTCCTACATTAACCGAATTTATAGATTATCTTATTAATCGCAGCGCATTTTTAGAAGCGGTAAATCGGGCAAATCAAAATTCGCAGAGTGCGAACGCAAATCACCATCGGAAGGATGGTAAATATATTCCAGGCTGTCATAAAAATGTAACGCAAGCCTATGTAACCTCAAGCGATTCATCATGCGTGATATGTTCCGGCAATCATGGTTTACAAGATTGTCAGGTGTTCCTTAAAATGTCGATAAAGGACAGGATAGCAGAGGTAAAAAAGAAACGTTTATGCATAAAGTGTTTTAAAAGATTTCATGGGCGAAATTGCAAATCTTCTAATTGCAAAACATGTAAAGGTAATCATAATACTCTATTACATAGAATTGATTTAGTTAATATCGAAAGATCAGATAAACTCGAAGTGCAATCCATTAATAATAATATTCAGACATCACAGTTAGATGTTGGGTCAAAGTCAGAGGAATCAGCCACGGTTCTCAATCATTGTAGTATTCGGGGAACTAGTCAGATTCTTCTCGCTACCGCTATTATTTACATTCGCGACGCTTATGGAACCGTACACGAATGTCGTGCGCTTCTAGATAATGGATCGCAATCCAATTTTATAACGAAAGATTTAAGTGAAAGGTTAAATCTAAAACGAGAAACTATCAGCACTACGATTACGGATATTAGTAATACTCCTGTTAAAGCTGTTCAAAGAGTCCATGCGACCATTGAATCTCGAATAAATGCATGTCAATTTAAAATTCCTCTGTTAATAATTAATAGAATAACTGAGCGCTTGCCAATGGGTAATATTGACGAAGACAAATTAGATATACCACTCAACATAACATTAGCCGACCCGACATTCTCTTCTCCTGGGAAGATAGACGTACTATTAGGCGCATCCATTTTTTGGGAGTTATTGGGCAGCAGGCAAATTCGACGAGCAAAAAATACTCCCATTTTACAGGAAACATTATTCGGATGGATAATTTCAGGCCCGTTGCATATCGAAGACGCGAAGCCACGGGACAATGAATCATATTGCGGGGTTTTAATCAATACCGTGTTACACCAACAATTGGAAAAATTTTGGGAAATTGAAGAAGTAGAGCCAGTAGTACATCGATCAAATGAGGAGACACAATGTGAGGAACATTTTATTCTTACTCACAATACAGACGAAGAAGGTCGCTTCGCAATACAGCTACCGCTAAAGGGTAGAGCAGAAGAGTTAGGAGAATCATTAGACATAGCAGAAAGGCGATTAAAGTCATTAGAGAGAAGGTTAGAGAGGCAACCGGAATTAAAGGTGCATTATCATGGATTTATGGCAGAATATTTGAAACTTGGGCACATGACAGAGATGAAGGCTGATGTAAAATTAGATAAACCAGCTTATTACATTCCTCATCATGCAGTAACAAAGGAAGAGAGTACAACCACGAAGGTAAGAGTGGTGTTTGACGCATCGTGTAAGACTAGCTCTAAAAAATCCTTAAATAACATACTCATGGTAGGCCCAATTATTCACGAAGGTTTATTCAACATAATTATACGTTTACGGCAACATAAATACGCGATGGCAGCTGACATAACGAAAATGTATCGCCAAATCAGGATAGAGAAAGAAGATCGCAAACTGCAACGTATTTTGTGGAGATGGGATAGAAAGGCGCCCATACAAATATTTGAGCTCAACACAGTCACATATGGCATGTCAAGCTCACCCTTTTTAGCAATTAGATGCTTACAAGAAATAGCACAGCAGATGATGCATAAATTCAAAAATGCTGGTGAAGTAATAATGAAAGACTTCTATGTAGACGACCTATTAACAGGAGCGGACAACGCACTCAAGCAATTAAAACAGGAAATTATATACATACTAGATTCCGCCAAATTCGAGTTAAGGAAATGGATATCAAACGTACCTGAAATATGCGATCAAATGGATGATAAAGATAGATCAATTAAGTTGAGCGAATCAAATAAAATTTTAGGCCTATTGTGGAATACTACAGTTGACGTTTTTCAATATCACATCAAAATAAATATTGAGGAAAATAAACCTACGAAGCGCAACATATTAGCTAGCATAGCACAAGTATATAATCCACTAGGACTATTAGGTCCGATAATCATACAAATTAAAATACTCATACAAAGGCTATGGCAATCAAAATGTAACTGGGATGAAGAAGTTACAAAAGACATAAAAGATATGTGGGTGCAATGGAAAGCACAGATCTTTGAAGTGGAGCAGCTAATAATTCCAAGAAGAATACTCTGTGACAACCCATTAGAAATAGAATTGCACGGATTTTGTGATGCGTCGGAAACAGCATATGGTGCCTGTTTGTATCTTCGTAGCACCACGTCAAGAAAGGAATATACCATTAGACTACTATGTGCAAAATCGCGAGTGGCGCCCATTAAAAAATTATCACTGCCAAGATTGGAATTATGCGGTGCAACGCTATTGGCCAAATTAGGTAAAAATATATTGCGGACGCTGACAATGCAAATGCATAAAGTATATTATTGGAGCGATTCAACCATAGTACTATCATGGATAGCGCGAGAAGCTACGCAATGGAAGACATTTGTGGCAAATAGGGTGGCCGAAATACAACGTGAGACGAAAGACGCACAGTGGTATCACGTCAGATCAGAAGACAATCCTGCGGATCTTTTACCCAGAGGAGTGAATCCTGAAAAACTAAAAAATCAAACAATTTGGTGGGAAGGTCCACAATTCTTACATCGAAATACAGCATTTGTACCATTTAGCAATGAAAACCTTCAAGAAGATATAATAGAAAAACGAACTATAAATTTATTTGTTCATGGTGAAAAGGAAAATGGTTATCTAGATATTATCGAAAGATTTTCGTCATTGTCGCGATTAAAGCGAGTGGTCGCGTATTGTTTACGCTTCAAAAATAATGGTAAGAAACATACGTTACCAAAGTCGAAGATGATAACTGTAGAAGAATTAGATCATGCCATGAAGATACTCATCAGAGGCTGTCAGGGTATAGTTTTGCACAAGAGTTACATAGTCTTCGTGCGCAATCGCAATTGCATTCAAAAAGCAGAATAATTGCACTGCATCCGTTCTTGGATGAAGATGGTATCATTCGTGTGGGGGGAAGGCTTTGCAACGCATCCATAGAATATTCACAGAAATACCCCATTGTTTTACCCAATAAACATCATCTCACTAAATTGATAATTAGAGACATACACTATAAAAATCTACATGCGGGACCACAAGCTGTTTTGGCGATGATGCGTAACAACTATTGGCCAATTTCGGGCAGAGGAGCAATACGTCGCGTATTAAGATCTTGCATAGCATGTTTTCGTTCAAAACCGATAACGGCAAATCAGTTAATGGGCAATTTGCCGGCGGTACGAGTTACTCAACAGTCGCGCGTGTTTTTATATACAGGCGTGGATTATGCAGGTCCATTTACAATAAAGGTATCGCGTAATAAAACAAGCAAAGCGTATTTATCGATTTTTATTTGTCTTAGCACAAAGGCGGTGCACTTCGAGTTAGTGTCTGATCTGAGTACGGTATCATTTCTTAATGCACTGAAACGATTTATTGCTCGAAGAGGTAAATGTATAACTTTATATTCGGATAATGGCACTACCTTTGTAAGTGCTAATAATCAGCTCACAGAACTTAAAAATTGTTTGCTAGAAGGAACGACTCAAAAACGAATACATGAATATTTAGCAGAACAGTTTATTAGCTGGAAGTTTATTCCTCCGTATTCACCTCACATAGGCGGATTGTGGGAAGCAGCCGTGAAGTCGGCAAAAACTCATATGCGAAAAATTATCGGCACAACGCCGTTGAGCTTCGAGGAATTATATACTGTACTGACTTTAATTGAAGCTTGCTTAAATTCGAGACCTCTCACACCGTTGTCAAACGATCCGTCAGACCTGCAATCTTTAACCCTTGGTCATTTTTTGATAGGAGATGCTGTAACCGCGATTCCGGAACATAATCTTATGGATTTATCGATGAATCGTTTGACGCGTTATCAATTACTCAGTCGAATACAACAACATTTTTGGATTAGATGGTCCAAAGAATATATCGCGCAGTTACAACAACGAGTTAAATGGAAACAACCATCGGTTAACATAAGCCCGGGAACAATGGTAATCTTAAAAAATGAAAACACATGTCCTATGACATGGCCACTGGGACGAATCGTAGAAATACATCCCGGGACAGATGGAATTACTCGAATAGTCACAATACAAACTAGTCGCGGATTATGTAAGCGAGCGATAACTAAAATATGTATTTTGCCAATCGACGAAGAGGCAACAAATTAATTTAAGTTTAATTTTAAGTTAAATTTGTTTGAGACCTTTATGTTAAGAGTTTTTTTTTGTTATATCGGTATTATTACCGAGTATAAGACATATTATATGGTATTTTTATTAATTATATAAGGATGTACGACTCTGTTCTTTGCTTATAGACTATTTATTTGTTGAAAGGTTAAACCTTTCAAGGGAGGCAGAATGTTAGTCCTTGCGCTAGTATATGTAAGGACACACACTGTATAGTGGCGCCATCTATACTGTATGGATCGGAAGGATTATCGATAGCGAACAGAGAGATCCATGATGGCGACTTGTGATCAAAGACGTTAACACGTATCAATTGTAGTGAGAAAAAACCAAAGGAAGTCAAGCATTAAATAAGCTTCTCTCAGTATAAAAACGTGTATATTTATACGCTGTTCCACCGTGTTCACCTCTCCGAACTTCCACCACCAGAAACGGCCCCAACAAATAGTGATATAAAAATATTGCGCCAATTAATAAAAATTTATATTACAAAATTCATTTATTATTATTTCTAATTTTAAAAATTGCAATGTGTGTGATCAAAATAGTGGAATATATTTAAGTGAAAAAAATTTTTAATTAAAAAAATTAATTTAAGTATAAAATAACTTTTTAATTAGAGAAAAACTTGACGCTGCTAAATTGAATATATATGCTAATCTAATTAACTTGTTATTTATATTTTGGGAGAGAGAGAGAGAGAGAGAGAGAGAGAGAGAGAGAGAGAGAGAGAGAGAGAGAGAGAGAGAGAGAGAGAGAGAGAGAGAGAGAGAGAGAGAAAGAGTGCTGTTTGCGATCAGCTGTTTGCTACACGCGATGGGAGTAAAAGAGAAAGACAGAGAGGGAGAGAAAAAAAGAGAGTGCGTGTGTGCGATCAGCTGTTTGCTACATGCGATGGGTGTAAGAGAGGGGGGGGGAGAAAGGGAGGGAGGAAGAGAGAGAGAGAATGTGTATGTGTGTGTATACGCGTATACGTTCTCTCTCACACATACACCCCATCGTATGTAGCAAACAGTTGATCGCAGCGAGCGCTTCACGTAATCACCAGCATCAGACGGTGAGTTGCGCCGCCCCTGCCTGCCTCGCGTACGCGGCCCGTAATTCATTACCTATTTTAGCTTATAATTTGAAAACTAAACCTCGGAAAAATTTTGGCAAAGGAAAAATCGTCTTAGAATTGAGTCAAGTATATGACATTGTAAGGACAGAAGGTTGTTTGAATCACCCTGTATATCAAAAGCAAAAGATGTAAAAAACAATACAGTGTATTCAAATATATTTGTCAAATGATTGTTATTATATACATAATTATTTGTCATGCATCATATGCAGCTACAGATATAAGTAACATTAATAAAACATAGTCTGTAAGATTAATGTGTACAAATTTTATATATTTCTACTTATATTTTATTTTCATTTCTATTTATTTTTTTTAATAATTTAAAAATTTTTATAATAAATTTATAAATACATTTATTTTTAATGAAATTGGAAAAGGAACTAGAATAATTTTACTAGCTATTGATAAAATTTTGACAAAGCCTGCGGCAACATGTCTATTGCAAATCAATATATTGTAACTAATCTTTGTCTCGATGCTAAACATAACAAAATTAATGTCAGTTTTAATGCTAAATTTTATTTGCCAAATAGCATTCTGACAGATGGAAAAATACTATGTAACAGATCTATTATATTCATTAACGATACTAAAACATGCTTCATCTATTTTGTAACAAACCGCTTTCGCGAGGCGGTCGTGGATAACTCGGTCGGGATCCGGGGCTCGTGAAAGGGTATCGAGAGACGAACGATAGATGCGTTAGATAAAAGATAATTTATTGCGTTTGAATATATGTGTGTATACAGAGTGAGTGTGTGTATGTAATTATTGCGTGTGTCGGTGTGTATGCGCTTGTATGTGAGTGAGTGATAAGCGAGCGAGTGCGTGTGCGAGCGAGTAAGATCTGCGTGGGATTTACAA
Source organism: Polyergus mexicanus (assembly GCF_030449975.1). Taxonomy (NCBI): domain Eukaryota; kingdom Metazoa; phylum Arthropoda; class Insecta; order Hymenoptera; family Formicidae; genus Polyergus; species Polyergus mexicanus. Next base: position 7,220,221 of record NW_027223321.1, read on the forward strand.
TGTATATCGCAAGTATGTGTGTGTGATCGTGTGTATGCAGCCAAACGCCCTCGCGTATGTGTGAATGTCGGAATGGTCTAGTGGCGGTCGCGTCGGTCGCTGTGCATCCGAATTATATGCACGGTGCGGAATGTGATTTCGGCGGATTCGCAAATATATCGATTACTTTGCGCGGATCTGGATTTCGGCAGGAGCCGCTAGCTACCGGGCGGTAGGTTCGGTCGGGTCGGTGGGCGGTCCTTAAACGCGTCGGTATCGATCTGATTGCGTCGATCGATGTCGCGGCCGGTTAGATCCTCCCCTTTTTAGCGGGACTTAGCGCGCCGTATTAATGGTGATTCCGATCGCGGTAATGGCGGTCGCGGAGTTACTACAAGTTCGCGGATATCGCGGTATTGTTCCGTCGGGGATGATTTTCCCGTAGAATGCAGGAGTGCAACGGCCGACGGGAACACCCGTCAACGGCAGGGAACTCCCTACCGCTGGATAATTGCCGTTGCACGCAGGTGGACGGATGCGGGTGAGGTGTCGAGAACTCTCGACGGAGGCTGAGTACGCCCAACCCCGTTTTCCTCTCTTTGCAATAGATCGGAAGGATCGCTCGTGGAGATGCCGCAAACTCTCGGCGGAGGCTGGGTACTCCCAACCCCGTTTTCTCTCTCTTTGAGCGGTTATAGGATCGTAGCGGATTTCCAGGCGTCTTACAGACTCTGGCGGTTGCGGAAGATCTGGTCTCGAGGTAGAAAATTGGCTCTTATTTATACCGCTTTTTCCGGCGGGTGCGCGTGCGTAATATGCCTGATTGTTTTACGGCATATTGTTTAAGACTGAACCGCCGCGCGCGACTCGGGCGGTTTCGGGAACGGTCGGTACGGTTACCCGAGCGCGGCGACGGTTCCCGGTAAACAAACGCGTCTTGACGGCGGTTATAAATTTGAACGCCTTTTCTATATCTTAAAAATGGGCGCTCGGCGCCTCCGCATTATGCCCGACCGGTGTTTGTCGGGCGGCGGACTTCCGGCGGATCGACGGCCGGGTAACGGTGGAGGGATGCATCGTTACAATTTCAAGCGATGCATTAGCATTGAAACAAGAATTGATTACAATATGTTGGTTTGTAATAAATATGTTGCTACAGACTTTGTCAAAATCTTATCAACAGCTTAGAAAATTCTTCTAGTTCCACTAAAAAATAAATATATATTTATAAATTATATAAAAAAGTAAATAGAAATTTAACCTTACAGACTTACTTATTCACTAATATTATTTATACTTATCTGTAACTGTATATGATGCATGACAAATAACTATATGACAAACTATATGGCACTCCTTTGACTAATGCACTCAAATATGTATTCTTGATGTGTATGTCTATATTAACTGATGTGTATGTCTATATTTCTATATCGATAACTGTTCGCATTTATTCATAGTGGCTTTTGAAAGGTATAAGTTAAATTTTCCAGAGTGCAACATTATATAGCGTAGCATTCTTTCATTTATAAAAAGGTGAAGCTGCAAAATTCTTTGTGATATTTGAATAGTTGAATCAGATATATAATACAAACACACACATATCTTATAATAAACATATTATAAAATAGATATATCTTTTTCTTATCATAAATTAGGATATTTTTATATGTAATGCGATGTTTTGTTTTGTTTTTACACATAGCAAAAATTATTTTTGCAATATTTTATTTGTCTCTATAAATGAGATAAGAAAATGTTCTATACATTTATGACAGGATATTTATATTCTATTCTATATATGTTTACTATCAGATATGTGTGTGTGTATTTTATACCTGATCCAACTATCCGCAAATATCATGAAGAATTTTGCAGTTTTACTTTTTTATAAATGAAAGCGTACGTTATATAATACTGCACTCTTGCATTGTAAATTTGACTTATATCTGTTAAAAGTAGATATGGATACGAGCAGTAACATCACGAAGCGCCGCTAGAGCTATCTTATGTCGAAGGCTCCAACCGTACAAGATTGTGCATGCGTATTGGGGACTTGCGTGAATGATGACGACGTGGACGTTTCTTAAGAGAAAACTTTCACATTGAGACTTTGCATTCATATACCTTGTTTTACGAAGTAGAAAAAAAAGATAAAGATACTTTTATTATATAATTTAAATCCAAGGTATCGATTAAGCCTAGTAAAAATACGATCAGTTCAGCCGTTATTGAGATCCAATAAATCTAAGGTACCTCAATTAGCCGACTTGCGTATAGATATCCGGGGTGTCTCGCTGTTGCTGCGCGTGACTTGGCGCAAGACACTACCGTGTCTCTTGATTTATTGAAGGCATTTAAATGCAAATAGATTAATTATATTTGATTATTAATTTAATTATTAGTTTAATTAAGTTTTTGATATTAATATAATAATTTTGGTAAATAAATTAATAAATTAGAGTAGGTTTATCGTTATAAATACATTTATTTAGATTAGAGATAAATATACAGAGTGTCTATAAAGTCTGTTCCCACACCCGGAAAGCAGTTACTATGATAAATTATGATAGTTACCGTGATGAATTTTAATTACCTTCGAAAGATTGGCATAAGTCATGGTATAATATGTTTTGTTATTATTATAAAAGGGAAATATGGTAGTATATCAAGAGGTAAAACTATCTGCCCTGTTTTATTACTTTAAGAAGTTACATAACCATAGGCGAGTTTCATGCGGTTAAGTTTAGTTGCTGTTTTATTATGAAGACTCGGATTTACCATCGTACTTATTCACGCAACAGCGGTTAGCGAGCAAATAATCGGGATTGTCTGAACAGAGAAGGGATGAAAAAGAGCTCGGCATTAGTTGTAAGACTCGAGATAGGGAATAGCCACGGATATAAAAACGGATATCGAGAGAGCTCGAGAACTTTGTGCCTCGGGAAGCGAATAGGCAAATTAAAAACTGTTAGTCTTGGGAAGCAAAAAGAGAATTGTCTCAAATGTAGTTGAGAAGTTTGTGCAAAATATGTTGTATAAATAATTGTGCGGAACTATAAAAACTAAACACTAATGTATTGCGAAAAAAATATTTAATACGATAATAATAAACATAGGTGATGTGCTTTATATACAATACATTGTGTTAAAATTTAATACTTTCTTATACCTACCGTGATAATCTCTTTTCTTTAACAAAGCGGCAAACATTTTGATGGTGAAGATGATCCTGAGTGATGGTATTCGAAATCCTGATGATGTCATCCTGGTGCAGATGGTTGTATCCAAAATAAAAAACAATATAGTTAATAAAGAGTAAGAGAAACGTAGGTGCATCGTGCATTTAGATCATCACACAACAGCTTGGAGATTCCAGATGCGGACGGGAGGCTGGGTAATCCTGGTGAAAGACGATACGGGATACGAATATATCTTGTTGTTTGTGTAGGTTAAAATAACTGGCAATTATATCAAAGCGAAACCACTGATCCCTACTGACTCAGAAGGTGAATCAGAGGGTGATTCCAGCAATAACTTCAACTTGTGCTGTTACAACCTTGCCGAGGTTGGCTTGCAGGATTCGGAAATGCGCTTGTATCGAACCATCAACAGGGGGATGGTTTTCCTCGATGCGGAAGACCTTTGAAAGGCGGATCGCTTTGCGGAGCGCCTCAAGGAGATCCTGACTGGGATAAGATTCAAGTCGCCCGACCCGCGAACCACGTATAATTATGTGTTCGCGGGTTGGATGACTCCGCTACTGCGGCTGATGGCCAGATTCGGCGTTCTCTCACAGGTCTAAGCTCAATTTGGGTCCGCTGCCCTGTCTTGGTCGCTAATAGGGTGATAGAGCCCGGAAGGATGAGGATGGGTTCAACTTCGGCAGCTGTGGAGCTGTTAGACGCCTGCCCCTTGCAGTGTCACCGCTGTTTCGAACGTGGTCATGTTTGACAGCGATGCACTGCGAAGGTGGATAGGAGCAGTTAGTGCTATCGTTGCGGTGACCGTTTCTATCGAGCAAGCGGGTGCTTGGTTGTCCTTAAGTATCCGCTGTATGCGAATTTAAGCCTACCTGCCGGGCACTGATTAGGGATCAAGCCCTGTGCCTCTTCCTCCCGGCGGGACAGGGTAGATCGTTTTGCTGTCAAGTCTGTCCTCTCTCCCCCCCCCCCCCGCAATAGCAAATTGAGGGAGTCGTCGTGAGAGACTTGACGTCGGGTATGGCGGAAGCACCAAAACCGCAGAAGCCTAAGCGGCTCCCCAGTTTCTAAGACTTCTGCTAAGGCTCGGTGAGAAAAAGGGGACGAGATGGAGCTGGAGATCACGTGAATAGCCTTCTCTCCTGTGTCCTCTCGTAGACGTCTTTGGTGAAGGGCGATGGTCCGGGAGTGTCACAATTCTCCGGATAATTTACGTCGCAGGACTAGGATAGACACCCTCCGTCATAGCATGTGATCCCAAGAGGCGACGGAAACAAATATAGCTTCCGTCCTCTCACTGGAGTGAAAAAAGTTTATGAGGGTTTAAATTCTCTCTATAAAGAATAGGCGCGGCAACGTAAGACTAGTCGGAACTCAAAAGTAATGCAAATAGCGGTTTCCGAGTCACCGACGATGATCAGAGGACGATATATCTTAAAGGGAGAGGGTGGGAGTAATGAGTGAGTCCACATAACCTCGCGACCGACTGTGGGGTATGCGATAGATATTTTTCCTTCCTCGCTAGAAAAAAAAGAAGTATGAGATTGAATGAAAAAACAAAGAATTACAAGAGGGTTATTTAAGGTTAGGGTGTTGAGTGTGAACTAGGTGATCTCGAGGATATAATGAGGGGAAAGATACAGAGAGATAAATTGAGGAGGAGAATGGGAAGAAGGGCATGGGATGTAAAAAAAGATTGTAAAAGGGGATAGAGGGGTGTTAGTGAGAGAATGTTGGGAGAAAATGAGAACAATGATATTAAAAAGCGGAAAGAAGAGAAAAGGAACTAGGATGGAAAGGTTGGAGTTGAGTTATGTGGAAGAGAGCACAGGAAGAAAGGATTTCCGCTGGGAGATGAAAAAGGCGGATGTGGAAAAAGTGCATAAAGTAAAGTAGGAGAAAAGATAGAATAGAATAAGGGTACCGGAATATAAGAAATGGTATAAATTGATTAAGAGGAAAGGAATACCTTCCAGGATATTTGAAAAAGAGATTGCGGGGGAGAGCAAGTGGCAAAAATTGACAAGGTATAGATTGGGATAAGGGAGAATAGATATTAGGGGAATGAAAAGGAGAAGGTAGAGTTTGTTGGTGGGAGGGCGGGATAAAAACATGAGAGCACATATGCGAGGTTAAGGGTGGGGAAAAAACTGGCAAGAGATGGTGAGAGTGGTGTTAAGGGAGGCAAAAATGAGGAGGGAGAATATGAAAGTTGGACAAGTTAAAGGAGGAAAGATGGCAAGAGGGTATAATGAGGATAGAGGGGGACGAAATGGGAAAGAAAAGAAGAAAGAAAGAAAGAAAAAAAAGCATTATTTATTAAGCGCTCTGGGACGAATCCTCTCAAGCGCAGAAACCATAACACAATAAATTGAACAATTAATGTATAAGCCTATATGTATTAATAAGTAGTGTATGAATAAATAACGTGTCTCTCATATGTCATACAAAAATAAGTAATATGATATTAATGTAAAACAAGAATACAATGAATAAACAGAAGCAAAAATAAAATACAATAAAGTGAAAATAATATGAAATAAAAATAAAAATAACGAAATAGCTCCCATAAAATCAAAGCAAACAAATAAATAAATAGGCTTAAGGAGCAATAGCGAATACCTGTGCAATATATTCAGGTCATGAAAATTGTACAATTCGCGAATGTTTTAGTAGATAATTTGTAAAATTAAACATTCTAATGCGAATAATAATCATAATGATTAGCGTCTTTTGTGACTATACCAAAGCCTAGCCAAGCTTATTTTAAAGGAGCGATTGGACAGTTCGGTTCGACAAGGCGGTAAAATGAATGTTCGCAGAAACTTTACTCTCATAACCTGGGCTCTAAAATTGAAACTAGAAGAAAAAACTAGGTTGATTAGCTGTCAGTATACAATGGAAACTAACAGAATAGTATTCTTTGATAAGTAATTTTCAACCATCGAAGTTTAACCTAATAAGATATAATGTGAATGTCCGCTGAAGTTAAAAATGAATCTTATGCAAGAATTAATAGCTCTGTATAGTCTTAGATTGAGTTCAGTCATGTCCGTGTAGACCGCACAAAAGTAATCAATATGCGGAAAGATTAAGGAAGTCACAAACTTAGTTTTAAGAAAATCCGGAAGCAGATGCTTGTTCAGCTTCAACTGATACAAGACAGAATTTTATTTGTCATGCTCGTGACCTTCTTTTCCCAAGATAAGTTCATGATAGTGATTCCCACATACTTAACATAAGTAGAATACTTGATTGTAATTCGTTCTACTTTAATCTCCGTAGTGGCAAACAAATGGCATTAATAAACCTTGATGTGCCAATAATAATTGCCTGAGAATTCAAGATGAGTTTATTCATATTAATCCAGTCACTGATATCCTTATTAACCTTGAAGAGTTCTATCTTGAAGATGGCTCTTGACAAAGCAGCAGGCTCACTGTAAAGATAAATTTGAAGACTGTCCGCATAGAAATTATACTTGCAATTATACTTCAAGCACCTGCTGAAAGTCCGATAGGTATAAAGCAGCGGCCCCTGTACAGAAATCTGCGGAATCCCAGCCCCAATGGATGATCAGGAAGAAACATTGCCATCAACGCTATCCCTAGTCACGTGTATTCTATCCACTAGCAAAGAGTGTATCCTTCCAAAAGTAGAATGAGTTAAGTACAAGATTAATTTTATCAAGAGTAAAGAATAGTCTACTCTGTCAAAGAAGAGTTGCTTTAGAAAAGTAAAAAAAGATAGACACAGTCCCCATTCTACGATCAGCAGCAAGCCTCACCTCATCAATCATATGAATCAGATATGAGTGGAGTCATTTGAGTGGAGTGATCCTAACGATAAGCTGATTAACAAGGATTAAATAAATTTGATTCCACAGGGTAACAGTAAATTTGCTTGCTAACTATCATCTCCAAAATTTTCAAAATTGCCGACAGAATAGAGATTGGCTGGTACTAAATAGATATCGGGTTTTTGGTTTTAGGAATCGGACAGATAAGCGCTGGTTTCTATTGTTCCGAAAAGACGATATGAGAAGTTAATTAATAATAAATGCTCAATTATAGGTATTATATAAGATAAAATGAGCTTTATTAATTTCAAAGAAATTTCATCAGCCTCAATTTTATTAGGTTTAGCACTAGAGAGCACTCGCCGAATAGTTAAGAATGTAACATACGCCCAGTAAAATTTTTTTTCGTCATATCTGTTAATGTATAAATCAGTAAAAGACGAATGTTGATCTCTCTTGTCCAATCCCTCGAAACCGCAAAAGAATATATTTAACTCCTTCACAAACTACGAGAGGCTTCCGTCCACATCTCCTTGATTAGCCCTAAATGTTTTAACCTTCTCCAGATTTCACTAAAGTTATTGGCTTGATTAAAAATGGTAAAATAGTAGGCTCCTTTGACTGACCTTACGATAAGAAAAGCAGATGTCGGAAAAGATCGTAGCGATGATTTCCTCTTCTTTTACGCCAAGCTTTTCTAGCTAATAAAGAATGTAATCTACTATCTAATCTAAGAGAGCATATAATAATTCAGTTTACTTTTATCTCTGCATTCTTTACAAATTACATTTGTTTTTAACGTCGCTTTACATATTCTAATGTTCTATTTATCTAAAAAGAATTTACAATGTGTGTTTGATCAAAGTATATTACAAATTCATTTCAATTATACATATTATATTCAAATTGATACATATATACACACAAATACATATTGCTTTATCTGCAAATCGCTTTAATATTTTATTTTCTCTGATAAAATATTTTTTATATAACATTAAAGAAGTGCACAATCTACATAATATTCTCGTTTGTTCTTTACATTATAGTTAGCGAATATTCTCATATTTGTCTCATAAACATGCAATAGGAGATCCCCATTTGCAGTATCTTTAGAAGACATATTCATTACTTGTCATTGTTGCGTTTTACGCGAATCGAATACATTATATCATTTTCTTACCATTTCAAAACTCGGCAAAGACATCGGATAAAATTTGCAGGCAGTCAAGATGAGCGGGTGGAATCGTCGGCTCATTACTAACAATAATGATTTTTGCTCTGAAACATCTGCATCGTACCAAGCAGAATTGTATCTGCAGGATCATAATTCTTTTGTATCGTGAAAACAGTTGAATTGAAAAATTCTCAAGTAACAAATTAAAAGAAATATTTGATTTAATTAAATTAATATTGTTAATGTTAAAATTATATGGAATATATCATTGCTTTTCTTATCAAAATCATAACTTTATAGAGATAGATTAGATTATATTACTTATTGTTAGAATACATATTAATTACATATTTAAAATATTATCTTAAATATTTCCAAATAATTCTAAAAAGTCAAGTAAAAAATTTCCTAGAAAATTAATATTTATTTGGTAAATATGCATAAAAGGTTACACTTCACCGATTTTATCGCCGTTTAAATATGTTATAGAGGAGGTTCTTCTGAGTAATTCGCCGCAAGAAAAAAGTGGGTGAAAGCATTCGTTTAGAAGATATGACAAATTAAAGTTTGGCATTATCGTTTGTGTATGCTGTAATAATCTATTATCTTTGTAATAAACCGCTTTCGCGAGGCGGTCGTGGATAACTCGGTCGGGATCCGGGCTCGTGAAAGGGTATCGAGAGACGAACGAGAGCAGCATGAGATAAAATATAATTTATTGCGTGTAAGTATGTGTGTATACAGAATGAGTGTATGTGTATAAACGCTGTATGCGGATAAGCGTATGTAGTTGTGTACGAGTGAGTGTATGTGTATAAACGCTGTATGCGGATGAGCGCATGTAGTTGTGTACGAGTGAGACGATCGGCGAGCGAGTGTGTGCGCGAACGTATAATATAGAAGTATGATGTTACAATGTATTGAAAGTATGTGATGCAAATGACGTTATGGGTGTGACAAAATGCTCGTGTATGTGTGAAATGCGGAATCAGTTAGCGGTGCGGTAGTGTCGGTCGCAGTGCATCCGAATTACATGCACGTAGCGCGGCGCGGAGCGCGATTTCGGCGGTTCAATATAATATCGATTATGCTAGCGGATCGTGATTTCGGCAGAGGCCGCTAACTATCGGACGATAATTTCGGTCGGGCCGGTGGACGGTCCTTAGACGCGCCTGTATTGATTCGGTTGCGTCGATCGATGTCGCGGCAGGATTAGATCCTCTTCCTGAGCGGGACTTAGCGCGCCGTATTAATGGCGAGTCCGATTTCGTAAATGGCGGTCGCGGAATTACTGTCGGTTCGTGAATAGCGTTTTGTCGTTTCGTCCGGGATAGTCTTTCCGTGGAATTCAGGAGTGCAACGGCCGACGGGAACACCCGTCAATGGCAGGGAACTCCCTACTACTGGTTGATCGCTATTGTACTTAGGTGGACGGATTGTTCGAGGCGTCGAGAACTCTTGGCGGAGGTTGAGTACGCCCAACCCCGTTTTCCTCTTTTCGTAAACGATCGGAATGATCGCTCTTGGAGATGCCGCAAACTCTCGGCGGAGGCTGGGTACTCCCAACCCCGTTTTCTCTCTCTTTGAGTGGTTATAGGATCGTAGCGGATTTCCAGGTGTCTTACAGACTCTGGCGGTTGCGGAAGATTTGGTCTCGAGATGTAAAACGTGCCCTATTTATACCGCTTTTCCGGCGGGTACGCGTGCGTAATATGCCTTAATGTTTAAGGCATATTATTAATGTTGAACCGCCGCGCGCGACTCGGGCGGTTTCGGGAACGGTCGGTACGGTTACCCGAGCGCGGCGACGGTTCCGGGTAAACACGCGGCTTAACGGCAGTTACAAATTGAAACGTTTATTATCTCTTAAAAATCGGCGCTCGGCGCCTCCGCATTATGCCCGACCGGTGTTTGTCGGGCGGCGGACTTCCGGCGGATCGACAGCCGGGTAACGGTGGAGGGATGCATCGTTACATCTTTTTGTTGAAAAACGCTTACAACTTTAACGCGTGAGCGGGGGAGAGGCAGGGCCCCTCTTCCTGCACCCCCTTGCCAAAAAAATTCCACTCTGAAGTTACAATTCAAGTTATACAAGGTGTCCCCAATTTAAATGGCAAAACTTCAAGAGCATGTAGGGCACCGAAAAACTAGGATAGGAAGTCCTTTAAAGGTTTGCTCGTTTTTGCTCCATTTTAGAGAAAATCGCAAAAATTCAATCTCTCATTGTCAGTTGTTCTCTTGAGTTGATTGACACCGAATAAACTTTCTGCTTCAAAATTCCTTACATATGTAAACACTTGATGTTATCCTGTACGGTGCCAATTAATTCAAGACAGCAGTTAAGGGACCGAATCATAGATGCAGTGCACCAAATATCATTAGAACAATGTCTAGCTGCAATTAATGAGGTCAGTGCTAAATGTAATGCTTCCATTGATGCAAGAGAACAACATTTTGAATAATAACTGCATTAAATAGATGATAACATAAATGTAGGTTTTATTTAAAACAGATATCTATTATAAAAGAATATAAAGATTTAAGAATACAAGGAATATACGAATGTAGTACAACTCTTAACTGACGGCGAAGGACTGACCGACACTCGCTGCTGTTCGTCTTTTTATGCCCGGAGAATAAAGGACGCCGACAGAAGAGTAGCGCTTATCTTTTCGGACTCGCGGCTACCCTATGATCTAGCCGCATACGTCAAAATCAAAGAGTGCGCACGCGATAACAAAAATCTCTCTTAGCGGCGGCTTGCTAAAGGATTCGTCGCTACTTTATGATCTAGCCGCAATATTGAATGCGATACTACGTATGTCGGTACATCTAATACGTACTTAAATCCTACATAAATAAAACATAAATAAATAAGTAAAGAAACGAAAATTTGTTTTGTTTCTTTTTTTGTGATATTCTCCAAAATATAGCAAAAACGAGCAAATCTTTAAAGGACTTTCTGTCTTAGCTTTTCGGTCCCCTACACGCTCCTGAAGTTTTGCTATTTAAATTGAGGACATCCTGTAATCCTGTAACGGCAGGGCCGTTACTACGGCGAAATATACATATGTACATACAATAACATATCTGCCTCGCTTACTCTACCCTACTCTACCTATCCCGCTCGCACAACCACCGCGCACGCTCTCTCGCTCGCACGCACGCCACACGCACCATCCCGCTCACACTAGGCGCGCTATCTCGCCGGGCATGCGCTCTCGCTCTCGACACGCCGTATCTCGCTCGCGGTTCCCCACGCGGAATCGACCCCACTCCTGGCCGGCGGTATAGTGGGAGGCCCCGGCCGGGTATATAAGCCCGGCCGGCCGAGGCATCGAGACCAGATCCTATCCCGACATCCAGCTCCCGACACCGACCTGACCAGTGCCTACTACCTCCTCGGGCTAAGGTTTCTCTTAGCCCTGTCGGGTTTCGCCGGCTCCTGTCACCGCTCCTCGGGCTAAGGTTTCTCTTAGCCCTGTCGGGTTTCGCCGGCTCCTGTCACCGCTCCTCGGGCTAAGGTTTCTCTTAGCCCTGTCGGGTTTCGCCGACTCCTGTCACCGCTCCTCGGGCTAAGGTTTCTCTTAGCCCTGTCGGGTTTCGCCGGCTCCTGTCACCGCTCCTCGGGCTAAGGTTTCTCTTAGCCCTGTCGGGTTTCGCCGGCTCCTAGCACCTACCCGGGCTGAGGTTTCGCTCAGCCCTACCGGGTTTCGCCGGTCTCCGTTGCCAAGGCCGGACCCGACGTGACACTCGGGCCTGTCGGCAATACCCACCTACCTAGCCTAACCGTAGTAATAAGCCACCTGTAAGTATCGCGCCGTAGCCCTAAGACCGTTAGCCATAAGTCCGTTAGTTCTAACCGCGTCATAGTAAAAGCCTGTTAATAATAAGTCCGCTAGAAATAAGCCTGCTAGACCTAAGAGCCTGCTAGTTATAACCGCGCCGTAATCTTAAGTTCGTCTGTAAATAAAGCCGCACCATCGCGATTAAGCCGCGTTTCTTGCCGCGTACCGCCTTGCGTTTCTCGTCGCGTACCGCCTTGCACACCCGCACCTGACACCAGCTTTCTGCCGACCGCACGCTGACCAACATCGCTTGGCCCTGCACGCTACTTTGTACATATCTTTATTTAAATAAACTATCTTTTCTACTTCTATTGTGTTTCGTAAGCTTGAGTCTCCCCTCCTCTCGAACCCTGACACCGACGAGCCGATCCGAGCGTCGAGCGAGGTGACCGCGTTACAATCCAAATCAAATTTTAGTTTTAAATCAGAAATAGATTTGGGTTAGGTTATATCTTCCGGGAGTGGAGCCCTCCCGTAGGGGGGCCGGAACCCACTGTGTCCACATATACTTTACAACGCGAAGCGAGGTCCACCCCACAATTGTTGTGTGGATGGGAAAGTGTATGTGTGGGTGCAATTAATTCCGCCCTCCTCCCGGGGAGCTCCATTTCTGGAATATATAACCTAACCTAAACCTATTTCTGATTTAAAACTAAAATTTGGTTTTACATTATACAGGGTGATCCGAAACAAGTATAGTGTCCCTGAAGGATCGTATTCCTGAATCAATTCTAAGATGATTTTTTCTTTACGAAAATTTCGTCTGGAGCTTAATTTTTAAATTATAAAAGGAAATAGTGAGCGAATTACGGGATGAGTACAGAAGGTAGGCAGGGGCGGTGCAACACACCGTCCGCTGCAGGCGCTTACGCGAGGCGCTTGCTACAGCTGATCGAGCGCTATAGCGTACTCGTCCCATAATTCGCTCACTATTTCTTTTTATAATTTAAAATCTAAGTTTCAGACGAATATTTTGTAAAAGAAAAATCTCTCTTAGAAGTTATTTAAGAATACGATCTTTTAAGGACGAAAGATTGTTCTAAATCACATCGTTACAGCGACCACACTGATCAGCTGTTGGCTATATGCAATGAGTGTGTGTGTGTGTGTGTGTGTGTGTATGAGAACGTGTATGCGTATTACACACACACACACACACACACACACACACACACACACACACACACACACACACACACACACACACACACACACACACACACACACACACACACACACACACACACACACATATATATATATATATATATAAACTCATCGCGTATAGCAAACAGCTGATCGAGATATACTCTCTTTCTCTCTCTCTTTTTTGCCTTTTTTGTCTATACAGATTATAATTGCTGCACGGCCGTGGATGCGCACGAGAAATGTTTTTTACTGACAAAGTAAAAAGAACTCATTGTCAGTAAAAAACATTTCTCGTACGCATCCACGGCCGTGCAACAATTATAATCTCATAAGGCAAGAAGTGAGTGAGTAAGCAAGTGAGAAGGCGACCGAGAGAGAGAGAGAGAGAGAGAGAGAGAGAGAGAGAGAGTGTGTGTGTCTCGATCAGCTGTTTGTTACACACGATGAGTGTATGTGTGTGTGTGTGTGTGTATGTAATACGCGTACACGTTCTCATACACACACACACACACACACACACACTCATCGCGTATAGCCAACAGCTGAGTAGCGGGTTGATTTAGAACAATCGTTCGTCCTTAGAAAATCATATTCTTAAATGATTTCTAAGAGAGATTTTTCTTTTATGAAATATTCATCTGAAAATTAGATTTTAAATTATAAAAGGAAATAGTGAGTGAATTATAGGACGAGTACGCTGTAGTGCTCGATCAGCTGTAGCGAGCGCCTCGCGTAAGCGCCTGCAGCGGACGGTTGCGCCGCCCCTACCTACCTTCTGTCCTCGTTCCGTAATTCGCTCACTATTTCCTTTTATAATTTAAAAACTAAGCTTCAGATGAAATTTTTGTAAAGGAAAAATTGTCTTAGAATCGATTTAAGAATACGAGCCTTCAGGGACACTATACTTGTTTCGGATCATCCTGTATAACCCATCTATGACCCTGTACATATCTCGTAAATGTTCTACGTCCTACGTAAAACAGTTCCTACGTCCTCTGCAAGAAATAAAATGTACACAAATATCATTGTTCCTAGTTTTATTTTATAATACTTCAAAGAAAGCATTAAAATTGTGAAATTTTAATTTATTATATCTTTTAAACGAATGCTTTCCCCCACTTTTTTGTGGGGAATTACTTAGAAGAACCTCTTCTGCAACTTATTTAAGCGGCGATAAAATCGGAGGGGTGTAACCTTTTATGCATATTTACCATTTATTTTTTCTAGTAGTTTAATTATATCAATATTTTCTTTATTACTCTATTTCTTTATATTATGTATGAATGTATATGTACATTTTAGATATATTTTTCAATATATCATTGCTTACACTTTCTCACATATGCTCGAACTCATATCTGTGACTTTCTGTCCCATATAATTAGGTATAATCAGATAGCATAATGTTGCAATTATGAAACTAATAGAGGTGCAAGATCGTTCTATATTTTCAAAAATAGTTAGTATCTGAAAAAACACGTTTTAGCAATTTGATCACACGTAAAGCTATACATATATTTTTGCTCTTTCTCTCTCTCTCTCTCTCTCTCTATTAACATACCTGTATTAAAGAAAGACTTAGTGCAATCACTATTCCTACGAGGTCCATTAGAAATGGTATTGTATGACAAGTTTCGATCGTATTAACAAATCTTGTAATGTGAAAAAAGTCATGTACGTGTTAAAACGGAAATGTATAGCGTTTTCGTTATATGTAGAAATAAATAGATATACATATATATATATATATATATATATATGTATATATATACACACATATACATATGCACGCACGAACGCATGTACATGCCCGCGCATACACACATTCACACACGCGCGCACATGCACACGCACACCGACACCCACACTGACATGCACACCGGCACGCACCTGCTCACGCACATATGTACATACATAGGGTGACCCGCAACGACCGCCCATTAAATACATAGCTTTATTTCTTACCAAAAACTAAGACGAAAAGTCCTGAACCATTTTTTTTTTATAACGTTTAATAAAAGAGTTATTATTAAGTAAATTTGAGCAGCGATCAGTACCGATTTTTAGCCGAGTGCAGTGATGCATGCCCGCGCTCTTGGTAGTGTATGTGAGTGCTTCACCGCTAGCATAGAATATTCTTATACATTGGAATAATAGAAATAATTTCTTTTTACAGGGTGGATAAAATAAAACATGATGAATTCTTATCTCTAGAAATATTGTTTCTAGAGAAAAATGTTTCAAATAAAAGTTGCAGTATTTCAAGGGGGACATAAGTTAATGTTATAGAATTGTTTGTAGGTGACGGTTTTCAAGGTTATTTCAACTTTATTTTTTAAATGGAAACACTTATTTTTTATTGCATATTCTTATAATCCTTCTTGATACCTTTTCAAAACATTATAATAAAGTATTTTTCCATTAAGTATTTTTTGAGTTATTTTATATTTTATATGAATATAATTTTTAATACAAGAAAAAATTATTTCTATTATTACAATGCATAAAAATATTGCATCCTAAAAAATTTGGCATGCGCGAATGAAAAATATTGCCGCGCCGCCGCAGCAGCGGAGCATTCACTATCGGGCGCGCAGTTTACCGACGTGCGTCCGGCTAAAAATCAGCGCTGATTGGCCAGACTTTACTCAATAATAACTTCTTTATTAAACGTTATAAAAAATATAGTTCAGGACTTTTTGACTCAGTTTTTGATAAAGAATAACGCTATGTACTTAGTAGGCGGTCATTGCGGGTCACCCTGTATATATATATAGAAATACATATATTGTATATACAGGGTGTCCTTGACAACGCTCGTGAGCAGGAAAAGCACAGTAAACTGAACAGAAAAGTTCTGTATCATTTTTTTCTATTACGCTTAATAAAGAAGTTATTATTAAATAAAGTCTAATCAATCAGCGTCAATTTTTAGCTGGACATACGTCGGTGAGCTGCCTGTCTGGTAGTATGCGCCGCCGGAGCGCTCACGCAACTATTAGGCGCGCGGCTAAAGGTCGGCGCTGATTGGCCAGACTTTACTCCATAATGACTTCTTTATTAACTGTTATAGAAAAAAACGTTACAAGACTTTCCTGTTCAGTTTACTGTGCTCTATCTGCTCACAAGCGTTGTCAAGGGTGCTTTGGAACACCCTGTATATATTGTATATATACAGAGTACATTGTATACAGGGTGTTTCAGAACAACCTTCCATCCTCAAAATGACGTATTCCTGATACGATTCTAAAACGATTTTTCCTTTACCAAAATTTGAATTGAAGCGTAATTTTTGAGTTATAAGCAAAAATAGTTAGCAATTCACGCGTCAAGTACAGAAGGCAGGCAGGAGCGGCGCAACGCGCCGCAGCTGACCGTCCGATGCGTGATTACTACCGCATGAGTCGAACATAAAATTATGCTTTAAATAAAATTTTGGTAAAGAAGAAAATATCTTAAAATTACGTCAGGAATACGTATTTAAAATAATGTCACTTTAGCGAAAGTTGTTCCGGATCACCGCTCATCCGATGCTGCGATCAGCTGATTGCTACACGCGATGTGTGTATGGTGGAGTGTGTGCGTAAAAGGAAGGAAGAGATAGATAGAGAGAGAGAGAGGAAGAGGAAGGGAAGGAAGAAATGAGGGAGACACGTTTATACACACGCACGCACGTACACATATACACTTTTTTTCTCACTCTCTTTCTCTCTTTTACACAACACTTATACACTCTCTCATTCGGTCACTTATTCACACACTCACTCACTCACCTGCTCACTCACAACGTAGCTAATCTTCATACTACGTATTATCGTTAACTTCTGCACGATTATTATTTAGCGACGGACCGCGGAAACTGCGCGATCACATTGTTACGTTGCCTAGCGATGTGAGAAACGCGATATGTACCGTGCACGTTGCGACGTGCGTGTGGCGCGTGGCACGTGATTGACGCGAGATAAGAGGAACGATCTTCTAAAACCTTCGCATTACGAATGCGGTAGAAAACATGAAACGTATAATGACGTACTTAAAAAAATTACTTATTTATCATAATTAATAACGCGTGTGTGTATAAACGTCTCTCTCTTATTCCCTCCTTTCCTTTCTCTCTCTCTCTTTCTCTCTCTCTCTCTCTCTCTATATCTGTCTCTTCCTTCCTTTTACGCACACACTCCGCCATCGCGTATAGCAATCAGCTGATTGCAGCATTCGACGAGCGGCGATCCGGAACAACTTTCGCTAAAGTGACGTTATTTTAAATACGTATTCCTGACGTAATTCTAAGACATTTTCTTCTTTACCAAAATTTTATTTGAAGCATAATTTTATGTTATAAGGTAAAATAGTTAGCGATTCATGCGGTGGTAATCACGCATCGGACGGTCAGCTACGGCGCGTTGCGCCGCTCCTGCCTGCCTTCTGTACTCGACGCGTGATTTGCTAACTATTTTTGCTTATAATCCAAAAATTACGCTTCAATTCAAATTTTGGTAAAGGAAAAATCGTCTTAGAATCGTATCAAGAATACGTCATTTTAAGGATGGAAGGTTGTTCTGAAACACTCTGTATATTGTATATATACAGGGTGTCCCATTTTTAAAAACGCACCTCGATCTTCAACGAAGCATTTTCAACAGAAATGTTTCAGACAAGAGTTGTATGGTTCAGAGGGGGACATATGATGAAAATATGGACTTGACCTTGAGTGATCTTTTCAAGGCCAAGTCAATGTGATCGATATTTTCTTAAATGGAAACCCCCATTTTTTATTGCATATTCTTGCAGCTTATCTCGAGAGCTTTTTAAAATATTATAATAAAGTATTTTTCTATTAAGTATTTTTTGCGTTATTTTATATCTTAATCTAACATATTTTGATATAAAAAATATAATATCTCGTAAAATATTTAGTTTTCGATAATCTTACTATAATATTTTTATGTACAGAATAATGAGACAAATCAATCAGTATAAAAAAAAATTTTTTAAAGAAAAAGTATGTAATTATTTACACTGTATTTTTTTAAACAATTATTTGTCTTTCTTATACTAATTAATTTGTCTCATTATTCAGTACATAAAAGTATTATGATAAGATTATCGAGAACTAAATATTTTACGAGATATTTTATTTTTTATATCAAAATATGTCAGATTAAGATATAAAATAACTCAAAAAGTACTTAATAAAAAAATATTTTATTATACAATAGTATTTTGAAAAGCTCTCAAGATAAACTACAAGAATGTGCAATAAAAAATGGGGGTTTCCATTTAAAAAAACATCACATTGACTTGGCCTTGAAATGGTCATTCAAGATCAAGTCCATATTTTCATCATATGTCCCCCTTTGAACCATACAACTTTTGTTTGAAACATTTTTGCTGGTAAATGTTTTGTTGAAGAATTATCCAGGTGCGTTTTTTAAAATGGGACACTGTGTATATATATATATATATATATATATATATATATATATATATATTTATTTATACATATTAAAAGTGTGCAAGTGCTTAATTTTCTTAATTATAAATAAATAATTTTCATTATAAAATTGTTTTAATGGAGGAGAATAATATAAGTACGATGTTTCGTATACGTGTATATATATACGAAGTTTCTTCATATCTCTATTATCATAAAATACAAAACTTATTAATAAAATAATTTTTATATAAAAAAGCGATTAAAAACATATCAATATCGAAGCGCGACCTTTATATTATTAAAATTGACACTAACACATATAATACCTTTTTTATGAAAACTGAAATTATATAAAAACAATGTACGCGCACAAGAGAAAGTAAAAAGAACATCGTTCAATAATAACAGCAATAGACTCAAAGCACTGATAATTAAATGGAAGAACTGGCAAATAAGAACCAAGGCGCGGATATTGTTGCGCGAACTTATTATTGTTATACTTTAGTACAGTGCTGGGATTTACTTGCACATTTCGGCCCGATTCCGTGGCTCACGCCTATTGCCCCCCACTCACCGCTCGTGCGTTAGCAACGAGTCGCCAGATACGCGTAACTTAGGAACGCGACGCTTTGTCTCAGGAGCGTCCGTATATAAGAATGCCCAAATATAATAATAAGACAATACTTTTCTATAATTAAAAGTTTTTCTTCAATATTTTATATCAATGAATTATAAAATATTGAAGAAAAACTTTTAATTCTAAAAATCTTCGTGCTATATTTAGAAAAGTATTGTCTTATTATTATATTTGGGCATTCTTACATATAAACGCTCCTGAGACGAAGCGTCGCGGTCCTTAGTTACGCTTAACTGGCGACTCGTTGCTAACGCACGAGCGGTGAGTGGGGGGCAATAGGCGTGAGCCACGGAATCGGGCCGAAATGTGCAAGTAAATCCCAGCACTGCTTTAGTAATAAATGTGTGTATTAAAATTGTATGTTTCGGACCGTTTTTTGGTCCATCTTCAGCATGGATTAGTGGAATATATATGGAGTATAATGATATGTATAATGATGAAATCATTTATATTGTAAATCACCGACGGATATACGTGTGGCGATAGCGTGGTAAACCTGCATAAAAGGGGCTCCCCTCGTATGACCTTGACCTTGACATATGTTATCAAGATCATGACCCTGAACAACATACAAAAGGTTTTAACCGTTGGTCATTATTAACTAAAAAGTTATTAACAAAAAGGTATGAAAAATATAGCAGTTATTTTAAGTATTAAACAATTAACATGTATGTGAAAATAGTATATGTATGAACGAAGGAAAATCATTAGTAATGAGTGGTTGATATATTGAACAGTTTTTTTGTTAAAGCAGAAAATAATTGATTGATTTAACCCTTTCGCTTCGGCAGTCCAGTCCGTCAAAATACTGTCACTGTACGGAAAGGCGCGCCAGAAATACGTGCAGTGTGCGTGGTTGCTGTATATACGTTTTCCTAAGTCTTAAATAACAATTGTGCTAAATGAAACAATCTTTGCTCCGATACGATGAGTATAATTTACATCTTTAATATAAAAAGGTTTACAAAATTACAGGTACTATAGGCATTTATATATTTACAAGACTTTATGATAAAATGTTTAATATAATTAATCATGAACCGCAAATTAGTTAATAAATTAATGTGCAAAGATTAGTAGTATAAGTCCGTATGGTATATTTTGAAGCACGGATCTATACATAAGCCAACATCGCAATCTTTACACTCATATCGTGAGTCGGCTCTTTTATCATTTTTACTACAGACGACACATCTGCGTTTTAGATTTTTACTTTTTGGCTTATAAAATGACGGAAAATGCCGCTCTGTTAACCTCATTGGATTGTCAGCCGGTCTGCTTTGATGACGAACTACATTGGGCAGATACTTTGCTACTATTTGTTTTATTAGCTGTAAGTGAAATTTTGCCATGGAAATGGTTTCTCCTCGATTGCACTTATAAACACAATATGAATTCCACACACAAATGTCTATCTGTGGATGAAAAATTTACGGTACCACTTCAATGATTTTCGCGTTGAATTTACTGTACTTAGAACCATATCAACTTTGTCTATTATGCCCATTGATTTATTATAATCTATAACACACACGGGCTTCGCAACACTCTTTTGTCCTCCATACCTAGACACGGCTGCAAAATCTGCAGTATGCATACTTGTAATCATATAGACTTCTTTTTTGTCTACCCACTTCATCGCTAACAAAGTGTTTGACGTACGAAAACGTGCCTCTCCTTTTTTCAAACGCTCTTCAAACTTCGGCATTCCTTGCCGTCTTTTACTTACGGTCCCGCACACATTGGTACTATTATTATGTAACAAGTTAAATAATGCTGGACTCGAATAAAAGTTATCTAGATACACTGTGTGCCCTTTTCCTAAGAATGGTTGTAAAAATGACAAGACTATCGCACCCGATTTTCCAATCCCCGTGACTGCATTTTCTACAATTGTTGAGCGTCCGCAATAAACTATAAGGTCTTGCACGTAACCTGTTTTACAGTCGCAGAGCATATAAGATTTGATGCCAAACCGACTCCTTTTCGAAGGAATGTATTGCTTGAAAGACAAGCGGCCTTTGTACAACATTAAGCTTTCATCAATACAAAGATCTTGATACGGATGAAATGCGTCACTGAAGGATTTTCGAAGCATATTGATTACATCTCTAATTTTACCTAAACGATCATCAGTGCGCCCTTGTTCGCGTGTAAAGTGCATTATCCTTAGTAATGAAAGATAGCGATCTCTCGTCATAATTTCGCCAAAAATGCTGCTTCGTAAATATTTATCTTTAGACCAATGCTCTTGTATTGATAGTTTTTTGTTGCGTGTCATCAATAATGATAACGCAATAAAACAGTACAGTTCGTCTACTGTCGTGTTTTTCTGGGTGTCCAAGTTGTTATCATACTTCTGAGCCCGATAGTAATTAGTCTCATCTGCAATATATTGCACGAGCTCTTCAGAAATAAATAATTCAAAGTAATCTATAATTGGTGAGAATCTGGGTAATTTTTTTTTTATTCCGAATTCCTTGTGGAAAATGGATGGATTTTTGGCTCGAAATTTTTAGATGTCCATGGTATATTGCAATCGGTGTTCTGCCGCCTTTTAGGCAGGTCAAAATTATTTTCATTTTCTTCGGTATCGGTTAGTCCATTTTCAAACATAATATTTCTTTTATTTCTTGCATACATTTTGGAAGGGACTAAACTGTTCCTGAAAATACATTTTCAAACAAAATCCTAACCTACAATTCCTAATTTTTTATAGATTGACAATTATACCTTAAGCCGTTCTATTCAAATTCTTATTAGGTTCGTATTTGAAATATCGTATCACTGTCAATACGTATAGATTTTTTAACATGAAACAGTATACGGTCGTTTGGATGTTTCAAATATGTTGCGTAAAACGTTTTGATGTTGTTTCAACAATGAGTAACTTTAAGAAGTGATTAATAATCCAATTTGTCAATAAAATCAACAGAAAATGTTCTGTCGATAACGAAAAAACAAATTATCGACTACAGATGGCATTTGTATATGCATCATTTGGATGCCGGATATATGGGGCGACGACCCAGAAGTCGTCGCGTGGTCGCCGCTTATAAGCGGCGCTCGTACCCACAAGTCATTTTGTGGATGCCGCCTATAAGCGGCGCTCGTACCCACAGGTCATCTTGCGGGTGCCGCCTATAAGCGGCGTTCGAAGCGAAAGGGTTAATGGTAAAACTTAAGATTAAGGGCGACCTCACCGATTTCAATGATCTTGGTATATGTTGTCAAGGACATAATCCTGAATAACTTTTTCTTCTAATTTAATCGTCGCTCGTTATTTATTACAAAGTTATGAACAATTAAAGATAGTGACTGATTGATACTTAGGAGATAAAACTGCGCACACTTTTGCATGACGCGCGCGCGCGCACACACAAGTACTCTGCGTTGATACCACTGCTT
>NW_027223321.1:7242957-7459331 GCF_030449975.1 Polyergus mexicanus
AAGCAGTGGTATCAACGCAGAGTACTAAGCAATCAACATTGCTTTCGGCTGTGTTCCAATATTAACTGCCAGTAATGAAAATCTATAGTGCACGTGACGTGGACTATAGATTTTCAGTACTGGCAGTGAATATCGGAATGCAACCATCGTTGCCAGCTCGGTAGAAAGTGAGAAGAAGACGGAAACATATGGCTGTTCTTCTCTACTCTCCGAAACTAACCGAAGCGCAGAGCGCACATGTACGCGGTTTGCGCTTGTGTGCATTATCCCCTCCATTGCTGAGCCGTGAGCCGCGGGACCTGTTTCTGGCTACCTGTCCGACTGCCTGTCGGGTTTCGCCGGCTCCTAGCACCTACCCGGACTGAGGTTTCGTTCAGCCCTACCGGGTTTCGCCGGTTTCCGTTGCCAAGGCCGGACCCGACGTGACACTCGGGCCTGTCGGCAATACCAACCTACCTAGCCTAATCATAATAATAAGCCACCTGTAGATATCGCGTCGTAGCCTTCAGACCGTTAGCCGTAGGTCCGCTAGTTCTAACCGCGTTGTAGTAAAAGCCTGTTAATAATAAGTCCGCTAGAAATAAGCCTGCTAGTCCTAAGAGCCTGCTAGTTATAACCGCGCCGTAATCTTAAGCTCGTCTGTAAATAAAGCCGCGCCATAGCGATTAAGCCGCATTTCACGCCGCGTACCGCCTGGCGTTTCTCGCCGCGTACCGCTTTGCACGCCCGCGCCTGACACCAGTTTCCCGCCGACCGCACGCTGACCAGCATCGCCTGGCCCTGCACGCTACTTTGTACATATCTTTATCTAAATAAACTATCTTTTCTACTTATATTGTGTTTCGTAAGCTTGAGTCTCCCCTCCTCTCGAACCCGAACACCGACGAGCCAATCCGCGCGTCGAGCGAGGTGACCGCGTTACAATGGCGCCCGAACAGGGACCTGCCCAGTAGAGACTCCAGCTTGCGTACACATCCCGATGAAGATCTCCTGGATATACGCGCTTACGAAAACCCAGCTCGTGACGCTTCTAGTCACGGCCGCGATAGTACCGGTAATATCGATATTCTATGACACCGGCTACGACAATTCGTAACCCAGAACCCAGACCTGTTCCCCGAACACGATACCACCGACATGCCGAACGAAGAAGAGGCAACGCCAGGCCGAGCCGAACCGATCCTTGACCGTACCGAACCGACACTAATCGACCCCACCGCGGTTCTAGACCGAATCCGCAAATGGGGCCTTTGCTTTGACGGGAAAGATCCGTTCGCGTTCCTCGAGCGGTTAGAGGAACTAAAACGATCCTACCGCTATGCCGACGAATTGTTTCTCTTAGGGTTACCAGACGTTGCGAGGAAACCCGTTGTTGTGGTATCGGAACAACTACGAGGACTGGACAACGTGGAACGCCTTTTGTACCGCCTTTAAGCTAAAGTACCTCCCACCGGACTACCAGGACCAGCTACGGCAAGATGCACAGGCCTGGAGGCAACGATCGGGGGAGTCTTTCGACCAATACGCCACGGACCTGCTAACAATGATGAGACGAGCTGGAGGCTACACGCCACAAGAGAAGGCCCGCTTGGTATATAACAACCTACACTCCAGCTACCAGCTGTACATTCGGCCGGTAGAAGCCACCAGTATCGCCGAGCTAAGCGCCCGGGTGGCCGAGCACGAGAAGGTCCTGCGCCGGCAGAAAGAGGAACAACCACCGACCCTTAGCATGCCAAGCCCACCGGTCGCCGCCGCCGCCGCCTACAGCCGAGAAGAATGAATGCTGCTGGCGCTGCAAACAACGGGGCCACACGCGGCTCGATTGCAAGTGGCCGCCACGCAAGTTTTGCTCCCGTTGCGGCCGGGACGGGGTACTTACCCGCGATTGCCATCCACCGACGGGAAACGGCCCCCGGGCCGGGGAACCAGCGGCCACCGCCCGAACCCCATAAGGTTCACACCTAGGCCGCACTTGAAGATCCAGTTGCTCAACCGGCACTTGTGGGGTTGAATAAGGGAGTACACATCGAGTAGGGACTCGATTCCGGCTCCGAGGTCTCATTTGTGAGCCCTGCCACCGCGAAACGAGCCCGATACTGCGGCCACCCGCCTCGGAGGGTAACCCAGCAAATTCACTTGGCCGACGGCACCGAAGTACCAATCGAGCAAACCGTGGAACTACCCATCACCACGAACGACCGAATCGTGACTCACCGATTTCAGGTTAAGCCGAACCTCAGCGGACCAATCCTGATCGGCATTGACCTGTGGGCCAAACTGGGAGTAGCCCTACCAGTACCTCCGAGCGCCAACACCCCCGCGGTGCCCACGGTGGGAGAAGTCTCGGCTGGACTAACACCACGAACCGCCGACGAGGACTACCGACTAAGGAAGTTCCTGAGCCAGGAACTATCAGCTTTCAACACCGTGCGCGGACCGACCGACCATATTGTCCACCGGATACACCTGACAACCGATCAGCCAATCAAACAGCGCTATCGGCCGTGTAATCCAGCCATGCAGACCGTGATCGACAGTGAGGTACGTAACATGGGAGAAGCAGGCGTAATCGAACCTTCGCGAAGCGCCTGGAGTTCCCCAGTGGTACTGGTACGAAAAAAAGACGGCGCCTATCGGTTCTACGTCGACTTTCGCAAAGTTAACGAAGTGACGCAAAAGGACGCTTACCCACTGCCGCACATCACGGCCACGCTCGATAAGCTACGGGGCGCCAAATACCTTAACACCCTGGACCTGGAGAACGGGTACTGGCAGGTCCCGCTGGCACTCGAGAGCCGGCCAATCACCGCGTTCACCGTGCCGGGGAAGGGACTCATGCAGTTCCGAACCATGCCGTTCGGGCTACACGACCCCCGCCACGTTCCAGCGCCTCCTAGACTCCATCCTGGGGCCAGAGCTAGAACCAAACGTACTAGTGTACCTGGACGACATCGTCGTGGCCAGCCCAACTTTCGAGAAGCACCTGGAACACCTGGCCGAGGTCTTCCGCCGCCTACGCTCCGCCAAGCTCCAGCTTAATGTGGACAAGTGCCATTTTTGTCGGGACAGCCTACGATACTTGGGCTACGTCATCGACCGCCACGGCATCCGCACCGACCCCGCCAAGGTGAGCGCTATCGCCGACTGGCCAGCGTCAACCAGTCTCCGGCAGGTCCGGCAATTTCTGGGATTAGCGTCGTAATAACGACGCTTTATCGCGGACTTCTCCGCACTGGCCGCACCGTTAACGCGTCTGACTCGCAAGAACGCCCGCTGGACTTGGACCGCCACCAAGCACGAGGCCTTTCAACGCCTCAAAGGTGCCCTGACATCCGCCCCAGTACTCGCGTGCCCAGACTTCAAAGCGCTGTTCACCCTGCAGACCGACGCCAGCACGCACGGACTGGGCGCCGTCCTGACTCAACAGCTAGCCGAAGGGGAGCGGGTCATCGCATATGTCAGCCGGACGTTGAATCAGGCCGAGCGAAATTATAGCGCGACCGAACTGGAGTGCCTCGCCGTCGTCTGGGGAATCCAGAGGATGCGGGACTATCTGGAGGGATACCGATTCACCGTACTCACCGACCACCAGTCCCTGCGATGGCTCTAACGCCTAGAGGCCCCGTCAGGCCGACTGGCACGTTGGATGGTCGAACTTCAACAATACAACTTCGAAATAAAGTATCGACGAGGCACCCAGAACCAGGTGGCCGATGCGCTCTCCCGTCAGCCCGAGGTCGTCGCAACACGACAAACACCATCGTGCGCATGGTACCGCCGGGTCAAGAAAGACGTCCAGACCCGACCAACCGATCGCCAGGCCGCACCCGGAAGACCGGCACCAATCAGTAAACGCAGCCTCACCCGACACGACCCACCGACGGCTACAGGAGGCATACGAACTCGTACGAGTATGCTTAGCGCAGGCATTCCAACGCCAAGAGCGGCACTATAATTTACGGCGGCGGGATTGGAGGCCAAAATTAGGGGAGTTCGTATGGAAGAGGAACCATACCCTCTCCGACAGGGCCAAGACGTTCAACGCCAAACTAGCCCCGAAATTCGTGGGGCCCCTGGAAGTGGGAAAAATCTTCTCGCCAATCATTGTCGACCTCCGGGATCAACGCGGGCGCTGGTACCGGCACGTGCATGTGCAGGAGCTAAAGACGCACCCGGACCACCCCCTGGCGACCTAAGCCCGCCTAAGAACAGTTATCAGCGAAAATCCCGAGGTTACCGACCGCGATTATCGGCACAAACGAATAACGCCGATAACACCCGTGAGAATCGCGATTACCGAGCGCAAGCGTCGGTACGCGCAAAGACACCCGCGAACCGCGGCCGATGGCATTACCTGTCCCGTAACACGCTCCGAAAAGCACCCAAAACCGCGCATGTCGCCTACCGAGCATTCCGCGCTAGCGTATAAAAGGCCGAACGCCGGGCCATGAGACAATCGGTTCATTAGCGACAGCCAAACATGCCGACCGACCAAGAGAGGAAGCAATTGGAAGAATTGTTCGGGCGATGGT
Organism: Polyergus mexicanus; assembly: GCF_030449975.1. Taxonomy (NCBI): domain Eukaryota; kingdom Metazoa; phylum Arthropoda; class Insecta; order Hymenoptera; family Formicidae; genus Polyergus; species Polyergus mexicanus. The sequence continues at coordinate 7,247,493 of NW_027223321.1, forward strand.
CCGACGACGAGGAGGGCGAAATCCCGGATGGGCCGGGACCGACCCCCGTCACGCCGCCGCAAACATCTGACCCCCCCCCCCCACCGGCCGCCACCACGGATCGGGACCAGGATCCAGCGGGGCGACGCCGAGACCGCCAGGCCGACACCGACGCACCGCGGTGCCACCACGATCACCGGCCACCCGAACCATATCGACGGCATGCGCCGCCGCCGCTACGCCAGCCGCCGCCACGCCAGTCGCGACTCGCGGACCGCGCTCTCGGTCCATCACACCACCACCACCACCAGCGCCAACCCGGCCCCGGCCGGCCACGGAGCGAGGAGCTACCCGGCTTGCGCACGCCGTCGGAGCACGTCTCCCGGGGCCAATCCGGGTCAGAGTCGCCGCGGGAAAGGTCCTGGAGGTTCGTACCGCGCCGTGCACCACTCGCGGCGGTATCGGCAGTGGACCCCGGATGGACAATGGACCCTCCGATTTAACAAGGACGGGACCCTCCGGAGTAGCCGCCTACGCCGAGCTGCCCCACGACCACCGACAAGAAGGGGGGTAATGTAACGGCAGGGCCGTTACTACGGCAAAATATATATATGTATCTACGATAACATGTCCGCCTCGCTTACTCTACCCTACTTTACCTATCCCGCTCGCACAACCACCGCGCACGCTCTCTCGCTCGCGCGCATGCCACACGCACCGTCCCGCTCACACTAGGCGCGCTATCTCGCTGGGCATGTGCTCTCGCTCTCGACTCGCCTTATCTCGCTCACGGTCCCCACGCGGAATCGATCCCACTCCCGGGCCGACAGTATGGTAGGAGGCCCCGGCCGGGTAAATAAGCCCGGCCGGGGCCTCCTACCATACTGTCGGCCCGGGAGTGGGGTCGATTCCGCGTGGGGACCGTGAGTGAGATAAGGCGAGTCGAGAGCGAGAGCGCATGCCCAGCGAGATAGCGCGCCTAGTGTGAGCGGGACGGTGCGTGTGGCAAACGCGCGAGCGAGAGAGCGTGCGCGGTGTTTGTGTGAGCGGGATAGGTAGAGTAGGGTAGAGTAAGCGAGGCGGACATGTTATCGTAGATACATATATATTTTGCCGTAGTAACGGCCCTGCCGTTACAGATGTAATGGCAAAAAGCGGGACCGCTCATTTCAATTACAACTTTTAATTAATTTTAATCAGAAATTATACGTATGAAACTTTAATGATGCAAGTTAAAGCGTGCGCAAATTCTTCGTGGAAATGACTTTAATCCATAGTTACCATAAGTTAATAAACAAAATATTTTCGAGGATTTACTAAACTAAAAAGATTAAGCTTAGAAAAATATTTATCAATAGCATATATAAATTCTGATATTACTAACTCTGACTTATAAAACATTACTATATAAAGAAGAATATGCAAAGATATTAAAGATATAAGGATGAAAATAACGAAATCCGAAATTTGCTTCAGCGACATATCGTGAAATGTGAGGACCGATTTTCTCGATGTAACGGCAAAAAGCGGGACCGCTCATTTCAACTACAACTTTTAATTAATTTTAATCAGAGATTATACATATGAAGCTTATAAGGTACAAGTTAAAGCGTGCGTAAATTCTTCATGGAAATCATTTTAATCGATAATTACCATAAGTTAACAGATAAAATACTTTGGAGAATCTGTCAAACTAAGAAGTTTAAATTTAGAAAAATATTTATCAATAGCACATATACGTTCTATTGCTTCTAACTTCGACTTTTATACAATACATTAATGTGGAAGGATGAATACGCAAAGATATTACGGATATAAGGAAGAAAATAGCTAAATCCGAAATTTTCTTCAGCGACGTATCGCGAAATGTGAGGACCGAGTTCCTCGATATAATGACAAAAAGCGCGACCGCTTATTTCAATTACAATTTTTAATTAATTTTAATCAGAGATTATAAAGCTTTAATGGTACAAGTTAAAACCTCTTTTAATCTCTCTTAGAAATGATTCTAATTGTTAATTATAATTTATGAATTAGCAATGAAACTATTTTCCAGAATTCATTAAATAGTTTAAGCTTAGAGAAATATTTATCAGTTGTATATATAGGGTGTTCCAAAGTACTCTAGACAACGTTCGTGAACGAGTAAAGCACAATAAGCTGAACAGAAAAGTCCATTACCATTTTTTTCTATAATGCTAAATAAAGGAATTATTATTGAGTAAAATCTGGCCAATCAGCGCCGATTTTTAGCCGGACGGACGTAGTGAGCCACGTGCCTGGTAGTGATGTGCCGCCGTAATAACGGAGCACTCACGCACATTACCAGACATGCGACTCAGCGACGTCTACCCGGCTTAAAGTCGGCGCTGATTGATCAAATTTTACTCAATAATAACTCCTTTATTAAGTGTTATAGAAAAATATGATACAGGATTTTTTTGTTCAATTTACTGTGCTCTACCCGCTCACGAGCGTTGTCTAGAGTGCTTTGGGACAGCCTTTTTATGTCCTGATACTACTAATATGCGACTTTGATATGACTACGACTTTGTGACGTGACATTTTTGATCGTCCGTCATAAGGACCGAATGGTCCGATCGCGAGCGGTTTTTCGGGGGTCTGCGTCTTCTCGACTTAGGGAAAGAACGGCTCAATTATCAGATCAGTAAGATCTGGTTTTTGTTTTGGTATTTTAAATTAAGTGCGAAAATTTAAGCTCATTTTGAGCCCGGAAATTTAGTTAGCGATACAGAAGTGAGCGATGAGATTCTATCCGGCGGAAGGGAGATCAACGAAAAGCTGAGAGCAGGAATTCAAGATATCCAGAAGGTAGGAGCTGCTAGATAATATTTCTTCTATTAAATAATAAATCTCGATAATAGCAGGTAATAATTGCTGCCAAAAATTTTTAATACTTATGGCTGGAACGAGGCACGGAAGGCCGGAAGAATCCGGCCATTCCACTTAACACGCAGTGGAGTCCCGAAAGAGAAGCGACGATAGACGTTAAAAAGCCCGAGAATTATCGGCGAAAAAAGGGACAAGGTCCAGCTGTACGTTGCCAAAAGCCCGTACCGCTTTGCCGAATGAAAACAGTAAGAAATTTTGGAAGCGGTAGGGCGATGAACCCGCTAATACGGCCGTGAAGGCCGCGAGGACGACGAGGAACACCGAACGGCCCTGCGGAACGCGGAAGCGCCACAAGCGGCTTAATCAGGATCTATCGAATCGGCGTGTTTCCTGCAGGACTGTCGCTCATCATTGTTTGGCGAGCTACGAGAGGACACAGGCCTTCTAGATCGAGCAAAAACTGAAATCGAGAAAATTTCTCAGACTGGTGGGACGAGCATCAGCTCCTGTAAAGTTACTGATTTTGCTAGGTATTTCATTCGGATGAGTCACGTCTTAATTGATTAATTGTCGTGCCATGTTGTTGTGCCTGTAGCCGTTAAGGAAGAGGTCTTTCGGGATTTGTACGCCCAAAGGATTAGGATCCACGCTCGAAATAAGACACTGCCGGACGTTAGGTATAATTTAGTATATTTTGCAAGATTTAATACACTTTCACTTATTCGCAATTATAATAGTCGGGCGCGATACGTACGGTACTTCGATACTATTACTGAGCGAGCGAGTAGCCAGCGAGTGGCCCGCGTCGGTGCATCTTGCGCTTATTATATATCTTAATTAATTAGGTCGTTGATTGGGGAAGAGTGTGGTGTCCCTGACCGGAGCATGTCTCGTGCTCCGCTTGTCAGTCTGTCTCGTCAGCTGCTTACTCAGCTTCCGAGAACTTGACAGTGATTTCCTTCTCTTTAGTCACGTATCTTACTTTTATTTTATTAATATTCTTTTATTACTTTACTCTTTCTTAATTATCTTTCCTTGATCTCTTTTCTAATTTTAATGCTTTGCTTTACTCAGCTCTTTCTTACTCTTTTCTGTTTCACTTTATTGTTTTACCCTTTAATATGTTAAGAAATTGGTCGGGTTACGACAATGTGCTTTTGGGTCTTTTTCTTTTCTTTGATGAAATTTACTTATAATTTTAATGAATTGTGTATTAATGGACGGACATAAGCCACTCATCCGAATTTTAGAATAAGCTCTCTTTCTTAAGATTTAGCCGCCGCCGACAGTCACATTGTTTCGCAGTTGTATTTTTCGTTTATTGTATGTTATATTATATTAGTTATCGGGATTCTTTATCTCGCGTTCGATCTTTTGATTAATCGCATGTATTGCATCGCGACTTCCTGCACCACATTCGCGCTTAATAGTTTTCGTTTTTTGATATTGTTTACGAGTTCTTGTGAAATGCGAATTGTAAAGAGCTAACATTTACGAATTTGTGCCGGATAATTTCGATCGGAATTTTGTCGCTGCTTTTTGCGAGAAATATTTCGGGGATATTTTGCGTCGCACGACAAAAGATCGTCGCTATTATTACCGCTATCCATACCTATCGTGAATCTTGTTAAAGAAAATATACACATCACATCAAGTCAAAAGATTTATTATCCCCGCGGCGAGCTTGCGATCGTATATAAAGTAGCTACCGGTGCGTTCGGGAGATTTTCTCTAATTTCAGTGACCCTAGTAAGTCATATACGGTAAAAAGGGATCTCGCGATAAGAAAGTCGAGCTCAAATCGCGTCTTCACAAATCACTCCGTTTACCATTTCGTATAAACTGAGTAGCCGCGTACTTTGCCGTCGCGTTAATTATCGGTTGCGCAACTTTAATTTTGTGTCCGATCTCTTTGTGTGGTGCGATCTGCCGTATCTGGCGTCCAATTCGGTTTTTTTGTTGTACTATGGAAAGATCGCGGAATCGATAACCCCGACACGCATCGAAGGTATGCCATGGGCAAAGAAATTTATATTTCTTTTTATTTATTATTTTTTAATTTATATTATTTTTATTTATAATTATTTTAGATATATATAATCATAAGTTATAATTATCTTGAAAATTTCGACGGTCTTTTTTACAAAACATTACTGTGTAAAGAAGAATATGCAGATATATTATAGATACAAGGATAAAAGAATTAAATTCGAAATTTGCTATATTATCTTTCTGGATTTCATTAAGAAGTTTAAGCTTTAGAGAAATATTTTTCAGTAATACATATATGTTCTGTCATACTACTAACTTTGACTTTTAAAAAAATTAATACTGAAATAAAGATATAAAGAAAAATACGCAAAGATATTACGGATATACATATACTGCTATATATTGGGTTGAGTAAAAAGTCATTGCGTATTTTTGCAACAGATGGCATTAGTTCAGTTTTGGCAGTACTAGAGTCATTCACACATATGTTTGTCATATATCGTTTAACAGCTGACGGTTTAAGCTTCATTCTAAAAAAAATTGAGCGATTTGGTTGAGTTTTGGAGATTTTACAACAAGTTGAAGATGGAAGACCAAACTGTGCATTTTCGCCATATTTTACTGTTTTACTTCCGTAAAGGGAAGAACGCGCGTCAAGCTTGTGAAAAATTGCGTAAAGTTTACGGTGACGATGCTCTACAAGAACGTCAGTGCCAAAACTGGTTCAAGAAATTCCGCGCTGGTGATTTTGATCTCAAAGATGCTCCTCGGTCAGGAAGGCTCACCGAGGTTGATGACGACAAAATAAAGGCATTGATCAAGTCAAACCCACGTTACACGACACGAGAGATTGCAGAAACATTGAAGATCAGTCAAAAAGCGTCCACCTAAAGAAGCTGGGATACGTAAGCAAGCTCGATATTTGGATTCCTCATGAACTCAAAGAAGTTCATTTGACGGCGCGTATAAACATCTGCGATATGCTCATGAAACGTGAAGAAAACGATCCTTTTTTTGAAACAAATGATAACTGGTGATGAGAAGTGGATTGTTTACAACAATATGGAACGCAAACGGTCTTGGTCCCGACGTGATGATTCGCCTCAAACGATTTCAAAAGCAGAACTTCATCAGAGGAAGGTTATGCTCTCAGTGTGGTGGGATTGGAAGGTTGTGGTGTTTTTTGAGCTCCTACCAAGGAACAGAACAATCAATTCGGATGTGTACTGTCGGCAATTGGACAGTTTGAACGGATCTGTCATCCAGAAACGTCCGGAGCTCGTCAATCGTAAAGGAATTGTATTCCATCACGACAACGCGAGACCACACACATCTTTGGCGACCCGTCAAAAATTATTGGAGCTTGGATGGGATGTGTTGCCCCACCCAGCATACTCGCCTGACCTTGCGCCGTCAGACTTCCACTTGTTTCGCTCTCTTCAAAACTCCTTGCGTGGAATAACGTTAAATTCAAATGAGGCAGTAAATCAGCACCTTGTTCAGTTTTTCGCCAATAAAGACAGGTCCTTCTACGAACGGGGAATTATAAAGCTCATCGAAAGATGGCAAAAGGTCATCGAACAAAACGGAAAATATATCATTGATTGATCTTTGTTCTTTATATAAATAAATGACTTTGAAAAACATACAAAAAATATGCAATGACTTTTTATTCAACCCAATATATAACTGAATTCAAAATTTTGCTTTAGCGATGCATCTTAAAATGTGGGGCTCGAGTTTTATGTAATGAATTTTTATGTAATAGCCAAAAATTGGTATGTACAATTAATTTTTTATTTAAATAGAATTATTATTTAAAGTTTTAATGATCTTTCCTTTTTAATAATTTTTATTATAATTTGTGGATTTATTTTGCATTGTTCTGAATGAATTTTAAACTTAAACTATTTTGTTGCGCGCTACATAAGAATTGCAGAGAGCAGTTAAATTGTTGACTATATATTACAGTGTTTTATTGTACTTATTGTTAGTTCAGTATTACTTTCAAATTTTATTTATTATGCAAGTTTCACTGGTTAACAAACAGGTTTAGTGTTTAAGTAAATAAGTTAATTTTATAATTTTCTTGTTTTTATTTTATTTTTAATTATGTTTTTTTAATTATGTTTTTATATTAACAATATTATATTACACATATTATATTAACTTAAGTTTTATTTTATATACATAATTATTGTCTAATTGTTGAATGTTTGTTTTTCATATAGGAAAGTTTTTCGTACATACAATAATTATTTAGTATCTATGATATCAATAAATCTCCGCAATTATCTCATCAACTTCATTTTTTTAATATTGAGATTGGAACATATTCTTGTTCTGAAGTGAATGTTTAAATTGATTAATGTATTAATATTAAAATATATTAATACTTAAAATATTATTATATTCTTTTAGAAGATACTTTAATTAATAAACATATTATACTGAATTTAATTAGTTTCCAATTTTTAGAGTTAAAGATAATATGTTTGCTTTGGTTTTATTTCCTGATAACGTATATTATATCTGCAAAGAAGCAGATATAATAAAAGAGAAAAAAGGTTGCAGCATTAAATATAAAAATAGAAAACGATATGCTGGCAATGTTTTTGCCTACAAAGGTATGTTAAAATTGTATATATAGTACATATTTTTTAGTATCTTTACAACAAATTATTTTATTTATTTCAACTATTTTTAGTTTGATAGCATCAAACTTAAATTAATATGCCTAATGCTAATATAAGTTTACATTTTAATATTACATACAGATTAAATTTTTTTTTATCACAAGTCTACTTATTATTAATCTAAAAAGTAACTTTAAATTTATAATATAAAAGTTACTTTTTTTGAATTATTCTAAAATGGATTAAAATATAATTTTTTTGCTATTCAATTAAAAAACACTGTCAATGCTTTGATATTCGTATATTTAAAAGAATATTCTATTTTGGTCGTTGTTAGACTAAAAACTATAGATAAATATATGTGTTTATATTTAATTTGTTATTAATGTTTCTCCTTTAGATAATTGTGAAAAATTGAAAATCATTAAAGTTAAAATTGAGAATGAAAACAACATGAAACATAAAAAGCAATCCAGTAAGTAAAACTATATTTTTACGAATTTGAAAGTGTAAGGGATAAAATTTATTATTATTGTTTTATTTATTTATAGTCTGTGATAGTAATATTAAAAGGAAATCAAAAAGAGTTGCGTTATTGGAAAATAAAGAAAATTTATGCACTCTAAATAAAGACTTGATGATTATTAAAACAAAAAAAACGGGTTAGAGAATATAATGGTAATATAAAACAACATAATGGTAATATAAAATAAATAAATATTATTTATATTTGCACTTCAATTAACAATAACACTCATACATTTTTTAGCATCTAAGTGCAATACGAATAAATTACCAAAACAAAATATCATACAAAAAGGAAGTATATCTAACACTGCGAATAACATTGATGAGTCAACAGACAAAGATACGCTGAAAATCTCGAATAATGCTGGAAATAACATTGAAATAACAGACAAAAATACGCTGGAAATTTCGAATAATGCTGCAAATAACATTGAAATAACAGACAAAAATACGCTGGAAATTTCGAATGATGCTGCAAATAACATTGAGATAACAGACAAAAATACACTGGAAATTTCGAATAATGCCGGTAAAAAAATTTTTTTTTATATTGCTGAATATTTTTCATTACTTTTATACTTTATTCCCCCGTGTGGGTATCGGGTATATAAAGAATAATCCCAAGGTAAATTCTGCCTGTCGTAAGAGGCGACTAAAAGAACAAACCGTAATCTCGGGGTCATGTTTCGCGGGACCGGTGATCTTGGCTTAGCCGCCAGGACTCTCGAGAATATAAACCTCTATAAAACAATTACCCCAATCTCACGGTGAGGTATCGCGCTAAGGGGATGTATGGCTGGTGGGATAGCTAGCTAGTAGCGGCCGACCTCGGCGGACCGGGCGAACTGTCATTGTATTGAGCCTTCCTATGGGAATGGGCGTTACCCATAGGCGACCTTCAAATTCGTCCTTACTCGTGGGAATAAGTATGGAACAAAGTAAATTCATTCAACAAACATTTCATAAAAATATGTTTACCAACAACCGTCGGCCAGGGAGCGACTCCTTAAGCACCATCAATTTAGACACAACTTCATCAGCTGAAGAAAGTAGCCAACAGGTACAGGAATGCTACCTAGGTACAAATGCTAATTGTAAGTGGCAATTTGACAAACCCCAGCAAAAAAGAAAACGAGGCGAAAATAGTCCTCAAAATACAAACGACCTAGTTAAGCAACCTAAGCAAACCTTATACCAAGTGCCGATAAGTAATAGCTTTGACATATTGTCTGAGGACAATAGAGAAGACTCAAATACTACAAATAATAAACAAAAGCTTTTCAAACCACCTAAACCTGAACCTATCTTTGTTACTGGTGTAATTCAAATTGATGAACTAAACAAGATACTCAAAAAATTAGTCAACAATGACCAAACCAAATATACACTTACAACGATGAAATCGGGTCATATCGTTAAATTAATGCCAGCTGATGTCGATACATATAAAATCATAAAAAAAAGCTTTATAGAGAATAGTATAAGCCACTATACATACCTGCTAAAGCATGAGCGCGTCTACCGCGTAGTCATGAGAGGAGTTCACCACTCAGCAGACCTAAATGAAATAAAATCTGAGCTGGAGAAGCATGGACACGAGATAAGAAATATATCAAACGTACTCCACAGAAGTACTAAAGAACCATTACCTCTATTTTATTTAGACTTAGAACCCAAAGCAAATAACAAGGACATATTTATTCTAAAACGCCTGAATAATCAAGTAGTCAAATTTGAAGCCCCATACAAGAAGAGGGAAATTGCACAATGCAAGAGGTGTCAGCGTTTTGGACACACCAAAAATCAATGTGGGAGACCACACAGATGCGTAAAGTGTGGAGAGGAGCATCCAAGTAACACTTGCAAAAACAACACAAGTACCGGCCAAATGTGCTAATTGTCTGGGTAATCACCCCGCGAGTTACAAAGGTTGCGGAAAATACAAAGAATATCGGTTGCAGATATTACAGCCACTACGACAGAAACTACCAAAGAAGCAAGATGAGCAGCAACGACCAAATAACATAGATATGGGTTTATTCTCCTCAAAACCAAAACAAAATAACATACATCAGACTAAAAAAGCAACCTACGCTGAAATCGTTAAAAAAAGAGAAGAAACTAGCACACCCATAAATACTGCAAATGCGGCAGACCTCATATCGATAATGAATACAATGTTCGAGCGATTTGAAAACCTAGTAGAACGTCTACTCGAGAGTACTATGGATCGAATGACCCAGCTTATCAGTCACATTTTTCAAGCGCAAAAACGATCCATAATTTAAGAATCTCGCAATGGAATGCCAACGGATTAATAGAACGCAGATATGAGCTTGAGACATACTTAAAGATTAACGACATAGACATAATGTTAATAGCAGAAACAAGGTTTACAGAAAAATCATATCTTTCAATGAAAGACTACAATTGTTACTTTACAAATCATCCATCGGGCAACGCCCATGGTGGCACCGGAATCCTAGTCAAAAGCAAAATAAAGCAATATATCCTACCGAAGTTTGAAAGGGACTTTATTCAAGCAACAACTGTAGCCATTGTTGGACCAAATGGCCCGCTTCACATATCTGCCACATATTGTCCTCCAAGACATAAAATAACATCAGATAAGTATCACGAGTTCTTTTCGACACTTGGTATGAGATACATAACGGGGGGAGATTGGAACGCCAAGCACTGTTTCTGGGGTTCTAGACTGACTCTACCACGCGGGCGTCAGCTCTACAAATACATACAACAACAGAATATGGAGTGTATTTCCACTGGGGAACCTACTTACTGGCCGGCAGATCCTAACAAAACACCAGACCTTCTTGACTTTTATATATGCAAAGGTATTAGCCAAAGCTACCTTCAGGTACAACCATCCATTGACCTTTCTTCTGATCATACACCGACAAGATTAACAGTCAGTTCAGAGATAATACTGAAGGAGGAAACTCAAAAATTAAGCACCAAGCACACCAATTGGGAAGTGTTCAAGAGATATGTAAATGAAACTTCTGTTTTGAACATACCTCTAAAGAATGCTGAGCAGATAGAGGCAGCTGTTGAACATTTTAACAATGTGATACAGACTGCGGCCTGGAATGCAACACCAAACACCAAAAAGAAAAATAGTCAAAATAAAGAATATCCCTTATATATTAGAAATAAGATAAAAGAAAGGCGCAGGCTCAGAACGATATGGCAGAAATCGCATTACCCAATGGATAAACGAAACTTTAATAGCTGCACGCAAGAGTTAAAACAACTCATCAGACAAATGAAAGAGGAATCCCTACAAGAAAGACTACATTCTCTGACTCATACTGCTGACACTAACTACTCACTGTGGAAAGTCACCAAACACATAAGAAGGCCAACAAATCACAACCCTCCAATTCGAAAAGGAAATGGTCAATGGGCAAGAAGTAGCCAAGAAAAGGCCGACTGTTTTGCTGATCATTCACAAGGGGTTTTCGAACCAAATCCCCCACGTGAACCTCACACTGACATTGAAGCAATCCATAAAGTTCCGATGCAAATGGCCCCACCTATAGTGAGCGTTTCACCTGAGGAGGTCCTCAAAATAATCAAGAGCCTAAAAATTAAAAAAGCTCCGGGATACGATCTCATAACAGCTGAAATCGTCAAACAACTCCCCAAGAAGGGTATAGTGCTGATGACCGCTATATTCAATGGCGTTCTCAGAACGGGTTGCTACCCAGCTCAATGGAAGATAGCGCAGATCATTATGACACCAAAATCTGGGAAAAATCCAAGCGAAGTATCATCCTATCGACCAATTAGCCTCCTACCTCTCGTATCAAAGGTATTCGAAAAACTGCTGCTGAAAAGGATCAAACCGCTAGTAAGTGATTATATTCCTCAACACCAGTTTGGGTTCAGAGAAAAACACAGTACGATTGAACAGGTTCATAGGGTAGTGAATGTGATCAATGAAACCTTGGAGAGTAAGAAGTATTGCTCAGCAGTATTTCTGGACATAAGCCAGGCATTCGACAAAGTTTGGCACTCTGGACTCCTATGCAAACTAAATAAAATCCTGCCTCAACCATTCTATTTATTATTAAAATCATATCTAGAAAATAGGTGTTTCGAGGTTAAATCTCAAGAATCAGTATCAAAGCTAAAACTTATAAAGGCTTCGGTTCCACAGGGAAGCATTCTTGGCCCTTTACTCTACGTGCTTTACATTGCCGATCTTGCCATGCACCCAAAGATCACTACGGGAACTTTTGCAGATGACACTGCACTGCTCTCAATCGACGCAGATCCTAGCACTGCCTCCAGCAACTTACAAAAGAATATTGTAGAAATAGAGAAATGGCTAGCTAGATAGAGAATAAAGGTAAACAAATCCAAGTCTATTCATGTGACATTTACTTTGCGTAGGAAGTCCTGTCCTCAGGTATTTATTAACCAGATTGCAATACCACAAGCGGACGAGGCCAAATATCTCGGCATGCACTTGGACAGACGCCTCACTTGGAGGAAACACATATGGACGAAGCGAAAGCAACTAGACATGCAATTGCGGAATATGTACTGGCTTGCCGGTAGACGCTCGCAGCTTTCTTCTGAAAGCAAAATTGCCATTTACAAGTCCATACTTAAGCCGGTGTGGACCTACGGCATCCAACTTTGGGGTGCAACCAAAGAAAGCAACATTGATATAATTGAGCGTTTTCAAACCAAAACCTTGCGCACCATGCTTGGTATTCCTTATTACATCAGTAACAAGTTCATCTACGAGGACCTGAAGATCAATACAGTCCAAATGGAAATATCTAAATTCAGCGGAAACTACATGACACGCCTTTCCCAGCATACTAATGCTTTGGCCGCGGGACTGCTCGACCCCGCGAGTGTTCGCTTCAGAAGGCTGAAGAGGTCCAACACACTTGATCTGACACACAGATTCTGAATCTCGAAAGGAGTCACCTCACATGGACTTAGGAATCACTGGACTCCTATCCTGTGGAAATTCATGATTGCGGAACTGAAGGGTCGGATATTTGTGCTGATTATTGTCTGGTGACAGATCGCGGCGTTGCAGTTTGGTGAAAAGGAAAAAAAAACTATTTTTATTTAAACATTATATTGTTAAAAATAACTTGTTTCAATTTGATTTTTATTTTGTAATTAATAAACACGCTTTTAAGTATCTCTTGACTGGCACAATCTAGAAAAATAGTATTCATCGTGCATCTAATTTATATGATCGTCGCGGGGACGGTCAACGAAGATCATATAAATTAGATGCACGATGAATACTGCAATCAATAAATTTGCGATTACCAGCAATTATCAATAAGCGCGAAAAAGATATGATAGCGTACACAAGTCAAGAATACTATGACATGCTGATGGCACTTTGCGAAAATTTTTTGCGAAACGTCGATCGAGATCCAAGATATTCCTCTCGTGTGATGTTCTGCGATGAATCGCTATTTACACAGGAAGGAATTTTTAATGCGCATAATATGCACTTTTGGAGCGAGGAAAATCCAAGAGTCACGCGACTTCGAAATTTTCAAACTCGTTGGAAGATTAACGTGTGGGCTGGAATAATGGGCACTGAAATACTTGGTCCAGTTATTCTTCCAGATACTTTAATTGGAAGAACTTACGTCGACTTTTTAACAGAAAATCTTCCAGATTTTCTAGAAGATGTGCCATTATTTGAAAGGAACGAGATTGTCTTTCAACAAGACGGTGCTGGGCCACACAACGCCAGGATCGTTACAAATTACTTGAACGAGCATTTTCCCGGACGCTGGATGGGTCGGTACGGCCCGATACGTTGGCCCGCAAGATCTCCGGATCTCAATCCTCTGGATTTCTTCTTATGGGGATATTGTAAGGAAGTAATTTATAAAACGCTTCCCGAAAATACCGAAGAACTTGAAACAAGATTACGACGTGCTATTTGGGATATCGACGAAGAAGTAATGGAGAACGTCCAAACAAATTTATTAAAACGCATGAGAACTTGCATTAGAATGGATGGCGGGCATTTCGAGCATCTGCTCTAAAATTTTATTTTAATCAATCCGCTCTTTTCAGAGCGACCAATTCATTTTAACGTTGGAACATCTGATTTGAGCAGAATAAAAATAAATTTTCCCAAGTGTAATTTATTAATTACATTATTCTTGCGATCTTGCGATTGACTGAAACTTTCGCATCGTGAATGCAATAATTTCGAAAACGTAATAACGTATAATACATGCTTTTTTAAATAATAATTATTTATTATAATTAAAAATAGTTATTAATTATGATAAATAATTAATTTTTTTAAGTACGTCATTATACGTTTCATGTTTTCTATCGCATTTGCAATGCGAAGGTTTTAGAAGATCGTTCATCTTATCTCGCGTCAATCACGCGCCAAGCGCCACACGCACGTCGCAACTTGCATGATACATGTCGCGTTTCTCGCATCGCTAGGCAACGTAACAATGTGATCGCGCAGTCTCCGCGGTACGTCGCTAAATAATAATCGTGCAGCAGTTAACGAAAATACGTAACATGAAGATTCGCTACGCTGTGAGTGAGCAGGTGAGTGAGTGAGTGCGTGAATAAGTGAGCGAATGAGAGAGTGTATGAGTATTGTGTAAAAGAGAGAAAGAGAGCGAGAAAAAAAGTTGATACTATCACATAACAAAATTATCAAATCGCTTTGGTATTCGTATTCTCTTTTTGGTCTACTAGTCACATTCATTCTCGAGCTCTTACTACTAACATTCTTTTCCATGACGTTATTTTCTATATCACTGTCTGATTTTTCCAACTGTTTATCTCCTTTCTCTTTAATTTCATTCGATTCTTTCTTGTCCTGACCTTCTACGAACTTCGTAACTAAGGACGTATTACGCTTATAAGATATTCCCTGCGGAGATGGTATTGTTACCGAATTATTTTTTTTATCAGTCACTCTGGATTATACTCTGGATTATACTCTGGATTATACTCTGGACTTAGTTTATTTTCCTTTTGACCTTTGACTAATACTACATCGCCTGGTTTAACTTCTGTCTCTTTTACTCTTTTCTTTTTGTCATAATAATCTTTTCCTTTTAATTTATTCTATGCATCTCTTTCTCTCGTTTCTTCGTCCAATATTCTATTTCCTAATATTTCCGGCATTTTTGATTTTATTTTTCTATCAAATAACATTTCGGCTGGTGACATACCTGTAGTCGAATGTGGAGTCGATTTATACATGAGTAGATAGTCTAACAATTCTTCTTTCCAATTTCGATTTTCCGCATGCGCAATTTTAAGTCTTTTTAATAAACTCCTATTTTGCCTTTCAACTTCTCCATTTGCTTGAGGCCACAGAGGAGCAGAATGCGCAATTTTAAAACCATTTATCCGAGCCCATACATACAATTTATCGTTCGCAAATTGTGGACCGTTATCGCATATAATTACGCTTGGTATACCATGCCTTGCAAATATTTCCCACAATCGAGAAATTATAACATCAACTGTAGTACTTTTTAAGATCTCAATTTCATAAAATCTACTGTAATAGTCGATGATTAGAATACTTTCTCCAGACGGAAGGGGACCTAACAGATCCATCGCTAAGGATTCCCATGGCCTATCTAGTAATACATTTCTTGTCAGCGGTACTGAAATCGTTGATTTTTGAACCAACTGGCAACCCTCACATGATCTAACATATTTTTCAGCGTCCTTGTCTATACCATCCCACCATACTTTACTTCTTAACCGATTTTTCATCGCTACTATTCCCGGATGCCCTTCATGCGCAATTTCTAATGTACGCTGCTGCAATTTCTCTGGAATTACAATTCTTGATCCTCTAAAAACAACATTATTAAACATACAAAGTTCATTTTGGATGAGTCTAAATCTAGAGCTAGTTAATGTTTTCCAATCATTTGTTAACAACGCTTTTTTCACCTGTTCTAACATCGGATGACCCTATCTCAATTTCCTTTATGCTCACAGCGGAACCGCTTCTGTAGCCACCCACTGAATATAAAGTTCCTCCGAATTCATATCTATTGACCTTTCTCCTTTTCTTTCTTCCACTAATCGTGATAAAGGATCTGCTATATTATGACACCCTTTCTCATAAATAACTTTATACTTGTATGGTTGAAGTCTTAATACCCAACGCTCAATTCGTGCACATGGTTTAGATCTAGGACTAAATACACATTCTAATGCTTTATGGTCAGTAATTAATTCGAATTCAATTCCATATATCCAATTATGAAATTTCTCACAAGCAACCACTAAAGCTAATGCTTCTTTCTCTGTCTGCGAATATCGATGCTCACAATCTGTCAAGCTTCTACTTGCATATCTAATTACTCCCCAAACATTTTCTCCTTTCTGAATCAAAACCATCCCTACTGCTACAGGGCTTGCATCAGCTATTACCCTTGTCTGTGCCTTTGCGTCAAAAATACTTAATGATTCTACATTCGATAATTTTTCTTTCAACTCCTTAAACGCTCTATTTTGAATCTTTTCTCACTCAAACTTTACCCCTCTTCGCGTTAATTTTCTTAGTGATTCATTAATTGTTGCTAGGTTTGGAATGAATGACGAACAAAAATTTACTAATCCCAAAAAACTACGAACTTCTTCAGGTGTTTTTGGCGCTCTGAAATTTTCTATTGCCGCTACTTTTGATTCTAATGGCCTGCAACCTGATCGCGAAATCCAAAATCCTAAAAATTTAACTTCCTTTAACCCAAAACTACATTTTGATTTATTTAGAGTAAGCCCCTTTTCCTTTAGTCGCTCAAACACTTGTTGAAGTCTTTTTCTATGCTCATCTTCTGTCTTTCCAAATACCAAAATGTTATCAAAAAAATTTAAAACCCTATCAATTCCTACTATTACGTCTCTTAATATTCTTTGAAATATCTCCGGTGCACAACTAATTCCAAACATTAAGCGTTTAAACCGAAACAAACCCTCATCAGTCACAAATGTAGTTATTTCTCGAGATCTTTTATTTAATTCTATCTGATATGCATCTTTTATATCTAGTGTACTAAACCATTGACTTCCTTTTATTTTATCAAGTATTTCTTCTATCAGCGGTAATGGAAATCTTTCCCTAACTATCGCCCTGTTTGCCTGTCTCATGTCTACACATATTCTTACATCCTTTTTTTTTTCTATCGGCACAATCGGCGATACCCATGGAGTGGGACCTACAACTCGCTCTATGATATCTTGCTTCAAAAGTATTTCTATTTGCTTTTGCACTTTATCTCTAAGTTGAAATTGTATTCTTCTTAAAGGCTGCACTACAGGAGTTATATTCACATCAATTGGCAGATTTAATTAATAATCTTTTAACTTTTCTATTCCATCAAACAAACTTCTTTCATTTTTTTTTATTTGTACTTGCGCTACCTGACATTCTATTCCTATTTTTAAAATTTCTAATTTACATGCAGTTTCATACCTTAATAAAACTTTCCCTTTTCCTTTAATTATTACAAACTCTAATATTACTTTTTTTCCGACTTTAATGTAAATTCGCTAAATCCTAATAAATCCAGTTTATTATTCTGAGCATACGCAAATATTTCTTTATTAGTCTTTCTAGACTCGCACTTAATGTTCTTAATTTTACACATTTTCCATGTCTTCTCATCGATGACATTGCATGATGCTCCTGTATCTACGACAAATTCCACTGGTATTCCTCCTAACTGTGCCACAATAGTCTTCTCTCGAACTGCATATACTATATTCTTTTCTGTCAATCCAAAAGCACATTCCTTCGAATCACCTTCCGCTTCTTCTGTTAATCTAACTCTGTCTTTCTTTTCAAAGCTTCTCTTCTCCAATTTCCTTCCACTTTGCTTTTTCTCCTGTCTCTACTTTTGTCTTACACATCTTTGCAAAATGACCTATCGCATTACACTTGTCACATTTTTTTTCCTACCTTTGTGTGAAATCTTCGCCACTTGTCCTGTATTTTCCATGCCTTTAAGCCGAATTGATGTTGCTTCTAATGCTTGAGCTATTTCCAATACTTGTTCCAGCGTTGCATCTACTTTTTCCAGGACTCGCCGTCAACTAAAACAAACGAGCAGTATTTCGCTTGCTGGCGCAATCTTGTCACAAATTGCCCAATCGACTCTTCCTCTTTCTGAGACATATTTCTAAACTTATGCCTTTCAAACGTAGTGTTTATTTTAGGTTTAAAATAATTTGTTAATACCTGCATTGTTTTTATATACGGATCTTCATCTTGTATTATTATATCCGCATCTGGAATAGCATAAAATATATCTTGTAAATCACTACCTCCACAATACAATAACATCGGTTTTTTCCTTTCTGCCGTTTCAATGTTATGACTTTCGAGCATTAACTCAAAACTTCTAAGCCATCTTTCCCAACGCGGATAAATAGGACTTTGATTTTCATTCGTGTTAAAACGTGGGATTCTATTGCAGTGCTGGGATTTACTTGCACATTTCGGCCCGATTCCGTGGCTCACGCCTATTGCCCCCCACTCACCGCTCGTGCGTTAGCAACGAGTCGCCAGATATGCGTAACTAAGGACCGCGACGCTTCGTCTCAGGAGCGTTTATATGTAAGAATGCCCAAATATAATAATAAGACAATACTTTTCTAAATACAGCGCGAAAATTCTTAGAATTAAAAGTTTTTCTTCAATATTTTATAATTCATTGATATAAAATATTGAAGAAAAACTTTTAATTATAGAAAATTATTGTCTTATTATTATATTTGGGCATTCTTATATACGGACGCTCCTGAGACAAAGCGTCGCGTTCCTTAGTTACGCGTATCTGGCGACTCGTCGCTAACACACAAGCGGTGAGTGGGGGGCAATAGGCGTGAGTCACGGAATCGGGCCGAAATATGCAAGTAAATCCCAGCACTGTTCTATTGTATCCTTTGTCCTCACTCATGGCGTTTAACCTTTCGCTTTATTGTTGAACCGTTTTATTATTATCTTTTTTTTTTACTTTGTCCTCGTCGCCAATGTTGTATTTCTTTTCTATCAGGATTCAATTAATACTCGTGATTAAACACACTAATTATTTATTATTGTATATCTCGTACCTCGCTTACAACCGTTCCTTTCTCTCTCTCTCTCTCTCTCTCTCTCTCTCTCTCTCTCTCTCTCGTTACCAACTTATTTCTAGTTGCATCATTGCCAATACACTACAGGAGCAACTAATTATGAATGCTCAGAATCTACTTTTGATGATTTAATTCGTAATCTAACAAATAATTCAGATCAATATTCTATAGAACCTGTGATAACGAATCCTCAAAACGCTTTATATTTTAATTTAAATGAATTAAATCAGCAAGATAAAAGAAATATATAGTGTATTATCTATAAATTTGATTGTCTGATGATTTTATTGGACAATTTAAAACTTATAATTTTTGTTTAATATTTTGCAGATTTTCAACAATCATCTATAAATTTGGATCTTCTTAATAATTCTTTAAGAAACGAATCTTCACTATCATTTTCACAAATGAATCATAAGAATAAAAAAAAACGATCAAGTAAGTTTAATTGTTTATAGCATTCAAACAAATATCACTTTAAAGACATTACTTACTATCTCAAAGAAATTCAAAAATTAATGAATGTAAATTCCTGCACTTATAGAACAAATCATATGGCATATTGGTTATAAATATTGTTTTTATTATTAGCATCTCCATTTGGAAAATGTGTTCGCCAACGTTGGACTGCCGAAGAAAAAAATATTGCATACACAACATTCAAACAGCATATTATTTCAAAAATTTTACCTTTTCTGAAAAAAATTCAAAAATTAAAAGATTCGAATCTCGGCATTTTTAACAGAAATCCTGCAGCAATTAAGACATGGGTGAATAATCAAATAAAGAAAAATAACAAATAATTAAGAAATTTACTTTTATTATTTGATTCGTTTTATTTCTTTAAATATTTGTTCAATTGATGAAGATAATTATGTTGTATTAAATTTGAAAGATTAATAATTACTTTCATTTGTTTATTATGCCTGTTTTGTTCATTAAGTTTGAAAGATTGAAAATGATTTTGTGTTTATTATGCCTGTTTGTTTTGTGGTAAGTTTACCTTGTGTTTATTATATTTATTTTAAATTTATTATCGTAATACTTGCTTTCGTTTAATGTGTCTTGTTGCAATATTAATAATATTATTTACAACTTCTTTGCAATATTAGTATTATTTTATATTTTCTTATTTTAATTATTTTCAATTATTTTCATGATAAATATAAATAACAAAATTATACAAATATTATTTAGATAAATTTAACATATATAATATGATAATCAGTAGGAATATTTGATAGAATCTAGAAATAAGAATTTAAAGAAAAAAACCAAAAAAAACAATACAAAACAAAGTTAGTTTTATGAGTAAATACATCGATTTTATCGTTCAATTTACGTATTAATTTACACAATTTATATCTTACAACAAACTAATATTATTATTTTAAAGTATTGTTTTATAAATGATTTTTGTAATAAAAATGATTTTTTTGTACTGCTTATTTTCCCTCTATTATATTTTCTCTGTATAATAATATCACGTAAATTCTAATCAACTATGAGTTTTATTTTTGACATAATGTCGAATAAATTTTGACAAAAATCAAACATATTGTTGCGTCCCTGCGGGTCGTCTGTGACCGTTATTCCTGAATCTGCTGTACCCGTCTCCGGGAGAACGTTGCTAAGGGTTGTTGTTAAACAACGGCGTTCATCTGAGGAGAGATCGGCCATCTTGGAGTCTCGCGACGGATGCCATTCCGGGCGGACGTATTCGAGATTACGATAACCGTTATTGTTCTGTGTTCCTTGTATAATAGTGTTCTGTGTTATTATATTAAAGTTCCTTTCGTTCTTTCAAAGGAGTGTTAATTATTTACTTGCGGTACGCGAGTGTCGATTGTGTCACGCGGATTCGAGTTATATCGATTTCGATCCGCGGACGCAACAATATATATAAACGTCCTAAAATCTTTGAATATAAACCCTAAAATAGTACAAAATGTTTTATTTGCGATTATATATAATATCATCTTTATGATATTCAAATAATACATTTATCTGTGGGAATGTATGAAAGATTTTATAATAATTAGAAATTTTCTTCTCTAAATAAACGATCTCTTTTCAGATTCTTTTAAGAATTTTAGAAAAGAATAATAAATTTTTCACGCAATTCATTCGGTATTGTTGCAATTTCGATCGGTTGATCTCCGAACCCGTTGGTTTGGATGTCACGGGATCGAGAGAGCTGGAAAAATGCCGATACTCGCTCCGATGGGTGCGATAAGGGTCGTGGAGACAGGATAAAATGTTTGAGCGTTCCTAGAATCGATGACCAAGGTCGCCCACTTCACAGAGTTTTATTGGCACATACACACAAACTCATATAACTATATAGTCGTTTAACTGTACGTTGACTATTCACTAATAGTTCTTGTTCTCGAACCGACTCGAAGGCTCCGAACCACGGGATAATGGC
The DNA here is from genome assembly GCF_030449975.1 of Polyergus mexicanus. Lineage (NCBI taxonomy): Eukaryota > Metazoa > Arthropoda > Insecta > Hymenoptera > Formicidae > Polyergus > Polyergus mexicanus. Next base: position 7,269,063 of record NW_027223321.1, read on the forward strand.
GGACGCTCGTGTCTGAGGACGTAGAGCGGGCGCACGAATGTCAGTCGGGCGGATACGAGAGCGAATGGACCACTTGCTCGGGTGATCCTGACTGTAAGCCGTGCCGAGAGAGCGTGGCCCGAGGGGTCGGTAGATCGCCGCAGTGGACTCTGTGTATGTCGAATCCCGGAGGAACGCAATCGGACAATGTACCTGGCTACTATATCGAAGACAACGAGAACACCTCAAACCGGAAGACGAACGCGCGACAATGGACGCATGTCGCCCTCGTGGCATCGATTGATTGGTTAAATCATTCCGGATATCGCGACCGCGCTGGCGCTATCTTATATCGCCGCGCTATTCCAAAGCTCCGATCCGTTCCAGGGGGGTGGCGTCGTCTCGCGAGGCTCACGTAACCGTGATCGCGACTCCGTCTCTCACCGAGCAACACGATAGATCGTCCACGTCCTAACATACCGCCCGTTTGGAAAAGAAACAAGGGACACAGTTGAACTCGAGGCGAGACGGACCAACAATAACTCTGTAGAGCCGCCCGCCATGACAGCCTTTGTGCTGATGCGCGCGGTTTCTACATTAGAATGTTATACACGATTACCCGTTGACCGCTTTATCTAACTAAGACTTACGTACTAAATGACAAACGATGATATGCTTCGCGAATAACATGTTTAGTTACATAAATCTTAATCTAATCACATGTGATACATACGTTGACCAATGAGCGACATAATTTGACTTAGGAGTTGGTTGCGTTTTCAGCACGCGACTCGATATCAATCGGCAACAAGCACAGTTGGTTTAAGTGATCGCTTGTACTCGGAGTTGACCGTTTTCAAGGAAAGAACGCGCACCAAACCATCAGACCCTGCGTGACAATAAATGACTCTACCGAATTCCCATTTACATGGAGGCAACGCGGTATTCCTAATGAGCACCAATGCGCCTACTTTTATGGAGGGTTGAACTTTACGCCATTTAACTCTCTGTTGCATAGTGTTCACGTAATCGTTCCGTCAGATTTTCCAAAATCGCTCGATAATTTGCCGCACGAGTTGCCATCGGGATAGCCTATTTTCCTGGATATTAAGAACAGACGGTTTTGGGTGAACTGTCAGAGCTGAGCCGATCAAAAAATGACCGGGGGTAAGAGGCTTGTAATCGTCGAGCGAAGCTGATAGAGGTCCCAGAGGCCGTGAATTCAAACAGGCTTCGATTTTGCAGAGAACCGTTGTAAACTCTTCAAATGTCAGCTGTTATAGCCCGAACAGGCTATACACGAATTATTAAATATATTATTCTAAATACATATTATTTTATATGATTGCCCAATGTGTAACGCGAATACAGATCACGTTACGAGCGTTGACCGAACAAAGCGCTAACAACGCGAGCCACGCGCTAAGCCCGAGCGACCGTGCAATCATTTCATTGCGAAAACGCGGAAATCAGGGCAAGCGGAAGAAGGACATTGCGAAAATGCAACGTAGAAGTCCTACTTAAAAGCGAAATAAAAAGGAATAAAGAAATTGCGAAAGTGCAAGCAAAGAAGTCCTACTTAGAACTTCTTAGCTTGCATCCGGAGATTGCCAAAATCAAGCGACATGACACACAGCCTTGTCGCTAAACGACCCCCTCCCGGGAAGCCAAGGGGAGTTAATAAAAAGGCCCACCGCTAACGAACGGCGGGCAGTCTTTACCATAAATATTACGCGGGCAGTCTTGATCATTAATTAATATTACGCGGGTAATCACAGTAACTACCAAACGGGCAGTCTTGATCATTAATTAATATTACGCGGGCAATCTTTATTCCTTTACGCGAGTAATATCTCTAACAACCGCGAGTGTCAAAACGAATATCAATAATTATTATAATATTAAATAGCCACGCAGTCGGCAGAAATATACACGAAGAAGCGAGAGGCGAGTCTCGAGACCGAAACTCGACTCTAGACACGCGCACGTTAAGATAACCGTTATCGTGATACGCGACGTGAGCGAAAGTGCGGGAACATTGTAAATAAACCAAACCACAAATAAATCTGATATTAATCTATTTATTTAATGTGGAAAGTGTCCGAATTATTTAAATAAAGTTCTCAGGCGGAGCCCGAATTCCCAAATTCCTTCCGGCAAACGATCCCAACTACCGTGCCTCTCCGGAGGCACAACACAGCGTATGGGACCCGAGGATGCGCCTGAGGTGATACTTTAGGCTTCGAACTCCTGCTTCCCACATTCCGCCAAAATGCGGAGCGTGGGGAGAGATGAAGTTCCACACTACCTGCTCAGAGGCGGTGCGGTTTAAGAAGTCTGAATTTCGCAGAACCCCCAAATAGGCTCGGGTCAGTTCCCTGTCAGCGCCGACGAACGTAGTCCCGTTGTCGGAATACATAGCTTCTGGGAGCCCGCGACACGCGCAGAATCGCGTATACGCGTCAATGAAGGCGGGAGTGGAGTAGCTACTCACAAGCTCCAAATGAACCGCCCGGGACGCTAAACAGATGAAAACTGTTATGTATGTCTTGCGAGATGTAATCCCTCGACCCGCTGACGCTCGAGTTGCAACCGGACCGGCGTAGTCCACACCACAATGCAGGAAGGCCCGAGTGGGAGCGGATACTCGCGCTTGAGGTAACTGACCCATCAATTGGACGGGACCTGCCGCCTTTTCGCGAGTACACGTAACGCAGTGATGGATTATGGATTTAATTAAGTTTCGGGCGCGAAGGATCCACAACTCTTGCCGTAGCGTGGCGAGCGTGAGCTGAATGCCCCCATGCAAGGACCGCAAGTGAGCGTGCTGAACCAGCATCGTTACGATGGGATGAGGAGCTAGAAGCACAGGATGCTTTGTTGCAAATGGGAGCGGGACGTTCTTTAGCCGCCCACCTACTCGAATTAAATTGTTCTCATCAATGAACGGATACAGCGAGAGAATAGCGCTCCTTGATGAAACAGGGCAATTTTGTCGAAGCGATTTCAATTCATCCGGAAATAATTCGTCTTAAACAGCTCGAAACCAAAACACTCGTGCCTTATGGCACTCCTGAGATGAAAGAGCGAGAGGAAAATTTGGACTAGTCGAGGCTCTTCGATTTTCGCCCTTACATCGATCAGTGAATCTCATAATGTAAGCAGTCACTCTAAGAAGTTTGGGCCAGGATAAATATCGCGATGCCATTTCCCACTGTTCCTGTACGGGCGCGAGATGGAACGCCACTCTCCTGGCTTCCGATTGTGTTTCAGTTACTGGAGGGAGAGCCTGTGCGGGCCATTCGGATTGAATGCGACGAAGCCAAGTCGGGCCGGACCACCAGAGCATATATGAAGCGAGCTCGGTGTTGACGAGCCCTCGAGATGCACAATCCGCTGGGTTATCCTCAGTTGGTACGTGATACTATTTCGCATCTGGTAGTCGAGATTGAACGGCAGCGACTCGATGAAAGACGAAGGTTTTCCGTTTGGATGGATGCTGATTTAACCACGCCAGCACGACGGTGGAATCCGTCCAACAAAAACATGGGGTACTCTTCAAGTTGAGCGAATTGCGTACAAACGTTAGAATGCGTGAGAGCAGGACTGCGGCGGATAGTTCGAGTCGCGGAACGCTCATCGGTTTGACCGGAGCGACCTTGGATTTACCGACCAACAACCTTGTGGAAGTCTCTCCCGAAATGGACGTGACTCGGATGTAAACCGCGGCTGCGTACGCCATAGTGGATGCATCGGCAAACCCATGAAGCTCGCGATACGTGGTATCCGACCCTTGGGTGGTCCATCGAGGAAGACGCAGACCATCCAATCGGGCCAGCCGCTTATAAATGATTTCCCACTGAGCCAATGGTTGAACAGGTATAGCTTCGTCCCAGTCGAGCTTGAGGCGCCATAACTGCTGCATGAATCCTTTAATGGCAATGGTCACAGAGGTTACCCAACCTAAGGGATCAAAGAGTTTAGCTATTGTTGATAAGATGGTACATTTGGTACTAGGAAGAGAGCTCGGAAGCGATACGTGAAATTGGAAGACATCGACAGCGGGAGTCCAAGTGATTCCCAGTACTCTCAGGTTTTCATCGGGTCGCAGAGATTTATTACAGGCCAACCCGTGATTGTCAGGAGATATATCGGCGAGAAAGTTCGAGTTGTTTCTGGCCCACTTGAATTCGCCACGCCGCAGAAGAGTGCAGACATGATCGCGAGCTTGGCGCAGGAGTGGAATATTATCTGCCCCGAAGATCACATCATCCACGTAGATATGATCCTGTAAAATAGACGAAGCTAATGGAAAGGATTCACCTTCATCATGCACGAACTGTCTTAGTACGCGTAACGCGAGACATGGCGCTGGGGCCGTTCCGTATGTAACCGTGAGCAGCTGGAATTCCTGCATTGACGGGGAGTCCTTGACATTCCACATAATCCGCTGATAATCTCGATCACGAGAGTTTATCAAGATTTGGCGGTACATCTTGGCTATGTCGGCAGTACAGACGTATTGGTACTGTCGTCATTTCAACAGGATCGCCGACAAATCAGTCTGGAGTTTGGGAGCAGATAATTGTTCAGAGAGGTACCATTAGAAGTTGCACTAGATGCGTTGAATACAACCCTTACGCGCGTTGTTAGACTCGAAGCTTTGATTACAGAGTGATGAGGGATGTAGACAACCTGCGAGTTTGACGCGGAGGGCGGAGGAACTCTTTTCATGTTTCCGAGTTGCTCGTATTCGGCGAGAAACGCGTCGTATTCCCGCTTCAATTCGGGCCGAAGGTTTAATTGACGGTTAAGCGTTGCTAACAAACGTGCAGCGATCGCGCGAGATTCACCGATACCGATCGGCGGGCCGTTCTTAAAGGGCAAGCGCACAATATATCGTCCATCGGACCTACGCGAATGAGTCGCTACGAAATGCTCCTCGCATTGGTTTTCATCGGGCGAGAGGACGCGCGGTTGCGGAAGCTCCTCGATTTCCCAGAATCGGCGTAATTCCTGGTCGAGAGAACAGTGCAACACGTTAATATGCCGAGACGAAGCTTGACAGGATATGGGGCCTGATATGACCCACCCAAGATGTGAATTTTATGCTATAGGTTGACCGACTAATCTCTTGCGGACACCGTCCAGGATGACGCTACTATATAAGTCCGCTCCGATAATGACATCGATTGGCTCTAATCCAGTCGGATTGTCATCCGCGAGATCTAACTGCGACAGATGTCCCCAATCGCCATCGAGTTGAGAACGGCGAGGAACGTATCTAGTTAACGACTTCATGATGAAGGCGAGCGCCGAGAATGTCGATGCGGAACGATTCCGGGGTGTGATTTGAATTTGAGTTGCATGTTGGCAGATCCCGGCATTTACGCCTTCCACGGCAGCTATCGATGTGAGTGTACGAACGCGACGTAGACGCAATATCTGAGCAAGCCGTTCAGAAATGAATGTGACCTCCGATCCCTGGTCAAGCAGGGCTCTGACGATCTGTGCACGTCCCGACGTCGAGATCACGCGAATTTTTGCTGTCGCGAGCAATACCGGAAAGGGTGTCGCGGCAGCGGTCACGGCCGAAAGAGCGTTGACCTGTGGGAGTTCCGTCGATAGCGACGGTGGGTCCGTCGAATCTGTTACCTGAGGAGCGCTTGACGACGAAAACGAATCAACGTGTAATGTCGAATGATGTCTTTACTGACACATGCGACAATTGAATTTGCTTTTGCATTCGGCAACCGCGTGTTTTGCACTGAAACAATTAAAACATCGCTTAAATTGTTTGACGATATCTCGACGTTGATGCGGACTCTTGCCGGTGAATAACGGACACTTATTAATAAAATGGTTTTTCTTAAAAAGTACGCAGAGCGGGCTCAATGCAGTTGAGGTCGACACGCTAGTGACCTTGCATTCGCGAATCGTTTTCGAAGAGTGGGTAGGCGCAAGTTCTTCTAAAGCGGCCGCGCGCGATGGTAGAAATCGACTAAGATCCTCGAATGTCGGAGGGGGGGGGGGAAACATCGTCGAACTTTAGTTTCCACGCTCGACGTGTTGCATGATCGAGTTTTTGACTGACAAAATAGACAAGAATATCGTTCAAGATATCTTCCGGTTTGCGATCCAGTCGGCGCAATGCCGAAATGGCCTTGTCGGCCTTGTCGCGCAATGCGTGTAATTCCAATGCCGATTCTCGCGTGGCCATAGGAAGAGTATACAGAGTAGTAACATGTATTTCCATCAATCGACGTTTGTTTTCGTACCGAGTTTGGAGAGACTTCCACGCGCCTTCGAAGTTATCGGCGGTAATGGGAGTACTAGCGATCGCATCGCGCGCTCGACCGTTTAAACTAGATGCTAGAAAATGCATGCAACTAAAATCGGACAGTTCTTGATTTTGATTGATTAGCGCTTGAAAACGGTCGCGGAAACTCTCCCACTCTTCGAATTTCCCTGAAAACATGGTGCAATTGTATCGGCGGAAGATGTCTCAAGGAGAATGACGAGTCAACGTGCGGTTTCTGAGAGTCAATAGTTCGGTCCGCATTTACGGCAGGCACCAACTCCTCCAAACACTCGGCCATATAGTCCAGGGCCGTATTGTAGATGTCTTCATACGCCTCCAGTTGTTTCTCTTGAAAATAGGGGAGTGATGTCCCCTTAGATTCCGGGTAGGGCTGAAGAAGAACTGCGTGACCCTGCATGCATTGCGTCCACGTTTCCTTGAGATGTTATTCGCGATCGAATCTTCGCTGGTGAATAATTATTGCGCCCGATTTTCTTAAAATTGTCAAGAGCCCGGGAGATAATGTGCATCAATACTTGTTGAGTCGCCAATTGCTCACTCATCGTGAATTTTGATACACTCGATAAAATTCACTTCGCCGCACCACGACCACTTAATCCGGCTCGAAGGACCAAACCTTATGTTGCAATTTCGATCGGTTGATCTCCGAACCCGTTGGTTTGGATGTCTCGGGATTGAGAGAGCTAGAAAAATGCCAATACTCGCTCCGACGGGTGCGATAAGGGCCGTGGAGACAGGATAAAATGTTTGAGCGTTCCTAGAATCGATGACCAAGGTCGCCCACTTCACAAAGTTTTATTGGCACATACACACACACTCATATAACTATACAGTCGTTTAACTGTACGTTGACTATTCACTAATAGTCCTTGTTCTCGAATCGACTCGAAGTCTCCGAACCACGGGATAATGGCGGACGCTTGTGTCTGAGGACGTAGAGCGGGCGCACTAATGCAGTCGGGCGAATACGAGAGCGAATGGACCACTTGCTCGGGTGATTCTGACCGTAAGCCATGCCGAGAGAGCGTGACCCGAGGGGTCGATAGATCGCCGCAGTGGACTCTATGTGTGTTGAATCCCGGAAGAACGCAATCGGAGCACACGAACAATGTACCTGGCTACTATATCGAAGACAACGAGAACACCTCAAACCGGAAGACGAACGCGCGACAATGGACGCATGTCGCCCTCGTAACATCGATTGATTGGTTAAATCATTCCGGATATCGTGACCGCGCTAGCGCTATCTTATACCGTCGCGCTATTCCGAAGCTCCGATCCGTTCCAGGGGGGTGGCGCCGTCTCACGAGGCTCACGTAATCGTGATCGCGATTCCGTCTCGCACCGAGCAACACGATAGATCGTCCACATCCTAACAGGTATATATATGGAGTTCTTCTTTCACGATATTTAAAATTTATAGTTTATAGTTTTAATCTTTATAGTTTTGTTCACTATATATTTGCTTTATTTGTTAGTATTAATCATTCTTTAGCAGATTAATAGAAATAGAAATTTAGTAACATTTATAAAAAAAATTAATAATATTTATAAATTCAATTCTATATAATATAATTTGTAGACATATAAAGATAAAGAAACATTTTTTAAAGAAAAACACGCGATTGCATATGTCGAGATGTAACTTTTATGAAAATCTTTTAAATAAATTTTTGTTAAATTTTAAATAAATTCAATATTTATTTAAATTCCTTTCTATTTCTTAATTTAATTTAAATTGTTATTTAAATTTATTTAAATATATTTAACTAACAATATTAATATTTGTAGTACGGAAGTCTTTGAATTTATTCAGACTACAATATTCTGTCCGTTACATATCGACAAGTTAAAGAAGTAGTATAATTCACCGGTGCCACAAAAATACTATGCATAAAAAACTACCTTTTCTTGATGTAATGTTTACTACAATACATACAAACTGCAACTAACTACGAAATATGATGTTCAGAACTATTGCAAAACTATGTATACCGCACTTTACACTATGTATATCGTTTATAATAAGTTTTCAATACATTTTTTAATGGTACCGACAATTAACAAACTATAAAAAAACTAAATTTTCATATATCCTTCATATATCTGAATGTATACTTATGTAAATACATATCACTTGTGGATGGTCCCAGTATTTAACGAATCATAAACATATATATACATATGTATATGTATATATGTATGTATGTATGTATGTATGTATGTATGTATGTATGTATGTATGTATGTATGTATGTATGTATGTATGTATGTATGTATGTATGTATGAATGTATGTATGTATGTATTATAATATACACTCACTCTTTTTTTCACATCGAATGCAGTCAGATTAAATGATTTATATTCTGACCATTATCGAAAAAAAATTTATTATTTGTATAGTAGAAAAAACATAAAGAATATTTACGAAACCTTTTAAATTTATTTAGCTCTGTACAGATTTGCTACAAATTTATTATTGTTAATAATACCATTGTATATTTGTATTTTTTTAAAGATATTAATATATATTACAAAAAAGAATGATATCCTTAAAAATTTACCTTTTTAAAAAAGGTAAAAAAAAGGCGCCAAGTATATGCGCCACTTGTAAAAGACTATATTTATAATTATAAAATAGTGTTATTTTAAATTATTGAAAATAAAAACTTATAAAAATATTTTAACCCCCAAAAATTGTACAAAAATAATAATATCAACAACTTGCGCCAACTGAAAATAAAAATTAAACAAATATTTTAAACGAAACAATTGTACAAAATAGCTGTTTTAATTTCTTACAAAATAATAATATTAAAAAGTTGCGCTAACTAAAAAAAAATAAAAATTTATACTATATATATAAAATTTATTTATTTCCAATATGAAAAGAAAGAATATATCCAAAAATACAAAACACAGAAAACAAAAAATTGATAGAAAAATTAAAACTTAGAAATGAATATAAAAAATTAAAAATTTATACAAATAAAAAAAACAAAATTTTAATTAAAAAAACTTGGCGCTGCTAACTTTTAAAATATATATTTAAACCAACAAATAATAAATTTAATTTAGATTTAAATTTAATTTATAGAAATATATTTAATTTAATTACATCAATAACTACAATGTAAATGTATTAAAGAATATTAATTTTAGCATATTGTGTAGTTTAGCAGCACCACGTTTTTTTAATTAAAATTTTTTCTGTTTTTTTTTATTTGTATTAATTCTTAATTTTTGTATAGATTCTTAATTTTTTATATTAATTTTTAAGTTTAAATTTTTCTATCAATTTTTTATTTTATTTTCTGTATTTTGTATTTTTGGATATATTTTTTCTTTTTATATCGGAAATAAATAAATTTTTTATATATCATATAAATTTTTATTTAGTTAGTGCAACTTTTTAATATTATTATTTTGTAAGAAACTAAAATAGCTATTTTGTACAATTATTTTCGGTTAAAATATTTGTTTAATTTTTATTTTCAGTTGGCGCAAGTTATATTATTATTTTCATAGGATATATTTGTACAATTTTTTGAGGTTAAAATATTTTCATAAGTTTTTATTTTCAATAATTTAAAATAACACTATTTTATAACTATATATAAATACAGTTTTTCACAAGTGGCGCATAAATGTGAAACGTGAAGAGTATATCTTCAGTATAAAAAAGATCAGTATAAATTATGGACAATAAAATAAATATTAAAATAAAGATCGGACAAAATAGGGAGCAAAGTGATACTAAATAAAATAATCATGTTTATATAGAGAGAATTTCATATTCATTTAATTTAATGGTAGTAATTATAATGAATGTTTCTGTATGTAAACTTATTCTCTTGTGACTTATTAGAAGAAATTGTTATTTGTTGAAAATGATATATATACAGGGTGTCCCCAATTTAAATGGCAAAACTTCAAGAGCATGTAGGAGGCCAAAAAACTAAGACAAGAGGTCCTTTAGAGGTTTGTTCGTTTTTGCTCTATTTTAGAGAAAATCGCAAAAATTCAATCTCTCATTGTCAGTTGCTCTCTTGAGTTGACTGGCACCGAATAAACTTTCTGCTTCAAGGTTCCTTACATATGTAAACACTTGATGTTATCCTTACGCCAATCAATTCAAGAGAGCAATTAAGAGACCGAATCATAGATGCAGTGCACCAAATATCACTAGAATAATGTCTAACTGCAATTAATGAGGTCAGTGCTAGATGTAATGCTAGCATTGCTGCAAGAGGGCAACATTTTGAACAATATCTGCATTAAATAAAGATAATATAAATAAGATGATAACATAAATAAAATGTAAATAAATAAGTAAAAAAACGAAAACTTGTTTTATTTCTTTTTTTGTGATTTTCTCAAAATGGAGCAAAATCGAGCAGACCTCTAAAGGACTTTCTGTCTTAGCTTTTCCCTACACGCTCCTAAAGTTTTGCCATTTAAATTGGGGACACCCTGTATATACAAGGTAAAACTTCAGGAGCGTGTAGGGGAAAGCTAAGACAGAAAGTCCTTTAGAAGTTTGCTCGTTTTTGCTCCATTTTGGAGAAAATCACAAAAAAAGAAACAAAACAAGTTTTTTACTTATTTATTATATCCTGTATATACAGGTTGTCCCCAATTTAAATGACAAAATTTCAGGAGCATGTAGGGGAAAGCTAAGACAGAAAGTTCTTTAGAGGTTTGCTCGTTTTTGCTCCATTTTGGAGAAAATCACAAAAAAAGAAACAAAACAAGTTTTCATTTTTTTACTTATTTATTTACATTTTATTTATGTTATCATCTATTTCATGCAGATATTGTTCCAATGTTGCCCTCTTGCAGCAATGCTAGCATTACATCTAGCACTGCCCTCATTAATTTTAATTGTGCAAGGCATGGATTGGCCCATCTTTTTAAATTAATTTCTCAAAATTATTACTAAAATCGCAAAATGGTAAAGGATTTTTCTTTTCGGTTTCATCTGCTTTACCAGCACATAATGGGTGATCCGCGAATTATGGGACACCCTGTATAGAGTGCCTCACAATTTCCATACAATATTTTAATAGCGTATTCTAGAGACAAATTGGAGTCAAAAATCTTAATACGAGAATTTCGAGAATATCGCTACAATAGTTTTTGAGTTATGAATGATCAAAGTTTGCCAATAATATTATGTAGAATTTGCGCGCTCAGGCTCGTAACTACATTTATACACGTACTGATCTGTTATCTGTTATTGTTGATAGATAAAATAAATAAATTGATTTCCCCAAAACTTTTCCGCATTATCAAAATTAAAATAAACTTTGTTTCTTAAATGTGTGAAAATGTCAAGTTTATATTTCTATTTAAATATAATAATTAATCAAGTATTTAAATTGTTATTTAAGAAAAAATTAAATCTTTTACGTACAACATTTATAGTTCGTTAATATCAGCTGATCTCCGTACATAGTACTCATACACATAAGAAATAATAAGATCAGCTATGCAGTAAAAATCAATATTATCTGATTTGTCAAATCAATAACAAATGACAGATTGATAACGCGCGTGTATGTAGTTACGGATCTGAGCGCGCGAGTTCTACGAGATATCATTGACAAATTTTGATCGCTGTAACTCAAATACTATTGGAATCTTAACATTTTTGTATTAAAATTTTTGACTCTATTTTATATTTAGAATATACTATTAAAGTATTGTACGGAGGTTGTGAGACAACCTGTATATGATGAATATATTGTAATATTCGATGTTGATAATGAAGGCTCGATTATATCTCATACATACAATCTGAATCTAACAGTCAGAAACGCATGCGTTCTTCTTCTATAGATAAAGCTTCTCATGTTTCTCTTACGCGAATGATAAAGCGTTAATAATTTCGTGGTTTCAGCATGTTGATGCATGATCTGGATCTCATCGTCTGTCTTTTGCAGGGCCCAATCGTTCCATATATGCTCAAATAATTCTTTAAACTAAAAAGAGTAAAACGATGAGAAATGAATGATTATATATTATAAAATAGTAAAAAGAAAAGAAAATGGGGATATTAACATGGCCATTAATCGGTATATCATAAAATAAGATTTAAATTTTAAAAGATTTACAAATTTGTTTACTTACTATTATGTGTTATTTTATTTTAATATGTTTACTTTTTTGTTTAGCTGTTATTTTATTACTCATAAAACTAAGATTTAAATTAAGAACAAAAGTTTGTAATGCACGGAACTTACTCTGTCTATGTGAACAATACGTGTATACAACTGACACAGATTACCTACTGTAGGTACAAGCATTGGTAATAACTCGATCAAAAAATCCATATTAACATCGGATGTAAATATACTCGATATCTAAAAAAATTACTAGTTCTTAATAAAGTATAGTTATCAAGAACTACCCAGCTAGCAAGGTGTCGTCATAATAACATCATTTTAAGGTCACTTCTTGTCATATGATGTCAGTCGACTAAATAATGACGTAACACAGACGTGATATTTTTGACGACGTTACCGTCACAGAAATAATATCATTTAATCATCTTTTTAAGATTATTTACTGATCAATTAACCAATGTTGTTGAAATACTCAATATTAAAATTAATGTATTTATATAAAGAAAATAATAAATGTTTTATGATACTTATAAAGTTTATATGACTTTCTGTTCAAAACTCTGAAAAATATATGGTAATTATTTACATTAACAGACACCTCGCCAATGACCTTGACCTTAATATATGTTGTTGAGGACATGACCCTGAGTAACTTTTTCTTATAACTTAATCGGCGGTTTCTTATAATTTTTGAGTTAAACTTGAAGCTTCGAAATGAAAATTTGGTTTTGGTTATACAGGATATCCCATTTTAAAGGAGCCACTCAAATATCTCAAAAACACTGCGTTAAATCGAAAAATGTTTCAAACAAAAGTTGTGTGGTTTCAAGGGGGCCATAAGATGGTGACAATGATTTGACCTCGGAAAATCATTTGAAGGTCATGTAAAGGCCAACTTTAAAATCTTAAATGGAAACCCCCATTTTTTATTTAGTATTCTTATAGCTGACATCGAGAGCTTTCCAAAACACTATAATAAACTATTTTTTTATTAAGTACTTTTTGAGTTATTTTATATTTTAATCTGATATCTTTTGATATAAAAAATTAAATATCTCATAAAATATTCAGTTTTCGATAATCTTACCGTAATACTTTTATGTACAGAATAATGAGACAAATCAATTAGTGCAAAAAAAACAAATAATTGTTTAAAAAGATACATCGTAAATAATTTTTTTAAAAACTATTATTTTTTTATACTAGTTGATTTGTATCATTATTCTGTACATAAAAGTATTACGGTAAGATTATCAAAAACTAACTATTTTATGAGATATTTAATTTTTTATATCAAAATATGTCAAATTAAAATATAAAATAACTCAAAAAGTACTGAATAAAAAAATAGTTTATTATAGTGTTTTAGAAAGCTCTCGAGGTAAGCTATAAGAATGTGTAATGAAAAATAGGGGTTTTCTTTTAAAAAACGGAAGTTGACCTTCAATTGACCTTGAAAATGATCTTTAATGTCAAATCCAAGGTCACTATTCGATAGCCCCCTTTGTTCCCTACAACTTTTATCTAGTCGTTTTCCTTCAAACGTTGATCCTGAAAAATTATGAAGGTGGAACTTTTAAAATGGGACACCCTATATACATATATACAGTGTGTCCGGTAAAGATTGTGCCAACGCTTATGAACGGATAGAGCACAGTAAACTGAACAGAAAAGTCCTATAACATTTTTTTCTATACTGCTTAATAAAGGAGATTTTATTGAGTAAAGTCTGGTCAATCAGTGCCGACTTTTAGCCGGACACACGTCGGTGAACCGCCCACCTGGTAATGTGCGTCGCCGTAGCGACGCAGCGCCCACGCACACTACTAGGGGCGTGGCTAAAGATCGGAGCTGTTTGGCAGACTTTATTCAATAATAACTTTCAATAATATCTTTATTAAGTGTTATAGAAAAAAATGTTACAGGATTTTTCTGTTCAGTTTACTGTGATCTACCTGTTCACGAGCGTTGGCACAATCTTTACCGGACTCTGTATATATATGTGTGTGTGTGTGTGTTTGTGTGTGTAAATTTTAAAATCACAACTACCTGAGCAAATATACACGATAACATAACAACAGTAATAACGATCCTTGTAAAACGAGCGCTCCACTTGCTTTGATAAGGCCATAACCCAGTAACCGATAAAAGAAATCGGTTTAACTTGTAATAGCGTTCCTCAGGATGTTCCATTTACTTGGAAGGACATAGAAGAACTAGCTGTTGAAGCGAAAGCACGTTTTCGATAGTTAATTATGTACCTATAGTTGTCGGTGCCACTTTTTTAAAGAGTCTCGATTATTTCTATTATGTATTTTGTTCCTATTATCTTCGCAACATTATCTATACGAATTATGTTTAAGAAAAACGCAGATGTTTAACGCGGAAGTGAGAACTTTTCAGAGGCGTCAAGAAAATCGATCGGTAACACTTGTGCATTATTCAGATAATAACATGGGAATGGAAACATCCGGTATAGTCTGCTACCGAAAATTATCTGCAATTTATTTTTTCTACACCGTTAGTTTTTCACGTACGCGTGATTATTTTGCTGCGATGGTAGTATCGCTGTTGTGTTTCGATTATTATGAAGAACAAGAGAGGAATAGTGTAAGAAGAGTGCGAAATATAAAACAGTATATTCACAACACAGAACGAGATCGACGACTATAAGTGTATACTCCTATAAGAAATGTGTTATAAATCGCATTTTTGTTTTGAATAGCTTCTATTTTGATCTTTTTTTAAGTAATTTTTCTAAAAATATTGTTAAAAAGGAAATATACCAGCAATACTAAAAATAATTTTCTATATATAGATCGATTATATCTATTGATAAGATATATTGACAGACTATAAAGGAGTGAATCGGAGGTTTTTTTTCCAAAGAACGTGTCAATTTTATACTTTTCAACAAATCATTTAGTAAAATAAGTGTCGTGATTTGCTGTTTTCTGAAAACATTTTCTGTATTTTTAAAGTAATAGACGATTCAAGAAAAATCACAAAGAAGTTTTATATAGAATATATCATGAGACCAGTTTTCGAATATTTAGGCAGTGTAGAGAAATTTAGTTTCTGGTTCCACATTATACAATAGTTACATTAACTTCGCGTGTATGTTCTATCTGGACGGGTAGAATAAAGAATATATAGTAGACGTGATTTTTAGTATTGTAAATAACATTCGGACACCCTGTATAGTGTGTGTGTGCGTGTGTGTGCGCGCGCGTGCGTGCGTGCGTGTGTGTGTGTGTGTGTGTGTGTGTGTGTGTGTGTGTGTGTGTGTGTGTGTGTGTACACAATATACAAGGTGTCCGATAATAATCGTATCACCTCTCGTCTGTAGGTAGAGCAGGTGAAACCGAGGAGAAAAGTCCTTTATTATTTTGTGATTTTCGTATTTACTGAGAAATTAATTTTAAAAAATTGATGAATTCAGGCAAGTATAAACGCGCGGCGAGAAGAAATAGTCCAAAAGTATGCGACGCTAGGCGTGCGACGAAGTTTTGGGAGGAGCGCTCTACAAATGACAACGGTTACGTACAAGCGGTGTATAACTGAATTCTCGTGTTCTAGCAACTACATATCAATAGGCTGTTCCGTCTCACTACGCGTTTATACTCGTGCAAATTGATCGATCTTTTCTAATTAATGTCTCAATAATTATTACGAAAATCGCAAATTGGTAATGGACTTTTCTCGTCGGTTTCACCTGCTCTACTTGCACACGAGAGGTGATACGGTTATTATCAAACATCCTGTGTATGTATATATGTATGCACAAAGCATATATTGTATATACTGGGTGGCCCATTTTAATCCATCCAGTCGAATATCTCAAAAACCAAGCCCAGAAGAGAAAAATGTTTCAAACAAAAGTTGTGTGGCTTCAAGGGGGCCATAAGATGGTGACAATGATTTGACCTTGGAAAATCATTTGAAGGTCATGTAAAGGTCAACTTTAAAATCTTAAATGGAAACCCCCATTTTTTATTTACTATTCTTGTAGCTGACATGGAGAGCTTTCCAAAACACCATAATAAAGTATTTTTTTATTCAGTACTTTTTGAGTTATTTTATATTTTAATCTGACATCTTTTGATATAAAAAATTAAATATCTCATAAAATATTCAGTTTTCGATAATCTTACCGTAATACTTTTATGTACAGAATAATGATATATATATATATATATATATTAGGACATCTTCCTTTTATTTGTTTAATTAGTACTATGATACCTCATAAACAACATACAATTAGAAATTTTATTTATAGAGCAATAAACATACAAATATTGGCAATCTTGTAGTCATTGTACACTTTAAGATTTTTTTAACAAAGGCATTGATTGGAGATTGTCCTCAAATTAAACCGTCGATATACCTGACGGAAATATCCTCAAATTAAATATTTTCCCAACACTTTTAAGGCATATTTTATGTTCCCCAAAATAAGCATTTTATCCCAATGCTTCTCGGGCATATTTCATACAGTTTAAATACAAATTTCTTTTGTTGAACATATTTTTTTAATTCTCGTTTCTCAAAAAAGGAATTAATGATTATAAATTATTATTTCAGGTTCAAATTTGGACTTGCATGAAGTTGGCACCCGACTTTAACTAAATCAGATTTTTAAGTTCGTTTCTCGTAAAATTTTGCCTGTAGATGATTGTAGTAATCATTATTTTGTTTGTAGTTGAAAAATAAGTATGATATCGATTTTAAAATGACAGTTAGGAATTAATTTATAATTAGAGCTCAAATGACATCAGATTTCTATTTGAAATCGTTTATAGTTGTTTTAGTACCAAAATTTTTGTTTATAAAACAAAAATAAGCATGTGATCGATTTTTAAATAACAATTAAAAATCAATTCATAATCAGAGCTCAAATGACATCAGATTTCTATTTGAATTTGTTTGTAGTTGTTTGTAGTACAAGAATTTTTGTTTGTATCTGAAAAATAAACAAATTATTAATTATTAATTAATAATTGGGAATTTACAATGAGAATTTCAACGGCATCGAATTTCTATCATAAATCGTTTGTAGTAGTTTGTAGTACAAAAGCTTCAGTAACTTTGTAGTGGAAAAACGAAACAGCATGGACTGATATAACATTTCCCATTCATGATAACCGGCTTTCCACAATATTCGAAGTATATAATTCTAGTGGTGTTTTATTTTTAGATTATTGTAGAAATAATTTTTGTATTCATACGTAAAAAACTGAGCAAATTATTGACTTTTAATGAGCAGAAAGGAATTAATTTGAAATCAGAAACCAAATGATATCATATCCTCATAAAAAATCGTTTGTATTTGTTTATAGTACAAGAATTTTTGTTTGTAGTTGAAAAATAAACAAAAAATAAATTATTAATTGATAATTGGGAATTAATTAACAATGAAAATTTCAACGGCATCAAATTTCTGTCACAAATTGTTTGTATTGTAGTTATTTGTAGTACAAGAATTTTTGTTTGTAGTTGAAAAATAAACAAATAATAAATTATTAATTGATAATTGGGAATTAATTTACAATGAAAATTTCAACGGCATCAAATTTCTGTCACAAATTGTTTGTAATTATTTGTAGTGCAAGAATTTTTGTTTGTAGTTGAAAAATAAACAAATAATAAATTATTAATTGGGAATTAATTTACAATGAAAATTTCAACGGCATCAAATAACACACGGCGGTGTGTTAGTCTACTATACGCGCTTATTGATGATTCGACCTCAACATCTAGTTCTATATTATTCGCTATTAAACTGTTGCCTAATTCGCCGAATGAAAATTCACATTTGATTACAACGTTTGCTCCGAGTACTAGTTCGGAGAAATTCTCGCTTGAATTTAATGCGCTTAGATTTCTTCGTACGTTATCGCGTATATCCCGGAGTGCTTCTACTGCTACTGCTATAGGACTTACTGCGCAATTTCTAATGGCTCTATTCGCTGGTTCGCTAAATAGCCACGATTTATTCGCTACGCTTTTTTGTTGTGAGTAATATAGCTAGGCTGGTTCTAACGCTGGTCCTCAGAGGGTTGGGTGGGGGGGGTGTTAGGGGCGAGGGGAAATCGGCGCGGGGGGATATGACGTCACGCGGGGGAATCGCGGCGAAACCGGTTGGCTTGGAATCCGCAGAGTGGAGAGAGGGAACCGCGTCCTAAACGAGGGGTCCGTGAGAAGGGGGAGGAGGATCGCAGCGAAACTTTTTGGCAAGGGGTCCGCGGAGAGGGGGAAAGGACCACGGCAAAATCTGTGGGTGAAGGGTCCGCGGGGAAGATGAGGACCGCGGCGAAGCCGAGTAGGTGCGAGAGAGACAGCGTGAGGCGTCCGCAATATGTGGGAGAAGGATAGCGCGAGGCGTTCGCATACATGTGGGAAAAGGATGGCATTTACATACACGTGGGAGAGACATAGGGCGCGTTCCATTTAACGACCACGATCGTTGTGATCGCGGTCGAAACGTCATAGATGACGTCATTAATCGCGACCGCGTCGAGTCCACGACGCTCATTTGTACGTGGGTCGGCGTGGTTGTTTCGTCGTCTGCTGTTCTTAACTTCCATTGCGGCCTTGGTCGAGTGCGGACGCGTTCTGATGCGTTGCTTGCGCGTCCTTTATTTGGATCTTATTTTTTGGATTTTCTTCTCCTCTTTTAAGAGGATTGTTGTTATTATTATTGTTAACGCTTTTACCGCTCCTTCCTATTCTATCCTTGATCAAGGGCAGGTGATTAAAGAAATAAAGAAGAAAGAAGTCTGCTGTTCTTTTTTTAATTTAATTAACAATCTTGGTGCTTTAAAATTTTTAACAATCATGGAAAAAGTTTCCTTATATGATTCGGAAAGAGACGTGGTAGTTGATATTAGGCTTTCTTCCGAAGATCTTTTACGTACGCAGACAGATAAGTGATATATTTTTGAATATTGTGAAACATCTAACCCTACTTCGATCAAGAACATTTTGTTTTAATGCAATGTTCTCTGATTTTAGACACAGTCTTTGCAATGTCTTTATTAAACGCAGCCATGAAAGAGAAACATATTACAATAAATGAAAATTCTATTGAATCAGTTCCAACCTAACAAACTATTCCCAAGGTTTATAAATCGGCACACACCGAAACGAACGCTAAAATGAATACTGAAAATGACACTGATGACAGTGGTATGTTAATTAAGTTATTAATATAGTTTATTAGTAAATCATTTAAATCATTTATTAGTATTTATTATTAGTTCAGTTTTCAATGAATACTGTAAATGAAGCAGTTGATCACATGTTTAGTGCTCATTTCAGGTTCTACCTATAGATGGTCGACAGCTACCGTGCTATTACTGTCAGACACATATAGAACTTTTGAAGAAAAATTTACCAATGGAAAATATTCACACAAAAAGATCTGGGGAGAAATTAGTGCAATCCTTGCAGAAAAAGGACATATAATCACAGGGCCACAATGTGCGGCAAAACTAAGAAGCC
Organism: Polyergus mexicanus; assembly: GCF_030449975.1. Taxonomy (NCBI): domain Eukaryota; kingdom Metazoa; phylum Arthropoda; class Insecta; order Hymenoptera; family Formicidae; genus Polyergus; species Polyergus mexicanus. The sequence goes on from NW_027223321.1 coordinate 7,289,000, forward strand.
TGAGAAAAACTTATAAAAGTGTGAAAGATCATAATAATCTGTCAGGCAATGATGGACGGACTTGGCAGTTTTATGAGGTACAGGAAAAATTAGATTCAAAATGTAGTAAAAAAATTTATTCTACATTTCCTCCATTGCATAATACATATATTCTTTACAGATTATGGATAAAATCTTTTCAAAAAGAGCCTGGAGCTTCCCAGTTACCGTTGCATCATCAACAGGACTTTCCATTAAGCAAGACAAAGATGTAGGATTTGTCAGTGCAGAGTCTACATCTGGTAAGTTTATGCATAAATCATCCATGTTGTGGTTCTTTTTTCGTATGTCATTTGGGAAATGACAAAACTTTTAATTTTACCATTAGATCTGAACATTTTTATAATTGTCATGTATCACATTTATTCAGTTCAAATGATCAATATCTGAATTGTTAAAATTTTATCTAAGTATTTAATAAATGTTTCATATATATATATATATATATATATATATATAGAATCATACACACCAAAAGAAAATGTATGCAGTCTTCTTAAAAAAAAAGCTACTTCAGAATACTGAATCTAAGTTTCTCTCTCCCTTACCGACACGCTACCGTGGAGACATTATAAAATACCGTTGTAAATAAAAATCATGTATATTTATTGTAAATAAAAAATTACTTATATTTATTGTAAATTAAAATTATATGTATATTTATTGTAAATTATATGTATATTTTATAAAGTGTACAATTTTGTTTATATATTTGTAAAATATCTTTAATATTATGTATTATTGTTAACATATTTATAATATATTATTTTTATGTATCCAAGAATTGTGCGTTGCATCAAATCCCAGCCATTTCACATAAATCTCGTCGCCCTTTTTGCGTATTCCACGAGATGTATGGTATGTCGGGATTGGCAACGCGTTGTAACTCGTATTTGTAAAATCCGCCGGCGACGGGATTTCCGCGCGAATCTTCGAGGTCACAGGATTAGTTTTCTGCACTTTAACGATCTTAAACACTTCGGTCGACCAATTTGGCGTGTAACCTTTGTCAAAGATGGTCTTGAATTTACTCATGCGTACCGGATCGCCTACTTTGAATCTTGTCGGTGCCGCAATCTTTACGTTGCTGTATACCGTATTTAAAAGTTTATCGGCAATCGTGGGGGGTAACATCGATAGGTCTCATGCCGATAGTGCGATGTTTTCGCGCATTGTACTGTCTAACGAGCCGGGACAACGCGTCGATCCACTTGTAATTTCTATTAAACGTAAACATTTTCCACATATTGCTCTTTAACGTTCGGTTGAATCGTTCCACGACCGAGGCTTTCATAATAGAGTACGTCGAATAATGATTAATGCTGTGTTTCTTCACGAGTTTCTGTACATTTGCGTTGTAAAATTCTTTTCCTCTGTCGGTTTGGAAATTTTTCGGACATCTTCCATCGTCTCGAATTATCTTTGCGATAGCATCAGCCGTCTCGTTTCCACTCTTACTCTTGAGCGTGTACCGCCCACGCGTATTTGCTCAACACATCGATAATTGTGAGTATATAGTTGTAGCCTTTGTTGAATCGTGCATATGGACGCATCTCGGCCACGTCCGCCTGCCACAGATCGTCGTATCCGCGTACTATGACACGTCTACTGGGAAATTTTTTCTCGCTGGAGCATGCAATTCTTTCACGAGCACCTGTTTTTCAGAGGTCTTTTGCGACATATTTGATCGAGGCATAATTTGCGATAATGAGATAATTCCTCCACATATATTCTTTATATATCTTTCTTCTCCTGCGCTGAATTAGATGTAGTCTGCGCATGAGTTGCATACCGAAGCATTTTCTGCATCTCATCCATCATTATTTGCAGCGTTTGCACATTCGTCTCGAGCGTGATTATTTTTTTCTCAAGTTCTTCTTGTCTGTCCTTCAAAAGCTTGACACGTATTTCTATGTACTGTTTATTTGCTGCATCGGTATCATTTTCCGGTTGCGCTACGCGTCGTATCTTGCGCGACCTTGCGTCAAAGCCGGAGGCTGTCTGACACAGAGCGTTATCGCGCACGTAATTTCTTAGTAATCCATTCCATTAATAGTATGAGTTGTTTGGTGTTCCCAACGATAATCCAAATTTATTAATCGACATTTCGATACAAACAATAATGACAGACTGACTCGTTTCGCCGACGCATAGATTAATTTATAATAAGGCCAGCTTCGTAAAGTTCCTTGATAATTGATAATATTTCATTGTCGTGGACATTGTTGCCGGCTTGACGCGAAGCTTCCAGCAATCGCAAGCGATCTACCAACTCGTTGGGATCATTCCAATGCACGTAATCGATCTTATTATCGTTTAACGTCATAGCGCGCGGTATGTTTATACCTCTTCCCGCTTTTTTATTAGAGATTAATGGTGCTATTATATTTTTATACTTGTATCCCTTGTTACTTAACACTGGATTACGCATGTCATTGTCTATGCGCATTTGTCGCCAGTAATATATTTTTGTATTTAATTTTATCATCGTCATTGTATACGTCACCGTCGGGTATTCTCTTGAAAATCAACTCGTAGAGATCTGGTGTTCCCACGTATCTTATTCCACCGATAATTATATTGTCATCTTTATCCACATCAAAAATTTTATCACCAAGCATCATTCCTTCGTTGCAAAATTTAACACCGTAAACATAATCCATACTGTTATTTTTATCTTGACTCAAAATAGCTCCAACATATTTTTGCTCTAGTGGACCCAGATGTGTGCGCAGTATTTTGACCCTCGGACGTTTGTAGCAGATGTTGAACCGATGTCACAAGCGTTTCAGGCGTGGTTTCGAAAACTTCTTCCACATACGGAGACGATTTTTCGTGCAATATTTAACTCAATTGTACATTTTTTATCGGAGTAGAAGTAACCACATTCGATAATTGTTTCATTCGCTTACGGTTCGATTGATTTGAAGTAGAAGTTATTAGCGAACCGTTCAATGATATATTTGACCTTGTTCGCTTTGTTCCAGACTCTTTTTTCAGATGCTTGTCTTCAAGCATACTCGATGGTTCGATTTTCGCTTCATTAGATTCCACATTGATTGTATTTTCGACAAGTTGTTGTAGAGGTTCGATAATTGGTTTAAAGTGCCTCTCCAATGCGACGTCTTCCTCCATTTGACCGGTTCTTAAAGAACAATATTTTTTGCGGATTGATTCGCTCGTTTTTACAATCTCTCTCGCAATCTTCTCACGATCGTCACTGTCAATCGTCGTCGTCATGTTGCGCTCGGATGAAAATTTTTAGACGTTGCTCGATCGATGTATCGATAGCGACTAACCACTTTACGGTATTGCAAAATCGTTAAATCCTTCTCGATATCGTCCATTAGTCTGTAAACTGTCTTTATCAATCACTACAAATCCATATTTGTGTTGCCAACATTTCTGACAGAATGCGCGAAAATCGCCATAAGACATGTCAGTATTTACATGATCGTTGTATACATGTTTCAAGTTTGTACCATCTTGTTTAAATAAAATCAGTAAATTTGCATTGTCTTGTATAAGATGCTTGGGTATCTTGGCATACGTTTGACACAGATAGAAACAGTCGACGCTCGAGTGTCGACCCATTGCAAAGTACTCTCTTATCGTATCTTGCTTATCGCACGCCACGTCGTCAAAGATAAAAATGGAATTCGGAAGCGCCTCGCTCGGTGGAATAACGTCACTATTATTAGAGAATGTAAAATAACCAATTTCATCGATCGATAATAGCAAATTTTCCAAGTATCGATATTTCGGTTGTTGAAGTGATTTCGAATATACGTACACATTCTCGAAATGTACACCGTGTGGACTTTCTATCAAACTTATCAACACGTTAGTCTTACCGCAATTCGAAGGACCGCAAATGATACCGCGTATAGTAGTCGGCAGCATGTTTCCGTATTTCTTTCTCGGACATTACTCGTGTTTTATCGTCAAAATTTATCACTTTGATTATCGTCGCTTGTCGCGTGAACCGCATGTTTGCTCTCGTGAATCTCGAATCAGATTTTTGGAAAATGAGTCATAGGGGTCTTATTTATAGAGGTGCACCGGATCAAAACCGCTTAATCTCAAAATGTTTCTTCTTCTATCAGTTGACAGCGATATTCTCGAGTTTACCACCGAGCAGTTACAGATAATCCCCAAGATTGTTTTATTGCGAGACTTTGGTAGCTACATGGAACAATTGTGGGACAAGCTTCCCGTACATATAAAAGCTGAGGTTCGACAGTATCGTCGATGCATACGACATTATAATTTACCATATCAGCAAACACATATCGATGGTCCAACACCCTTAATAAAAGATTGTGGCAAATGCCGACAAAAATTATAAGAGGCAGCGGTTTGTTAAATCGTGCGATAAACGCACTTCCGATTGAATTACATATTCCAGGCTATCAGATTTGCAGACCGGGAATTTATTTAGAAACACGTTTGGCTAGAGGCGATCGGGATATCAATCCATTAGATGCTGCGTTTCGCGAACATGACGTTACGGATAATGTACTCGTCACACAAGCGCGTATTACCGCGAGAGATTCGACTCTTGGCGAAAGAGAGGCCGCTACAGCTTGGGCAGCTATGAAAGCAAAGATAAAATTCGGTATGGGGATAAAAACAAAAAAATCATTGATAAAAAAAAAGATTGTAAAAGAACAAATACTTCCTATAACGAAGCGCGGTGGTATCTTACCAATTTTACCATTATTGAGAGTTCTCGGTTCGTTGGCTGGCGGACCAGCGGGAATCGCGAAGGCGGTGAACGATAGCAAGGCGGCGCAACGTCAGCTCGAAGAAATGCAATGTCATAATCGCGCCATGGAAGGTCACGGACTTTATCTCGCTCCATATAAGCGTGGACAAGGGTTCTCAACAACGGCTAAGAAGAAAAAACCTCAAAATAACGATAAAAATGCCTGCCAGTGTAACAACCAATGTACAATTGAAACAACTTGCAAGACGTATACCATTTTTTAGAAGCTTTTTCATGCGCAATCATTTACTGATAAACGGCGTACGACGAAATGAGAGCGCTATCATCAATTTAGATGACGTCGATGAATCCGGTACTCATTGGGTAGCGTATGCAAAAAGGGGAGATCGTGTAGTATATTTCGATAATTTTGGAAATCTTCGACCGCCCAAGGAATTAGTGTGATATTTTGAACAGAATGGTGCAAATATAGAATATAATCACACGGCCTATCAAAATTATAATCAAAGTATTTGTAGACAATTGTGTCTATGATTTCTTCAAACGGTTGATGATCGATATGAATTTAAAGCCTGACAATTCATTGTCGCGATTCAGTATTCGTTCGACAATTTTCCAGCATGTCACTCACACTTACGTTGACTGGCAAGAGTAGCGTTTTTGCTGTAAGCTACTTTCCGGCTGTAGATTTAAACGATGACGATTATGAGCTTGGTTTAACGGACTTTGATACTTATCATACGATATCGAACGTGAATTTTTGGAATAATAAATTTTATTTTGATAACGACGACAAGAAAATTACAATTCCCGAGGGATCGTACGAATTACACGCTATAAACAAATATCTCCAACGTGCAATTTTATGACATCGATGCCGTAGTTGGTTCCAACGATATTGTTTATGAAAAAGATGTCGCACGAAAGGAGAATGAAGATGATATCGAAGAACACGGCGAATATCCAATAATGCTTCGCGCTAATCATAATACGCCAAAAAGTGAAATCAAATGTGTCTATAGAATACATTTTAGTAAATCAAATAACGTTGGATCGTTGTTGGGATTCTCGTCGAATCGTATATTACAGCCTGGGAAATGGCACGACTCAGATGTACCGATAAATATTATTAGCGTAAATATTATTCGTATAAAATGCAGCGTAACCGCTGGCGCGTACAGCAATGACAAGCGCGTACACACGATACATGAATTTTCACCGAGCGTGCCGCCAGGGTATAAGATATCGGAAATGCCAGCACAGATCATTTATCAACCGATCGTCGCACGGAGCATTATTGATTTAACGATACGCATTGTTGATCAAGAAAGACTTATGCTCGATTTTCGAGGACAAGAAATTACCGTATAATTGCATATACGGCGGCGGCAAAAATAATAACGTGTGACAAATAAAATGCTTGTGTTAAACGAAAGCCCGAAGCACGCGAGAGACAATATCTTTACAAGGGACAATATTTTTGCGAGAAATCAAGTGGTTGCGGTATCGGGTGGCAATAATCAGATATCCGGTTACGCTAAAAAGAAGCTCAGCGCGTTAAATCGCGAATTTTTAAAATCATTGAGATTCGTCATACGAAATATTGAACAATATGATTGACATCTTGAATATCGGCCAGCCGATCTTTGCGGATCGTATCGTCAAGATTGAGACTCATACTTACAATCCATACGCCAACACAACGCTTGGATATAGCGACAAGGTACGGATACCGATACAATATCAAGATTTGTACACTTTGACGTGTGAAAGTTTTCTATATGTCGAGGGTAAGTTGAGGGTGCGTAAAGTAGATGAAGGGGCGAGAGTGGTATTGGGAAACAATTATGTCGCGTTCATGTTTGATGAACTTCGATATGAACTCGACAGTATGGAAATTGACCGCAACAGTAATGTTGGAATAACTTCCACGATTAAAAACTATATCTCTCTAACAACCGAGAAAGGTAAAATCTTGAGGAATGTTGCGTGAAATATGTCGCATAATGCTGTTGAAGCTTACTTCAACTTTTGCGTGCCGCTAAACATATATTGGGTTTTTGCGAAAATTATAAGCGAATTGTGATTAACGCTCGTCATGAATTAATTTTGATATGTTCGCGCAATGACAACAATTGCATTTTTGGAAATGCTTTGACTGAAGCTGATTTCGAATTATTCAAGATACAATGGCGTATGCCACATGTAATATTGAGCGAGGTCAATAAATTATCCTTGATGCGCGCGTTGGAAATCGAGCAATACTTGAATATCAGTTTTCGCTCATGGGATCTATATAAATTTCCTTTATTGCATAATACGACCAAGCATTCATGGACCGTGGAAGCCGCCTCTCAGCTGGAGAAGCCGCGATACGTGATCTTTGCGCTGCAGACTGGCAGCAAAAATGCTATGTCAAAAGATATTACTACATTCGACGACTGTAAATTGACCAACGTTAAACTCTATCTAAATTCGGAATTTTATCCCTACGATGATTTGAATTTAGAGTACGATAAAAATAGATTCGCCCTCTTGTTCGATATGTACTCTCGTTTTTGCAAATCTTAATATGGATGTGATAATGATGATGTACATTTCAAAGTTTCTACATTGCGGTCCTCTTGCGGTTATTGATTGCTCGACAAAACGAATCTGTCAAACATTCCACAGTGGACGTTAGATTAGAGTTTGAGTACAAGGAGGATGTACCGGCAAACACTACCGCCTATTGTCTCATCTTGCACGATCGCGTTGTCAAATATTGCCCATTGACTAACGTAATTCGTAAAATTACCTAGATCAGCAAATATTCCCTCCAATATTAAAAATATATAAAGATTGAAATTTTAACGGTTGATAGCAGTCGTACATCATTCTCGCAATCGTACAGTAATATTATCAGCATGATCGCGCCAACGTTTGTGGATGTGCAAGGATTCATTATCGGGCGAAACTTTGTCGTGAAGGAAGTAGCGATACTGAGAAACGGATTTGTTCTCTCTCACTACTTTTTTGCAAGTCCCGTATCATGGCGTGTGCTTAGAAAATCTGAGAGATGTCAAGCTTCATGACTACTCGGACATCACCATAGACTTCAATGGGAGGATGGAAACGTTCCATATAGCTTCGCTAGGTGATTGATTACGAGGGCTGTGATGGGTGCGACGGAAAAGGAAGATGGAGCATCTCCTATCGTGTACATTAAAGGACACGAAAAACGGGAATGGCTGACCGATATACTTGATGATGATGCGAAAAACGACGTTATTATCGAGACCTTGGATGCGGAATATGAAGATATCACAACGTTAAATAAGCTAGATGTTACTAATAAGTAGGATAGTATGGCCGGTTTTGGCTCGGTTTGTCGTGAGTGTGAGAGAGAGGTTACCGTTGGGGAGTAAGAGAGAGAGATAGTTTCGGAGCAGTTTGTTGGCGCCCGAGGGATGGAGATCGGGCTGGGCGGGTGTATGGGGGGGTAAGTAGGGTGAGAGGGGAAGCGCGGCCGGGGGGAGCGGTGGGTACGAGTCGCCGAGAGCGCTCGGGGGGTGGCGGTTCCTCCCGAATCGACCTTGACGCGAATCGTTCTTTAAGGCCGCGCGCCGCTTCTAGCGCGCGATCCGCTGTCGCGATTCTTTAGGGACGCACGCGACGCTTCTAGCGCGCGATTCGCGAGCGGACGGCGGGCGCCCGGCGTCGAGGGGGCGGGGGATCGTCGGTGGGCGATCGAGCGGACGGAGGGGTGTCCCTCGTCGCTCTCCTCTTCTCGAGGCGTGCGTTAGCGGCGATACGAGCGCGTTTGTCGCTTTAGCGAGATGGCGAATCTTCGAAAGGTTGTGAAATAAAGAGACATCGTCGTTCTGGCGAAAGAGGAGAAGTGTTTTTATTGTTTTCTTTTACAATATTTTTAATATATTAATAATACGATAATATGAGTACGCGAGTAAGCGTATCACGATTCCCCGAAGAGCAGAGCCTGCAGCTCGCAATCGATTAGATCGATGCGGGCGAAGTTATCGCTCTCGCGTATCATCGCGGGAATAAGCGCCTTATCGCGAGCGCCTGCCGCGATGTCGAGGAAATGAGTCAGCTTGTTGTCCACGCGCGCGGTTAAACTGCTTAAAGATGCAACGATGCGGTTGACGCAAAGTTCCAGATTTAATATAGTTACGACGGTGCTCTTCGATACGGCTAGACGAATTTTAGGCGTTTCGAGACGAAGTATTCGGAGATTGTTAAGTTTGCCAAATCGTAGCGTCAATTGTCTGATGTGTATCGGCGTCGGGCGCGCCACGTCGCGCTCGTCGGAGCGAAAGTGCGACAGAAGCGTGGGTCGTAGATCGAGCAGTTCCTTCCACGTATCCGGCGTTAGCGAGATCTCTTTGCCGTGACAATCTCCAAGGACAATTTCTACGAAAGAGGGTCGGCTGACGTTAACACTGATTTCCAGATGTTTATATGCGGTTTTGGTCAATGGATAGCGTCTTCCTAAGATTCTGAGTGGTCGCGCGACCGAGACGTCCGCGTCGCGTCTTGGCGTCCGATCGCGATCTCGTCTAAAAATAGATGCGAGCGATGAGAGAAACGGTGCTAGCGAATTATTAGTTCGAATAAATGTTTGATAGTCTTACCCATTGTCCATTTTAGCTTTTTTAGCGTATTCCGCGCTATCTTCGCGATCTCGCTCGGTTAGTCTCGATCGATCGTCGAATGAGTGTTGCTGCTGCGGTTGTCCCCCCATTGTCGCGTACATCGTCGCTCGTTTTTTTCGTTCTTTCTCGTTTGTTCTTTTTCGCGCGTTAGCTTTGGTGTTCTCCGTCAATAATGAAGCGCTTAACGGATGGACGGTCTTTATATACTCGCGTAGAGATCGCTTCTTCCCCTTTCGCGCGTTTTCTCTTATATATTCTATTTTTAAAAAATAACGGTAGGGTCGCTCTAGTCGTTCTCATCGTCGATCATCTCTTTCTCGGTCGCGTCGTTGAGACGATAGACGCGACTAAGGAGATCGCGCAATTGCCTTAGCAGTCCATCCGTAGGACACTCGATGCCGAGCGCGCGTAGATCGAAAGGAGGTTACGATATTCGTGAATTCGTTGAAGGCGTAGAACTGACGTTTGGCGAAGAAATATAGATTACCATCGATGTATCGGAAGGCCGACGTTATTGCGGACGGAATTCCGGGAAATATATCTTTTAATGGAGCGTGTCTAACGACTATCATGTGACATTCGTCGATTTCCGCGACTTTATCATCGTCGTATATAGCGTAGGTTCGTCCCGTGTGCGTATTTATCGCTACGTTAATTTTAACATTTCGGGGAAGTCCGATATCGTGGAGATATCTCGGCCAACCCGATTTTAGTTTAAGACTGGGATATTCCGCGAGGTAGATCGAATCGTTCGAGAATAGCGCGAGATCGCCCGAGGGTCTTCGATACGCGGCGGATAGACGCGTGAAATTCGCCGGTAGAAACGTCGCGTAATCCGTGAGCGTCATGGGTCTACCGTAGCGTTTCTCGGTCATGTCGACTGACCACACGTTGCGGCGATTAGCTATATATAATCGATGATTCATTATTAGCGCGGCGTCCACGCGCCGCAATGCGCAGAGATCCGCGCGCGCTGGGTCGGTCGGCGCGACGCTCGTCGTCGCGGGCGCCGCGGTGGTCGCGGGAGTCGCCGTTGGATAGTTTCCGTCGTCGTGAGATCCGTACAGATTCTGTATAGCGAGAATGTCTTCTATGCTCAGCTTAACTGGAAATTGATTCTCGATGTCGGGTATATACGGGAACATTATAGAGTAATTGCGCATGCTGTGCTGTAGACCCAATGCGTGACCGATCTCGTGCGTTAGCGTTTGTAGCAGGTGATGCGTGTCGGGAGGATTCTTGTTTAGATACACGTGCCACGGTTCGGAATCGTCGACGTGTATCTCCAATGTGAAATCGGTCGTTCCAGAGGGAAAGAACGCGTGAGCTAGGGCTCCTCCCGGACCGTCGAAGGCCGCCGGGCAAATACCAACGTTCCGACGATTCGCGTAAGTGTGCGCGCCCGTTCGATACGATATCAATATATCGGGGCGTAACGGGTCGCGCGCGAAAGTTAGCGATGAGTTCGCCGCCCATAACGCGAACGCCGTTTCGGCCGTTCGCGAGATTTCCTCGCTAACCACCTGAAAATTACACGCGAGACGCGTCTTCGGCCATTTTCGCGCGATCGGGCTATACGCGCGATCGAGAATGTCCGCGAGACCGCATCGCGGTTTGCGCATAAGGTGAAGCGTAACGGCGTCTAACGCGCCGTTTCCCGATAATTGATAGTATTCTTGAAATAGCGATAGCGCGCGACGCAGAGACGTCGCGTTATCGGACGACAGCGATCCTCCATCGTCCTTTAGAAGACCGTACGCGCGCAGGAAACGGAGCGCCTCGATCTTCTCCGAGTCGAAGGCCGCGGCGACTGTCGCGGCGACAAGCATCGTCGCTAGAGCGAGAAGAACCGTCCTCGCGTTAGTCATCGCGCGAAGCGGGGAAGACGCGGCAAACTATCGAGAGACGCCGGGCGCGATTGATTCGCGCGTTCCGCGAGACGCCTATTTTTATCGTCGACAAATGATGTGGGTTGGGGGAGAGAGCGTTCGGAATGCGCGTTATCTAGCGGACGCTCGAGTTCCTCTTTTGTTATTTCTATTTTTATTATTCGTTTGTCCTCTAAGAAGGACACTCGATGAGCGATTAAAGATATCCCTTCCAACGATGCGCGTTATCTAACGGATGTTTTTTGTTATTTCTATTTTATTATTCGTTTGTCCTCTAAGAAGGACACTCGATGAGCGATTAAAGATATCCCTTCCAACGATGCGCGTTATCTAACGGATGTTTTTTATTATTCGTTTGTCCCCTAAGAAGTACATTCAATGAGCGATTAGAGATACCTCTTTCCGGCGACGATAAATTAGAGATACCCCTTAGATGCCCCCTAGATACTCCCTTCCGGCGACGATGATCTCATTGTTCGCCGAGTATTCGGAATGCGCGTTATCTAACGGATGTTTTTTGTTATTTCAATTTTTATTATTGGTTTGTCCCCTAAGAAGGACACTCGATGAACGAGTAGAGATACCCCCTTCCGGCGACGGAGCGGTCGCGGAAGGAAGACGCGGCGCGATCGATAAATCGTACCGCGACATCTGCGCGTCGATTTTTATAAAACGCGAGATCGTTTCGAGAAGCGTCAAAGTATTCTCGCTCGCGAGATAACGAAGCGCGAAACGATGGAGCGCGAAGTGGCGAGAGTTAAAATCGGTCGCGAACTGTTCGATATGGAACGAATCGAACAGATAATTAACGCGGCCGATTATATTAATGTAAACGGAGATTTAATCGCGATAAAGTCCTACGTTCTAGGAGACCTCGCCACGGATGGGGCGAGGTCTCCCAGAGGCGCAAGGTGTTATCGAGAATAGTCCGGATTCGTTTAGACTCGCCTTTCAGTTGAACGAAGACATAGATATCGCGCGTTTAATGCAAGTATTCGATTGGAATTATAATAAATTATAATAAATTATAATAAATTATAATGTTTTAATAACGTTTTACTAACTTTTACGTTTGCTAATTTTTACTTTTGTATTTTAGACAAGAAATAGAGAGCTGTATAAGAACGGCGCGAGAATCGCTCTACGATTTAATAACTAGAACGAGGACTATGCTCGCACAGGCGCAAAGCGTTCATAGCGCGTTGCGCGACGCTCGCCGACGCGACGTCGCGCGAGCCCCCGAACGGTTTGTCTTAATCGGTCGGCTTCACGAGCGCGAGCGCGACTTCGTCATCCCCGAGTTAATCGGTCCGCTTCGCGAGAGCGAACGCGACTTCGCCGTTCCCGAGGTTAGGCGAGTCGTTGCATCGCCGATCGACGAGGAGCTCGAATCGCGACCGATCGGCGAAGAACCTGAATCGCGGCCGATGGAGGACGAGGCCGAACCGGCGACGGTCGACGAGGGTGAATCGCGGGCGAGTGTACGATTGGCGAACTACGAGCCCGAATCGCAACCGTTCGACACGGAGTAATTTTACGCGTTAATGAAGCGCATTTTTAAAATATGATTTTTACGAATAAACGCTATACGTTAAGCGAAGCGTCGATTTATTACGCTTCTCTTTCCTTCTCCCGCATCCTCTCGCTCTCGCGCTTCTCGTAGTAACCATCTGTGTCCGCATTAGTTTTGTATTTTGGTGACAAAGTTTGCTGACATAACCTGACAGCAATTTGATGGCAAGAACCGAACAAAGCTTGATATAACTTGACGTCAAATTGATGGCAAAAATCGAGCAAAATCTGCGCAAGACAATCTGACAACAGAGTGTCGGCAAAAACCGAACAAATTCTGCAGATTTTGGCCATTCATATAAAATAGTATATTTAAATGGATTTAAAGTCTCTATAATTAAGTTTGTTACGCGACCGCGATAAAGGACGCGACCGCAATAAAGGAAAAACGCGATTCGTTCGTATAACGTGTCTTTTGCAACAGTATAAGTATAACTAATACATTCATGATTAAATTTATAGATTATATAATTGACTCGATACATTATATATAAAGTTTAAAATATATAATTAATTTGATACATTATATATAAAAATTAAATTTATAGATTAATATACAATAATGTAATATACAATAATGTAATATACAATAATGTAATATAATTTATAATATAAAATCAATCGCGCATATCGCGCATATCGCGCAAACGATCGCGCCGCTCGAACCACCAATCGTGCAGTTTGCACGCGTTCTCTAACGCGCAATTTTTCGCGTGATATCCGCAGCGAAAGGCCCGCGAAGCGTTCAGAGTCTCCAGACGTTCGATGTCTTCGTAATCGGCGTCGATAGTCTCGACGGAGACGGCTATGTCGTGATCGTCGGCGACGTTTCCTAAGATCTCGATCAGCCACTTCTTCTTCTCGTGACCTTTGACATAGATCTGCACCGTCGAATCGGGGCTAGATCCTCGACATACGGCGTCTCGAACGAGTCTTTTCATCGACCCGTAATTCGTGTGTCCATCGTTCCACTTTAGCTGGTGATGATTCGATATCAGCCAACACGCTCGCGATTTTTCCGCTCTCGTGAGCAGATCCCACGACATCGGCGGGCGAAAGATGTGATGCGTCAATTCCACGCCATTTCTTAACACGGCTACTTCTTTCGCGACGAATTTTTCGTTAACTACGAAACCTTGAAGATCGACGAAGATCGGGCGCGTCCATCGTCGTTGTTAGGCTTACACGATTCTGCGCACGACGTTAGTGAGCGGATTGTACTCTACCACTCGATCGTGAATGATAAGACAGTAGGCTGTGATGTTAGAGGGGATGTTTTCCTTGCAATCGAACTCTAGGCGAACGTCCACGGTGGGGCTCTTGATCGATTCGTTCTGTCGAGAACAGTCGATGACTACGAGCGGGCCGTGAGTTAAAAATTTATTTAGATTTAAGAGCGCTTCGTCGTTGTCGCATCCGTAGTACGTTTTTCGAAATTTCGAATACATATCGTATAACACGGCGACTTTATGCTTATCGAAATCTAGATTCATGTCGTCGTAAGGATAAAAATCAGAATTAAGATACAGTTTGACATTAGTTAGTTTGCAATTGTCGAATAAAGAAGGCTCCTCGGACAGAACGTTCTTCTTTCCAGATTGTAGCGCGAAGATAACGTATCGCGGTTTCTCGAGTTGCGTCGCCGCTTTGACGGCCCACGAGTGTTTGTTCGTGCTCTGTAGAAGCGGAAACTCGTATAGATCCCACGAGCAAAAAGCGACGCTCCGCTATCTAACGTGCGCAATAATCTTAATTTATTAACATCATTCAATACTATATGAGGCATTCGCTATTGTATCTTTAACAAAACGATTTTAGGTTCTTGCGTTTCGCGCGATATGACGCAATTGTTATCGTTGCGGCGCTCGTATTAGAATAAGTTCGTGTCGCGCGTTGATCACAACGCGCTTGTAATCTTCGCAAAAACCTAATAGCACGTTGAGAGGTACGCAAAAGTTAAAATCCGCGATCGACGAATGAGTTGTCGCTAATAAATCCCATCCAGCGTTTTTTAATGTTTTGCTTCTCTCGACCGTCAGCGACGCGTAATTCTTAATCGTGCTCGTTATTCCAACGTTTCTGTTTCGATCGATCTCCACCGAGCATCCATCGAGCTCGTAGCGAAACTCCTCGAACATAAACGCCGCGCTATTGGCCTCCTTCGACTCGAGTCTGTCCTCGACATAGAGAAAACTGTCGCAAGGCAATGTGTACAAATCCTGCTGTTGTATAGGAATTCGTATCTCATCGCTATTTCCGAACATAGTATTGGCGTAAGGGTTGTACGTGTGAGTCTCGATCCTGACGATGCGATCGTCGAAGATCGGCTCCCCACCGATACTTAGAATGTCGCACATTCCGTTTTTACGAAGAAGCGGTCCTCGGCACGACGAAACCCAAAGAGCGCAGAAAAGCCGCGTTGGCGATGGTCAGTCTTCCTCCCTTCTTCCTTCTCTTTTCCGCGTTTAGAGGCGACGTGACAGCGACGACGGGCGCGTTTCTCGCGTTCGATCCATTCACTACGAGCATCGCGCGCTTCTCTACCCTTTTCGCCGCATGTGTAGACGAATCGTGATCTCCTCGCCGCGAAAATCGATCAATTTTCCGTTTTGGTCCACAACACGCACGTTTATATCGGTAATGGTCCGCGCGATGATCGGAAGGTAAATGATCCGCGTTGGAATCTCCGACACTTTATATCCGGGTGGAACGTTAGGTGCGAATTCATGTATAGTATGCGCGGATTTGTCGTTATGATACGCCCCTGTCGTGACGTTGCACTCTACTCGAATGAGATTAATGGCCATAATATTTATCGGCTTATCGGACGCGTACCATTTATTCGGTTGTAACACGCGAGACGAGAAACCCAGGAGCGAACCGATATTATCGGGTTTTGTGAAATTTACTCGATACGCGCACTTAATTTCGCTTCTCATAGTGTTATCGTTACCGCGAAGCGTTATAGAATTTTCATTTTTATCGCCATTCTCATCGTCTTCGAAATAGTCGTTGTCAACATCGTATATGTAATCGTCATCGCTCGTTTCCGGTTCTTTGTTTTCGCGCTCTCATTCCTTCTCTCTCGCTCGTCGTTTGTGACGAATCGCCGCTCTTAGATACGCGTTTATAGTGCTTATCTCGTAAGATCCTACGGGAATCGCGATAATCTCGTCATTATCGTCGAAGTAAAATTTATTATTCGCAGAATTTATATTCGGTATCGTATTATAAGTTTCGAAATTGGTTAAATCTAACTCGTAATCGTCGTCGTTTAAATCGAGAGGCGGAAAATAACTCGCCGCGAGAACGCTGCTTCGTCCGGAAAGAGTGAGAGTCAGCGACATGATCGGCGAGAGCGATCGAACTGCGCTTGATCGACGAATAACGGCCAATATTATAGTCGACGATTCTTCCAATCGACTCCTCGGAGAAATCGAAGACTCAATTGTCCGCAGATATTCTGATCGCGCATCTGCTTGGAGCGACGATTGTATCGAATGTTCGCGTCGCGCCCGAGATAACGCGCGAGTCCGTGCGGAGGACGAAGATCGCCGAAACCGTCGTAGTAAATCGCGTCGTCCCCTTTTTTCGCGTAAGCCAATGAGTACCCGGTCCCGATGCGTCGTCTAAATTCACAATGCCGCTCTCGTCGCAGCTCGCGACGGAAGCGCGTCGCGCATAAACACACCCCTAAAGTGA
This sequence comes from Polyergus mexicanus, assembly GCF_030449975.1. NCBI lineage: Eukaryota > Metazoa > Arthropoda > Insecta > Hymenoptera > Formicidae > Polyergus > Polyergus mexicanus. Next base: position 7,305,586 of record NW_027223321.1, read on the forward strand.
GGCACGCGGAGTGGCCTTCACTTGGACACAGTACAATTGGACACGGTGCAAATGGACACGTTACAAATGGACACGAGATTGTGCACACGGTTTAATTGGACACAGTGCATTTGGACACAGTAATTTTGGATACAGTAGCTTTTGGACACATAAGAAAATACGCATCGTTTACTTGGACACTGTTCATTTGGACACCGTTCGTTTGGACACAGAAAGATGCGCACCGTTCATTTGGACACCGTTCGTTTGGACAATGTTATTTGCCCACTGTTCGTTTGGACACCGTTCATTTGCCCACCGTTCGTTTGGACACCGTTCATTTGCCCACCGTTCATTTGTACACAGAAACATGCGCACTGTTTGTTTGAATATGTAACAGATGGAGAGAAATAAAAATCATTTTGGGAAAATATAATCTGTATTCTTATAACACTTTATACTGGTAAATCTATGTAAAATATGAAATCGTGAAAAGGAGATACATTTGAAGGTTATAATATCTGTCAAAATAAAATATATTCATACTTATATATCTCTGATACTGATGTCATTAATTTTACATTGCTTTTAGCACTTTGTTTAGCCTTTCGCATATTTGGATGTCATGCATGGATACAGTGGGTTCCGCCCCCCCTGCGGGGGGGCTCCACTTCCGGAAGATATAACCTAACCCAAACTTATTTCTTATTTAAAACAAAAATTTGGTGTGGATTACGTCGTATAACTTAAATCAAATTTTGGTGTCCAAACGAACGGTGTCCAAATGAACGGTGGGCAAATGAACGGTGTCCAAACGAACGGTGGGCAAATGAACGGTGTCCAAACGAACAGTGGGCAAATGAACGGTGTCCAAACGAACGGTGGGCAAATGAACGGTGTCCAAACGAACGGTGGGCAAATAACGGTGTCCAAACGAACGGTGTCCAAATGAACGGTGCGCATCTTTCTGTGTCCAAACGAACGGTGTCCAAATGAACAGTGTCCAATTGAGCGGTGTCCAAGTAAACGATGCGTATTTTCTTATGTGTCCAAAAGCTACTGTATCCAAAATTACTGTGTCCAAATGCATTGTGTCCAATTGAACCGTGTGCACAATCTCGTGTCCATTTGTAACGTGTCCATTTGCACCGTGTCCAATTGTACTGTGTCCAAGTGAAGGCCACTCATAAACCGCGACCCTCCATCGCGCGATCGTGGCGCTGCAACTCCTCCAGCTGTCGTCGTGCCGCTTTGCGATCGTTCACCGCTTTCGCGATTCCCGCCGCTCCCCCGGCCAAAGAACCGAGAGCTCCCAATAACGGTAGCAGGGGCAAAAAGCCGCCGCGTTTCGCTATCGGAAGCGTTCTTTTCCTCGTAACGATTGTTCTCCTTTTGCTCTTCTTTCTCTTGATTCTCGTTGCACCCATTCCAAGTTTTGTCTTCGATTTCATAGCCATCCATACAGCCGCCGCGGCGGCTCTCTCGCCGAGAGTCGAGTCTTTAGCCGCGACGCGCTCGCGCGCTCTCTCGGCGAGCGCGTGGTCGGCGACGTGTCGATCGGCGAGCTCGCCGCTCCGCGAGTACGCGATATCGTGCTCGCGGCAGGCCGCGTCCAGAGGATTGACGCCTCGATCGCCTCGCGCGAGTCGTTTCGCGAGACGGATACCCGGCCTGCAAAATTGATATCCAGGTATATGTAGTTCGAAAGGGAGCGTGTTTATCGCTCTATTCAACAAGCCAGCGCCACGGCTCACACCGTACCGCCGTTTCGCGAATTGCATTCGCCGCAATCTTTAACGAGCGGCGCCGGACCGTTGATGTGCGTTCGTTGCCAGGGGCGATTATAATGCTCTAGACATCGACGGTAGCGCCGCACCTCCGGATCCACTCTTATATATTCGGGCAGTTTCTCCCACAATCGTTCCACGTAGCGACCGAAATGCTTTAGTAAAATTATTTTCGGAATATACCGCAATTGATCGGTTGCGAAATCAAGAATATCGTCGCCATTTATTAGTAGGATAAACATCTCGATTCACCGCGCGCGATTCGCTACTGCGCGATCGGTGGCGATCTATTCATATATAAATAAAAAGTCTCGCCCTGCCTCGCGCGAGTGTACCGCGCACGCGTGCGGCGAGAGGAATGCGCTTCGTGCGACAACCGATCGCGATAAAGGTGACAAACCTCGACAATAGGACGCGACCGTCGAAAGTAGCGCGCAGACACGGTCGTCTATTACCGAGCGCTATTCGCTGCGTCATTTGCGGGCCTTCTAGTTGCGGTAAAACGAACGCGTTGATAAGTTTGTTGGAGAGTCCGCATGGCGTACGCTTCGAGAACGTTTACGTTTACTCGAAGTCGTTGCAGCAGCCTAAATATCAATATTTATAAAATTTATTAACACCGATGGAAGATATAGGTTATTTCACATTTTCTAATAACTTTGACGTTATTCCACCCAGCGAAGCTCTCCCGAATTCGATATTCGTGTTCGACGATGTAGCGTGCGACAAACAAGATACTATCAGGGAGTATTTCGCTATGGGTCGACACTCGAACGTCGATTGCTTTTATCTGTGCCAAACGTATGCTGAAATATCGAAGCATTTGATTCGAGATAACGCGAATCTGTTAATTCTCTTTAAACAGGACGGCACTAATTTACGTCACGCGTACAACGATCACGTGAACACGGATATGTCGTACGAAAATTTTCACGCGCTATGTTGCGCGTGTTGGCGGTATAAATATGGTTTCTTAGTGATCGACAAAGATAGCGCGCTTCGCGCCGGTAGATACAGACGAGGGTTTAACGACTTCATTGTACCGTAGAGCGATCAGTCGTCGCGGATACGTCGAACGCGCCGATCGCTCTCTCCCGCGAGCTAAAAGAAGTCGCAATGGCCTCGACGGATATCGGTGAACGCGAAAAAACAGCGAAAGAGATAGCTAAGACGCGCGCGTCGATTCGTAAAAAACACAGAGCATTGAAGACCGGCAAAATGGAAAACGAGATCGCGATAGAGAGTCGTTTCAAACCGATCGTCGAACCGCTGCGGCGCATCGCTGATCGCGCCGAGCGAGACGAGATAGAGCGAGACGAAATTAAGCGCGAGACGATAAAACGAGACGCGATCGACGCCTCGCCCTCGACGACGAGCGTCGAGGAAAAATGGAAGGACGAAACGTTTGGAAAAAACCTAAGGCGAAACGAATACGCGCGCGACGACGATTGGACGCCGTCTCTACTCCATTAAACAAGTATTCCGTCGAGAGAGATCCATTCGCGCGAGACGAAACCAAGGAGTACGAAACGTTCGAATCCGAGAGTATCGAATCGCCCTCGACGCTCGAAATACTCGTTACACAAATTCCGCGAATTTCTCAAGATCGCGAGATATCGCACGGTCGACTAGGACTGTTAGGGCGAAAATATATGGGGACTCTTCTCGGCGGAAAAGCGCCGAACGAGATCGATGACGTTTACGGAGTTTACATCGGCGAGAAAAGCGCGATGCTCGGCGATAAGCGATTCGACGTAGACGCGAATGATTCTATATTCATAGATGAGATTAAATACATCGGTACTCCCGGTTTGTACGAATTAATCTTTATGAAAATTCCTAATAGTCTCATATATACAGAAAAGGATGAATTAACATACAGAAGTATATTGTTAACAACGAACGTTCATAGACGCGATCATGACGCTAAAAAGTCTGTCTTAGGAAATAAAGAATACAAATACAAATTCATTATCGCTCCGCTTATTCACGGCAGCAGCGCGAAAAAAACAGGCGCGGGTCGCGTACCGTCGACTATGCGTGTCACGAACAATAGAATCGATTACGTCCATTGGGACGATCCGAACGAATTAGTGGATCGTTTGCGATTGTTGGACGCTTCGCGTCGAGCCGGCAACAACGCTCACGAAAACGAGATTCTATCGATAATCGAGGAGCTTCGCGAGACGGATCGTATAAATCGAATCGTCGCGTCGACGACCGTCGCAGTCGTACGCGGGATTCGCGATGTCCGTGAGCAAATTCGGCTCCCGAGGCTACGACGCGAGAACCGTAAGACTACGTCCGGCTATCGAGTCTCTGCGAAATTACGTGCGCGATAACGCGCTGTGTCTAAGTTTTTCCATCGAGTACGACGCGAGAGAGCGCAAGATAAAGCGCTTGGCTCAACCTGAGGAGGACGCCGACGCGACGAGCAAAAGCTACGTCGAGGGAATCACATCGCAATTGAGAAAAGACGCGGACGAAGCGGGGCAGGGTGTCATTCTACTGTTCACGAGACTCGCTCAGCTCGATAGCGCTCTAGGTAAACGAATAGACGTCGCGGAGAGTTTCGTTTCCGAGATAAAAGCGCGCGACGACGCTCTAAGTAAACGAATAGACGCTACGGAAAATTCCATTTCGAGAATAGAAACGAGCACTAACGCTCTAGATAAACGGATCGATATTTTGGATAAACGAATCAAAGGTTTAGGCGATCGAATCGAGGTCGCGAAAAATACTATATCGCTCAACGCGGCGGAGTTCTCGACGAGAAACGCGAGCGATCGTAAAATAATGTTCAATTAAGGTAAAGTAATACAGGAACTAACCCAAAAATCGCGCATCGCGGCGAAATCCGAGGCGAAGATACGAGAATTGGAAAATTCAACGTTGCGATTGAAGAGAGACGCGGACGAGCTATCGGGAAGAGTGAGAGAACTAGCGAAGATTAGCGGGAGCGGCGAGCCGCTCGAGAGAGAGATTCCACCCAACGTTATTCTCGACAGAAAGGGAAGAGAATTATGAGCGTCGAAAAACGAAGACTAGTCGAGGAATTGCACGCGCCCGCGAGAAGAAACTTCCCGCGTCGTCGCGTCGCGGTGCGCGGGTACGACGACCTATGGCAGGCGGATGTGGTCGAGATGCGTCCTTACGCGAGACTCAACAAAGGCCACAACTACATACTCACCGTTATCGAGACGTTAAGCAAATACACATGGGCTGTACCGCTTAAAAGCAAAAGCGCGAACGAGGTTACACGAGCGTTATCTAAAATAGTGCAAGACTCTAAGCGGTGTCCGAAAAATCTGCAGACCGATAAAGGAAAGGAATTCTACAATGCCGATGTGCGAAATTTCGCGAAGAAGCGCGGAGTGAATCATTACTCGACGTACTCGGTGATGAAGGCGTCGATAGTCGAACGATTCAATCGTACGCTCAAAAACTCTTTGTGGAAGTACTTCACGCTGAACGGAACGTACAAATGGATCGACGAGTTACCTCGACTCGTCGAGGAATATAACACGCGAAAACATCGCACTATAGGCATGAGACCCGTCGACGTGACTCCAGATCGCCGATAAACTTTTAAATACTGTATATAGCAATATAAAGATCGCGGCTCCGGCGAAATTCAAAGTAGCCGATCCGGTACGCGTCAGCAAATTTAAGACGATCTTCGAGAAAGGCTTCACACCCAACTGGACTACAGAGATTTTTCGAATAACTAAGATACAACGGATTAATCCCGTAACGTATCTGTTGAAGGATTCGCGCGGCGAGCCGATCGCCGGAGGATTCTACGAGCACGAGTTGCTGCGCGTCGGCGATCCCGACGTGTATCTCGTGGAAAAGGTGCTGCGTCGAAAGGGCGACGAGGTTTACGTGAAATGGTTAGGAATGGACGAATCGCACAATTCTTGAATAAATAAAACAGCTGTATTATGATAAAAATGTATTTTTATTAAATAAAACTACATATATTAAATATAACTACATATTACATATATTAAATATAACTACATATATTAAATTATTATCGCGTTCCATACGAGTTCTCTCTCGCGCTCCACATAAATTCTTTCTCGCGCCGCTACGCGGCCGCCGCGTCCTGCGTTCCCTCTTTCGCGCTTTATACGGACTCTTTCTTACGTTCTATATACATTCTTCATTGCGTCGTTAACCGAACGTCGTATCTCGCTGTAACCTTTTTTTCGCGTTGCTCTATATATAACACTTTCGAAAACATAATAAAGAGTCATGGAAATCATCGATCTGTCTAACTCGCGGCTAATCTTGACCCGATTTGTGGTAAGCTTCGTTGCGTTCTCTCTCGCTTGCATGTAGCATGATATATGCTCTATGCGAATGAGAGAGAACGCGAGAATTTGCCAAATCGAGTCCAGATTAGCCGAGACTTAAACTGAATGGTGGTTTCCATGATTTTTTTACATCGCAAAAACACGCGCGAGTTCGTCTTTTTAGCGTTATATACGAATTTTTTCTCGCGTTCTATACGAGTTCTCTCTCGCGTTGCTACGCGGCCGCCGTATCCTGCGTTCTCTCTTTCAAACTTTATACGTACTCTTTCTCGCGCTCTATATACATTCTCTATTACGTCACTATGATAACATCGTAACTCGCATTAACATTTTTTCACATTATTCTATATAAAATACTTTCGAGAGCATAATAGAAAGATCATGAAAATGTCCGATCAGTCCTATTTATAATAGATTTTAACAAAATCTATTACATATAAGACTGATCGAACATTTCCGCGATTTTTTTATTAAAATCTATTATAAATAAGACCGATCGAATATTTCCATTTTTTATTAAAATCTATTATAATAAACTATATTAAAATAAACTATATTAAAGTAAACTATATTAAAGTAAACTATATTAAAGTAAACTATATTAAAGTAAACTATATTAAACGCGAATATTTATCGCATTTTCAGATATACAAATTATATTATTTATAACAACAAATTATATTATTCGCGCAAAACGCGCGTTCTTCGAGACGATTCGTAGAACGTCCACCGATGTTTCGAGTTTCGAAATTCCAAATCAAAGAATACAAACCTGTGATGTAAAATTTATATACTTTGACGTGAAATTTAGAAACGCGTCTCTTCACGATAATTCGTAGAATGTTAACCAACGTTTTCTCATCGCGCGTTCTTCGAGACGATTCGTAGAACGTCCACGGATGTTTCGAGTCTCGAAATTCCAAATCAAAGAATACAAGCCTGTGATGTAAAACTTATATATATTGATATGAAATTTAGAAACGCGTTTTTTCGCGATAATTCGTAGAATGTTAACCAACGTTTTCTCATCGCGCGTTCTTCGAGACGATTCGTAGAACGTCCACCGATGTTTCGAGTCTCGAAATTGCAAATCAAAGAATACAAACCTGTGATGTAAAATTTGTATTTTGATGTGAAATTTAGAAACGCGTCTCTTCGCGATATCGTAGAACGTTCACGGATGTTTCGAGTCTCGAAATTCCAAATCAAAGAACACAAGCCTGTGATGTAAAACTTGTATACTTTGATATGTAATTTAGAAACGCGTCTCTTCGGTATAATTTTTTCTTTTTAAGTTAAAAACATGTGTTTCAGTTAGAAGTTCTTCTCGAACTATTATCTTCGGCGCGACCGCGAAATATTATATCGAAAATACGATGGTAATATATCATTTATAAAATATGTTTATACTAACAATAAACTACTAAAGTTTAAATGTTTTAAGAAACGTATAGTATTTTCTCGATATACGTTTTTTCGCTCCTTATAGCGGTATTTTATAATGTCCCCACGGTAACGTATCCGTAGTTCCCGATATCGCGTATCGCTTGTCATCGTGCGGACTGAGCGCGATCTTCAACTCCGACACTGTATGCATCTCGTGTAACTCGGATCTTATACAAAACTGCTCGCGCTTCATCTCGATCCCCCGTCGAAGACAGCGCGCGTAATCGTCGAACGTTATCGTTCTCGCGACGACGCCGCTCTTAACACCCTTGATCCTTTTCGCTTCTACCGTCGACTCGCAACGCGTACATATTCGCTCTGAGTCCGATAAATTCGGTCATAATCGCGCCAGCGTTTTCATCCTTCATCGCACCGGGTATTTTCTTATTAGCGAGAGGCATACCGTACGCGTTGTCCGTCGCGTAATCGCACGTATCGAATCTGTCGATATCGCGCTTCATATTCTCGTACACGTCCTCGCACTCGACGCGATAAATGAGACTATTCGTGTCGGTGTACATTATTCTACATTTATCTCGATACAATGGTAGCATGTACTCGTAGTGAAATTCGTACAAACGAATCTTAGATATATCGAGAATGCACATACCCACATAGATCGGTTTGTTAAACTTAACCTCGAATTTGCGCAATTCCACGGCTACGAGATCCTCCGCGAAGACTGTGAAAGTTCGGCTTCGCGATCATCGCATCCGCGCCGTATCGCCCGTCCCATCCAGTCACGAGTCGAACATTCGAATGATTGCGCACGTTCTCCATAGTTTTGCCGAACACGGCGTTATTCATCAATTTGTATAGATATTTCTCGAACTCGTTTTTCGCGTTAATTCGTAATCGCGTATTCAGTTCGATGTATTCGCGCAGCCATGAAGATTGCGCAAATCGCAATATTCTGTGTATTTGCGTAACGCGTAATCCGTGTCGAACGCATTGCTGCAGATTGCGATTATATATTACGTAACGGCTCTTATCGTACAGCGTGGCGAGAAGCTTCTCGTCTCGTTTTCCGGGCGGCTTATCGTGAAAGTCGGACGGATACGCATGATCGACCTCTAGAATGTAACCGATAGGCGAGTCCGATGTCACGGACGTTAAGTCAACGCTCGTAACGTCATCGACCCATCGAAAATTTTCGTAAGGCAACGATTGACACATCGCCCATCCATACAAATTATTTATATCGAAGTACATGAGATACGACGATGATTCCAAAGGATCGTACGACTGTAAATACTTGTTATTAGCGCGCGCGTATCTGTTGGAACATTGACTTAGCCCGCCGCGTATTCCGCGTTCCACGAACATCACCATATCGATGCCGGTTAACAATTCGAATTGCACACCCGTATACTTTAACATAGCGTCCCATGTGTATCCCGGTAACGTGTAATAATACGCGGGATCTAAATTATAACTCTTCATACACGCGTCGCGAAAATTTTCGAAGACATCGGCCAATAGAAGAACGTCGGTCTTTAAATACAAATCGCTATAATCGCCCAACGTTTCGACGCGAAACCGCTCCCAGACTCTTATCGCGCGTAATCGCTCTCGGATATCGCGTCACCGGTTAGCGAACTGTGAAAAGCCTCGCGCGGCGGTAGACGAGTCTCCAGCAATTTATCTACGTCGTCGACATATTCGTACGGAAATACGCACTTTCGCGCGAGAAGCTCGAAATCGGCGTCGCTAAGATCGGAAAATTCCGAACGGGCGATCCTCAACTCGCTCTTGTCTAGATACGACGCCAATTTCTCGAGACTCGCGCTTAGAAATTTGAAGAATCCACGAAACGCAATTTCAAGCGTCTCCCGAACCATCCCTCGTCCCACGCATTCTCGACGTTGTTCGTGAAAGAGATGTACGTTTCTTTCGTTATCGGCAATACTTCCACGCTACCGGAAAAAGCGTTAGCTACATCTTTAATGATAAAATGCGCGTCGTAGCCCGATAAATTGTGAAAGAATACGGGAATTACGTACGTATCCTTATAATTTAAATTACAATTCGAATGCGCCGGACCTCTGTACCGTCCGGTCAGATGACAGTGATCGCGCACGCGAGCGTCTCCCGATTCGAACGGTTTCTCGCATACGCTGCAGCGCGTCGCGTTTACGAATCTCTCCGGGATATCTCTCCGCGATAAGCTCTGTAGGTCGAGCTAACGCCATCGAGCGCGCATCGCGCGTAATATCCGGCGCTATAGACTTCGTGATGCTGAACGATAGATGTTCGACGTTCTCCTCTCCTCTTTCTTCTTCAGCACGCATTCGAGATCGGCGTACACCACGAATGGAAGTCGCTCCTTTTTACTATAGTTGCGAAACTCTAACCATTTGTCGTCTTTGGTAAGAAGGACTATAGCGCACTCGTTCATCCTTCCGCAGTCCACGCTGTGAGCCGATAACTTATCGCTCGTTCGAAAATAGTGCATGCATCTGCGACATAACGCACATTTTTAAATCGCGCGCATTATCAACATCGCGCGACGATTCTTTTAATCCGTACTCACCGATCGCATATATGCGATTTATGTCGCCTACCGCTCAGTTGCGAGCCGACGAGTCGCGACAGATTTTTGATCCACGCGAAATGCGTCGTGTTATCTCGTCGCGTCGTATCGTCAAAATACAGCATATTAATGTGTCTGTCCTTTTTATCGTCAGTGAGACGCAGAGGAACGACGCGACAACCGCCTTTTCCCTCCTTTTTATCTCGAATGGTGTACACATTGATAGATATGTCGTTAATACGCTCGAATCTAGTAATTTTGTTCAATCTCATAGGAAATTTAACGCCTTCCAGATTCAGCACTGTCGTGTAATGCGGGTACGAAGATTCCCGACCCGCGTTTTTTTCAGCTGGATACAGAGCGGCGACCACCGCCCATGCGAAACACGCATTGTCATTAGATTGCACGTTTCTTACCGCTCTCTTCAACATGATCTCTCGCGGTAATTTGACGTGGCACCCCGCGCGCATAGGATTGTATCTGTTCACGTTCACCGTTAAATTGAATATTCGCGATAACGCCCATCCGCTATCGCGTTCCTGAAATTCCTCCAACGAGGCTAGAGTAGCGTCGACCACTCGCTTCTCGTACCACTCTCGCAAGTCGGAAAGAGATAGAAGCGGATAAATCTTCGTGACAATAGTCTTAACACCGATCTTGTCGCCCGAAATGAACTCGCCGATAAACGCGGTATTGACCTTAACACTGTTATATTCATCCATAACATCGCGTATTCGATCGAGCACGGTATCTCTAGCGTCCTCGAGAAATCGTCGAGGTTCGATATAATCGAAATTAATAACCGCGCCGGTTAAAACGCGTCTAGAGAAAGCCGTCTCGATCTCGGACCACGAGAATCCCTTGCGTCTCTCTACACCGCCACCCAGGCGTTCGAAACGTCGACGCAGATCGTCTCTCGCGCCCGTCGATCGAACGATTCGAGCGATAAGAGAATTGATCGCTCCGGTCGATCTCCCCCGGCGCTCGCCTCGACACCTCTCCCGCAGAGACTCGAGACACTCGTCGCACCGTTGCGCCCACGCGCGATACGCGTCCTCCGTCGCGACGAGAAGATCGCGCGCCTCCATCGTTTCTCGATTCGTCACTCGTCGTCTAACGAACGCCAAGATTTTTTACAAATAAACCACATCTCTTCCTCGTCGTAATTCTCGATATAGAACAAAGCTCTCTTCTCGCAGCCGGCACATCAATTATTCGACACGTCGAAAACCTCGTCGACGAGATCGCAAGCGGGCACCATCTCGCTATACACCGTTTTCGACACGTGCGTCGATACGCTTTTCGCGAAACTCGAGCTACGCGCGCAATACGCGCAATATCTCTCGTCCTCCTCGAAATAATTTCCGTTCTCGAATCGGCAACCGAACTTAAAAAAACAATGCACGACGTGATTCACCTCCCACGAAAATTTCGGAATTCCATATCGCCGTTTCCAATTGCGATAAAACAAATAGCCATCGGCTCCGACATTCGCGAAAGGCTCGTCGAATCGCGTCTCGCTCGCCTCTCGCACGAACTCTTCCGCGAAGCCGATCTCTTCTATACAAACGGTCCTCTATATAACGTTCGCGTAGTTCCTTCTTCAAACAATTCGGTATCTCCAAATTCCGTATATCCTCGATGCTTTCGATTCGAACATTCACCACTCTTCCGGCTAATCTCGTTAAAGCGCTCGGCGCGCGCTTCATCGCGCCGCGAAATATTTTCGAACGTACTAATACCTCGAGACCGTCGCGGCGTCCTTTTATAACGGGGAAAAATAGCGAGGACCCGCCCCCGATTAACCGAGCCGGATACTCGCTCTCGGACGCGTCTCGCCACCGGATGCGCGATGTCGCCGGAAAATGGAAAAAAACTCGCCCCGAAACGAAATAAGCGCGCTCGTATCGCCGCTAACGCGCGCTTCGAGAAGAAGAGAGCGACGAGGGACGCCCCTCCGTCCGCTCGACCGCCCACCGACGATCCCCCGCCCCCTCGACGCCGGGCGCCCGCCGTCCGCTCGCGGATCGCGCGCTAGAAGCGTCGCGCGCGTCCCTAAAGAATCGCGACAGCAGATCGCGCGCTAGAAACGGCGCGCGCCCCTAAAGAACGAGTCGCGTCAAGGTCGAATCGGGAGGAACCGCCACCCCCCGAGCGCCATCTCTCGAGCGCTCTCAGCGACTCGTACCCACCGCTCCCCCCGGCCGCGCTTCCCCTCTCACCCTACTTACCCCCCCATACACCCGCCCAGCCCGATCTCCATCCCTCGGGCGCCTACAAATTGCTCCGAAACTATCTCTCTCTCTTCCTCCCCAACGGTAACCTCTCTCTTACACTCACGACAAACCGAGCCAAAACCGGCCATACTATCCTACTCTATTACTATGCGTTGTGAAAAACATTTAAAAAATTGCGCTGTACAAAATGTATTTAAAATATTCAATTAGTGGACGAATTATCATAAGAATTTACCCAAACGTCATTTAGAATAAACTATTGTTAATGTTCAAACTTGCCCGTTAAAAATTATTCTCGAACATTCATCAAAATTATATCGCGATAGCTAAGGCAAATATTTTGGATCGGAAACTCGGTAGCGGGCGGGCGCGTAAACAACTAACCCGCGTTCGCTTTCTTTCGCATTCGGCCCCCCCCCCTTTTTTTTTGCTATTCCTTTCACGATTTTGCCGGTTTTTCGTATCATTCGCAATACGCCGAGACGATCGCGCGATGTGTCTCACCGCCAATGAGATCATCGAAATTTAGCGACAGTAATCGGCGGAATTCCATGCCGTAAAAATTTGCCCATCGTTTAGTCAGTCTTGCGCCCGATTTCGCCTGCCGACCACACATTTTCGCTGTGTCTCGTGCCCGCGTCTATCGGCCTAGGCTCGTCTCAGCGTCGAAAGTAGTTGTTATTACGGGCGCTAATCCAGTTCGCGCTAATTGCGAAGAATCTCATCAATCGCTTTCGCGACAAGATCTCTGTCGCGCTATTACTCGGCAGTGAAAAGGACACGAAACGGAAGCTTTCCGATGATCATCTAAGCCGTCAATCTCGCACGATATACTCGGCCAGCGCTATCTCGTTCTCCGCTGAGTGTCGAGTATCACGACCAAGTGTCCAGCTATTGTTAATTTTGTGACCGAAAATAAACTTAGAGGGTTCAGTTGAGTGCATAATCCTGCCTCTTTTCTTTCTCTTTCCGTTTGTGATCGTCTGTCCTCCAACGATTCTGCGGAATCGTGTTACGCGCACTCCGCGCTCAGCGCTGGGCGGTCCCGGCATTTTCATCTCATCGCGCGTACGGTCATCTCAAGGTTACGACGCGATCATTTGTTGGTCCTTCGAGCCGGATCGTGAGTGCGGGTGGAGGACAGAACGCTTTCGTCCCGAGTGAGTGTCATTTTGTGCGGACATAATGTCCGAATTATTGGCGTCGCAAGCGGCGCTCCAACGCTCGATCGAGCGTGCGCTTAAAAACTTCAAGAAAATAGGGAGAAATAATCTGACGGCGGCGAAGGTTCGCACACGTATCTCCGCTCTCAAGGAACTGTGGCGTCCTTTCCGGGAAGGTCACGTCATCATGACGAGGACGATTCCAGTTTCCGACCAGATTACCATGGATTACTTTACCAAAGCGACGTTCGACAAGACGGAGGAGGTATACAACACAACGTGGGAGCACATGGTGGAGTGCTTAGAGGAGCTCGAGCCGCCATTAAGTCCAAACCAGTCTATCATGAGTGGACATTCGAATCCCGACGCGTCCGCTCTTTCGCTCTCCCATCTTCCGCCGATTCGCTTGCCACCGTTCGACGGCAATTATGCGGAATGGGAGAATTTCCGCGATCGATTTACCGCGCTTATTATTAACAATAAAGACGTGAGCGATTTCGCGCGCATGCATTTTCTCGCCTCTTCATTAAAGGGTCGCGCACTTGAGACAATCGGGAATATTGCGATCACGGCCACGAATTTTCCAATTGCATGGCACGCGTTAACAGCGAGATTTGAAAATAAGCGACGGTTCCTAACTTCACATCTTTCTGCGTTGCTCGGCTTATCGGCAGTATCAAAGGAGTCCGCGTCTGACTTACAGTTTTTATGCGATAAAGCTAATATCGCGATTGCGTCATTGCAAAATTTAGATCGAACTCCGAGCAATCTTTGGAACGATATTCTCGTTCACCTTCTTTCGCAAAAATTGGACGCGGCAACTAGAAAAGCGTGGACTCTTCATACTCATCATGTCGATACGCCACCGACGTATGAAGATCTCAATAAATTTCTGTTTTCTCGAATTCGCGCGTTGGAAGAGTGTGCGTTTAATTCCACCGCTAAACCTGCGTCAAAATCAGCGACATCCTAATGTCGCCACTGCTTCTACCGTCGCGCTGGCAGCTTGCCCGTTGTGCAAGGCCCGGCATTATCTCAACGCATGTCCAGAGTTTATAGGAAAGAATGCGACTCAGCGTCGGGAAACAGTAAAAACGTTCAAGCGGTGCTTTAACTGCTTGAGTGCTCGTCACTCCGCTCAAGAGTGCAAAAGCAAATATACTTGTCGATCGTGCGACAAACGACATCACACCATGCTCCACGCTGAGTCGGATTCTAGTTCTGGATCTTCGGCTATAACACCGCAACTTTCGCCGTCGGCCACAATCTCAGCAGACACGGTCAATTCGTTGTCAGCTTCCACGAAACCTGGCGTGCGACCGCCGGTTCTTTTAGCGACCGCGTTAGTTAGAGTCAAGGTCGCCTCCGGCCGTTCGGCTACGGTGAGGGCTTTGATTGATCAGGGCTCGGAAGCTTCGATTATTTCCGAGAATTTAGCTCAATTGTTGCGTGCAAAGCGAATTCGCATGCCAACTGCAATCGCTGCCCTTGGAGGCACTCCCGTCGCAACGCTCCGACATGCCGCCGCGATCGTAGTTTCTTCTCGCGAGTCTGACGCTCCGTCGGTGTCAACAACAGCATTGATTATGGCAACGTTAACGGCATATCGTCCGAAACGCGTGTCAGACTATGCAGCGTATCCGCATTTGACAAATTTAAAATGGGCGGATGCTGATCCGACCAGCTCCGACCCAATTCAACTCATTCTCGGGTCGGATGTCTATCATGATGTTCTTCTTGACGGTCGTCGGAAGGGCAAGCTCGGCCAACTCGCGGCGCAAGAATCAATCTTTGGCTGGGTAATCTCCGGCCCCTTAACGGCAAATGCTCAGACTTCTCGTTTTACTGCTGGGGACAGTTCGACAATCTGTTCCACCAGTCATATTACGGTGCACCACTGCACCTCAATTAATACCCTCGCCAAGGACATTCAAAAATTTTGGGAGATTGAGGAGCTCCCTCAATCTCACATTCTTGCGCCGCAAGATGAACAGTGCGAGGCTCATTTTCGCGACACGCATTCGCGCGATGCCGACGGGCGCTATATAGTGCGGTTGCCCTTCAAGCGAGGTCCGCCGATTGACATCGGACGTTCTCGGCTCACGGCCGAGCGCCTCTTCAAGTCGTTGACTCGGCGGTTCCGATCGAATGCCGATTTACAGATGGAGTATTCTAATTTTATGAGCGAATATGAGACGCTCGGGCATATGCGTCGGGCGTCGATAAACCACGAATCGTCGGATCAACGCGTATACATTCCGCATCACCCGGTATTTCGTGACGGCAGTTCTACGACGCATTTGCGCGTGGTATTTAATGCGTCAAGCGTTTCGTCAAACGGCTCGTCGCTCAACGACCACTTGTTCGCTGGTCCCAAGTTGCAAACTGAGTTACCCGCGATTATCTTGCAGTGGCGGCATTTTAAATACGTTTATGCTGCAGACATTGCGAAAATGTATCGTCAAATATTGATCGACCCTCGCGACGTTCAATATCAGTGCGTTCTCTGGAAAGGCGACTCAGAGGATCCCATCGATTATCAACTGCTGACCGTCACTTACGGTATGACGTGCGCTCCGTATCTGGCACTTCGGGTTCTAAGAAGCTTGATCGATGATGACGGGCATCGGTTTCCACTCGCGACTCCTATTTTACGGGATCAGATCTATGTTGACGATGTTCTATTCGGCGGTGATGACCCAACGCTCGTTCGTCAATCTCGAGACCAGCTCGTCGCCTTATTGCAATGCGGTAAATTCACCTTACGTAAGTGGGTTAGTAACTCGTCGAGTATGCTTGAAGACATTGATCCTTCTGATCACGGCTTAGCCTTTGAGAAACCGATCGCAACTGACGATAAACTCAAGGTCCTCGGTATCGTCTGGAATCCGACGCGCGACGTCTTCCAGTTTAAAGTTTCGTTGAATGACTCTCTTCCGCGGAGCAAGCGCGCGATTTTATCGACCATCGCGAAACTTTACGATCCATTAGGCTGGGTCACTCCTGTCACAGTATCGGCTAAGATTTTTATGCAACAGCTTTGGCGGCTCAAGCTCTTATGGGACGATGTCATTCCCGAGCCTCTTCTAGGCAAATGGCAATCGATTCATTCAAAGCTTTCGCATCTCAACAACCTTCAAATTGATCGGTGGACCGGAGTTCAGAGCGATGTCGCGCATATCGAACTTCACGGTTTCGCGGACGCTTCGACGCTCGCATATGCCGCCGCGGTTTATCTTAAGGTTGTCTCCGTATCTGGCAATATTGTTGTCACTCTGCTCGCTGGCAAATCGAGGGTCGCGCCAATTGCGCCTCTCACTGTTCCTCGTCTCGAACTTTCCGCGGCATTACTCCTTGTTCGACTCATTGATTTCGTCAGAAGATCATTCAAATCAAAACCGCTTCCCTGTGTCTGTTGGACAGATTCAACTATCGTCCTCACATGGTTGCGCTCTCATCCATCTCGGTGGAAAACTTTTGTCGCCAACCGTGTCACCGAGATTCAATCTCGCTTACCGGATACTGACTGGCGTCACGTGCCTACTTCGGATAATCCCGCGGATTGTGCGTCGCGTGGATTAGTTGGCGACGAACTCATCAATCATGCCATTTGGTGGCATGGACCATCCTGGCTTAAACACCCCAAGGAGGATTGGCCTCCCGAGCCTGTTTCTCACCCTGTTCCTCACAACGTGGAAGAAAAGGTTATCGCGTTAAATGTTTCTGAGCTTCCAACTCACTGGGATCTTGCGTCACGATATTCGTCGTGGCCTAAATTGCTTCGCGTTACCGCATATCTATTTAAATTTATTTATGCTTGTCGACATTGTAAGGTCGACTCTCTAGCCAACGCTCAACCGAGCAAGGCTATCAATTCAGTCTACGTCGGGTTGGCAACGACCTTTTGGATCAAACGCATCCAAATTAACTTATTCTCTGATGAGATCAATCAGTTGACCAAAAGACAGCGGGTCGCGTCTCGAAGCCCTATCGTAAGTCTTTTGCCGTTTCTCGATGCCGACGGGATCCTTCGTGTAGGGGGCCGCCTGCGCCACGCTCCTCTTCCGTATCGAGTCAAACATCCAATCTTGTTAGCCTCGCACCCGCTAGTGCAGCTTATAGTGTTACAAGCGCACACTCGGGCGTTGCATGGCGGGTCGCAGCTCACTCTGAACATCCTCCGTCAAGCCTATTGGATTCTTCGCGCTCGGAGCATGGTAAAAGCAGTGATCCACAGATGCATTGTTTGCGTTCGAGAGCGCGCGGCTGTCCCGACGCAGCTCATGGGGGATCTTCCCGCGATGCGAGTCTCGCCTCCGCCACGATGCTTTTCGCATTGCGGTCTAGACTACGCGGGACCGGTCAGAGTTCGGGCCTCTGCCGGTCGAGGAGTTGTCTCGCGAAAGGCATACATTGCATTGTTTGTATGTCTGGCTACACGCGCCATTCATTTAGAGTTAGTTGTCGACTACTCTACTGCAGCATTTCTCAATGCGTATTTGAGATTTTGCTCTCGTCGAGGCCTTCCGCACTCGATGTATTTGGATAACGGAACTAGCTTCGTGGGAGCCGATAAAGAGCTCCAGATTGCCTATCAATCGGCGATCCGCGATCCGAATTTTCTTAACAAAACCGCGTGTGATAACGTAACGTGGAATTTTATTCCACCGTCAGCCCCGCATTTCGGTGGAATGTGGGAAGCAGGCGTGCGGAGTGTCAAACATCACCTGCGACGCGTCCTAGGTGAGCACACGCTCACATTCGAAGAATTCACCACTCTGTTATGCAAGATTGAAGCATGTCTAAATTCGCGTCCTCTCGCGCCGTTGTCGGATTCGCTTGACGAGTTTGATAGCCTTACTCCGGGCCATTTTTTGATAGGTCAAGCCCTCACCGTTCCGCCGGAACCATCTCTTGTTTCGCTGACCGAAAACCGATTGTCTCGATGGCAACTTATTCGACACGTGTCAGAGCGGTTTTGGAAAATCTGGGCGTGCGACTATGTAAATACGTTGCAACAGCGACACAAATGGCAAAAGGTTCAACCATCGGTTAGACTCGGCCAATTGGTCTTGTTACGTAACACAAATTTACCTCCCTGCAAATGGGAACTCGGGCGGATCACCCAGCTTCATCCCGGGTCGGATAGTTTAACGAGAGTGGTGACGGTAAAAACCGCCACCTCGGAATTCAGGCGCCCGATCGTGAAGCTCTGTGCTCTGCCAGTCGACAGCGTTGCGCCTAACTAGCAAATCAGTAGCACCCAAATTATATTGTAAGGCCGTGACTTATCGCTCGTGTGAGCCCATTCTCCTAATATGGGCATTTCGATCATAGTTCTAATTACTTTATACTTCTTTATAAGCGTATAGACATAACTTAGTGTATCATTCAGACCGTCTCGCGACCAGCGGGCGGTGCGGCCTAATTCTCTTGAATTTCGAGCTATTGAAACCCGCGTTTCAAGGCGGGCGGTATGTTCAAACTTGCCCGTTAAAAATTATTCTCGAACATTCATCAAAATTATATCGCGATAGCTAAGGCAAATATTTTGGATCGGAAACTCGGTAGCGGGCGAGCGCGTAAACAACTAACCCGCGTTCGCTTTCTTTCGCATTCGGCCCCCCCCCCTTTTTTTTTGCTATTCCTTTCACGATTTTGCCGGTTTTTCGTATCATTCGCAATACGCCGAGACGATCGCGCGATGTGTCTCACCGCCAATGAGATCATCGAAATTTAGCGACAGTAATCGGCGGAATTCCATGCCGTAAAAATTTGCCCATCGTTTAGTCAGTCTTGCGCCCGATTTCGCCTGCCGACCACACATTTTCGCTGTGTCTCGTGCCCGCGTCTATCGGCCTAGGCTCGTCTCAGCGTCGAAAGTAGTTGTTATTACGGGCACTAATCCAGTTCGCGCTAATTGCGAAGAATCTCATCAATCGCTTTCGCGACAAGATCTCTGTCGCGCTATTACTCGGCAGTGAAAAGGACACGAAACGAAAGCTTTCCGATGATCATCTAAGCCGTCAATCTCGCACGATATACTCGGCCAGCGCTATCTCGTTCTCCGCTGAGTGTCGAGTATCACGACCAAGTGTCCAGCTATTGTTAATTTTGTGACCGAAAATAAACTTAGAGGGTTCAGTTGAGTGCATAATCCTGCCTCTTTTCTTTCTCTTTCCGTTTGTGATCGTCTGTCCTCCAACGATTCTGCGGAATCGTGTTACGCGCACTCCGCGCTCAGCGCTGGGCGGTCCCGGCATTTTCATCTCATCGCGCGTACGGTCATCTCAAGGTTACGACGCGATCAGTTAAAATATATTTTTATTCTCTTTTATTCTTCCCTTTTCCCTTTTCTGATCCTAGTATGCAAGTATTAAATTTCAGTATATGACGTTAGATAGCGGCGTCAACTAGTTAATTAAAATATAGATGTTATATGTCTAGACATAAAATTTTTAAATTAATAAATGTTTTGTCATTTATAGTCCTTCATAGTCGTTCAATAGCCGTTCAATAGTCGTTCGATAGCTGTTCGATGGCCGTTAGATAACTGTCCAATAGTTGTTCATAGCCGTTCAATTGCCGTTCGATAGCTGTTCATAGCTGTTCGATAGCTGTTTGATAGCCGTTCGATAGCTGTCCAAAGCTGTTCAAAGCCGTTCGATAGCTGTTCGATAGCAGTTCGATAACCATTCAAAGTCGTTCAAAGCTGTTCAATTGTCGTTCGATATCTGTTCGATAGCTGTTAAGAACTGTTCGACAGTGGTTTGCTCGCGGACCCCTCACCCACAGATTTCATCGCGGTCCGTTCCCCCTCTAGCGGAACACTTGTCTACCGGTTAGGACGCGGTCCCCCGCCCCCCTCTCCGCGGACCACTCACTTACCGGTTTCGCCGCGGTTCTTCCGCGTGACGTCATATCCCCCGCGCAGGTTTTCTCCCCTCGCCCCCCCCCCTCCTCAGAGGATCAGTGTTAAAACCGGCCTAGCTATATTACTGTAATGATTTATTGGTCCCCGAAGGGTTTCAAGGCGCTTTTGAGGAGCGTACCCGAACCTTTACAAAACTCCAACTTATATCTCATATCCGACCTGGCCCTTTTTGATTTTTTACAAACTCATGTCCCTTTCCCCTTTCTCGGCTATCAGTCCTCTCTCCATCTTTCTTCTCCTCTTCCCCTTTCCGTGCGCTTCCTTCTTCTTCGCCTCTCCTTTCCCTCCTCCTTGCCCTTTTCTTTTCACCATTTCCTCACTCTTATTCCTCTCTCTTCATCCTCCATCTTTCCTTCCTCTCGTCCCATATTCATTCTCTTCCTTCTATCCAAATCCTTCTGTTACTTACCACCACGCTTCTTCCGCATTCTCATTCCATCCTCGCTTTTTCTACCATCCACCATCTCAATCTTCTCTCCTCCATCGTTAAGTCCTCATCCACGCTTATCTTCCACAATCTCCTTATCTCACTCCTTTTCTCCAATATCTCGTCCTTGTTCTCTTCCTTATCCATTTCCACTATTAATACCTTTTACCCCCTCTCCTATTCTTTCCACTACCCCTTTCATTTTTACCTTTCTCCCCTATACCTCTTCCATTACTTCTACCATAAACCTCCCTTCTCTCCTCCGGCTCTTTCCCTTCCACGCCTCTCCACACTACATTTTTTTCCTTCTTTCTTCTAGTCTTCCTCTTGTCCCTTCTTCCTCTTTTCTTCTCTCTTCTATGTCCTTTCCTTCTCTCCTACTCACCTTCTCTTCCTTCGCCTTTTCTCCCCTATTCACCTTCTCTTCCTTCGCTTTTCTTTCCTTCCTCACCTCAATCCATTCTTCTTTTCCTCCATTCCTCTCTTCTTCTCCCTCCTCCTCTCTTCTCCTCCTTGTCCTCTCCCTCTCCTCGTCCTCCTTTCTACTTCTTGTCTCCTTCTCTCTTCCAATTCTTTCTCTTCTCCTGTACTCTCTTCCGTGCTCTCCTCTATCCATTCCTTCCTCTCTCTCCCTCCTCTTCTTCTCTTCTTTTTTCCTCCCTTCTCCCGACCTTCTCGTCCTTTTCTCCCCTTTTCCTCTCTCCTCTTCCTCTCCTCTTACCCTACTCCCTCCTTCCTCTTCTCTCTCTCCCGCTTCCTTTTTGCTTTCCTCTTCCCACCAATATTTTCTTTCCCTTTTCTCTATTCCTGCACCTATACCTTTCTTCTTCCTTTCTTTCCCTACCTCCCTTTCTTTTTCACTGTCTGATTCTCCTGCTTCCTCTCTCCTTTCATCCTTTTCGCCACAATTTCCTCCTTCACTGCTATCTTTTCTCCTCCTATCCCCCTTTTCTCTCCTCTTCCCTGATCCCTCTCCTCCTCTCTCCCTTCTTCATCTTCCTCTTCACTTTCCTCTTCCTGTTCTTTCAATGCCGCTGTTTCCTCCTCCTTTTCTCTCCTTCCTCTCGCTCTTTCTTCTCTCCATACTTTCAGCTCCTTCCTTATTCCCCTTACCTCCACCACCAGCTCCTTCAACCACTTTTCCATGTCTCCTTCTTTTCCTTCTGCTTTTTTCACCTTTTCTCACTCACACTCTTACTTCTTCCGTCTCTCTGCACTTTAGCCTATCAAGCTCTACTGTCCGCTTCTTCTTCCTAGCCTAGCTTTCGTCGTACTAATCTTAATTCGCCTGACCTTGCTTTCTCCGTTCCTCTCTTCTCCCTTTGACTCTCTCTTTGACTCCCGTTTCCATGTTCAACCACTATATGTTCGTTCCACTTTCTTTCATCCGCGCCATTTCTTATCATGCGTCTTCCCTCTCAGCTCTTTGCCAATTGTCCTATTAACCTGCTCTGCCTTATCTGCTTCTACTCTCTTCCTTACCTGCCGTCTTTCCGTCGCTTCCCACGTGACCCTCCCCTTTTCTCACTTTGCCCGATCTTCCTAACCTCCAAACCGCGCTAACCTTTGCGTTCTTCCTCTATCCCGATTCTTCACTCCACATATCTCCCTTCATTCACCTTGCTGCATCTCCTCCTGCTCCTCACTTTTGTCCCTTCTGATCTCTCTCACTTCTCCCTATCTCATTTCCTCCTCTTCATCTTCACGAGCACGTTTCCTCCCTGTTCACTCTTTCCCATCGGAAACGGAAGTCCGCCTAGCTATACTACTGTTGTTTTGATTTTCCGACATTCACGCATTTACAAATTTTAATTGCTCGACTTACAATAATATGCAGCATTGTCTCTCGTTCGGTGTCGGCCGTCGGGAGTCGATCGTCGCATGTCGCTGAGATAGGTCGGTGAGCCTGCTCAGGTTGCGTTTATCGTTGTCGCCTCGATATACCGGGTGACATGAAGTTCATGATAGACTTCTTTTTCCCTTGGTTATAGTTGCCGACTGTCTGACGGAGTTATCCCTGCTGTCTCTCGTTCTGTCGATTCCACGGAATTTTTCCTCCTCATGATTATGTACCTTTGCCGGTGTTGATCTTGTTAGAGTTGGCATACCCCACCACTGCCACCAAGTAATGTTGTGCCCCTAGCCGCTAAGGAAGAGGTTTTTTGGGATTTGTACACCCAAAGGATTAGGATCCTCGAAATAAGACACTCCCGGACATTAGGTATAGATTTGTATATTTTGTAAAATTTACGCCCAAAGGATTAGGATCCTCGAAATAAGACACTCCCGGACATTAGGTATAGATTCGTATATTTTGTAAAATTTAGTACACTTTCCCTTATTCGCGATTATAATAGTCGGACGCGATACGTACGGTACTTTGATACTGTGCGATAATATTACTGAGCTAGCTAGCATCGGTGCATCTCGCGCTTATTATATACCTTAATTAATTAGGTCGTTGATTAGGGAGGAGTGTGGTATCCCTGATTGGAGCATGTCTCGTGCTCCGCTTGTCAGTTTGTCTCATCAGCTGCTTACTCAGCTTCCGAGAACTTGACCGTAATTTCCTTCTCTTTAGTCACGTCTTTTTACATTATTTTATTTGTAATCTTTTATTCTTTATTCTTTCTTAATTCCTTTTCCTCTTTCCCTGATTTTAATGATTTGCTTTAGTCAGCTTTTCTAATTTTTTCTCTACTTTTCTTGTTTTATCTTTTAATATTAAGGAATGGAATACTAAGGAATATTAAGAAAAATCAGGTTACGACAGCCTCCTAATAACAAAGATGTATATATTTTTTCTCTTTAGCTACCAACTTGTATATATACACAGCCTGAAAAACTATTATATACGTGAAATTTAGCGCCATCAAAAAAAGAAAAAATACATCGCCAGTAATCACAATAATAATTCCTTCCAATAATTTATAAGCTTTCATTATTATATTTGATTGGTTGCAATCATATGAAGAAATACCAGATGACATTTTGTCTTTCAAAAAGTTTCGTAAATTTCTTCTGGAATAACTGTTTTTTAATAACCAGAATATTCATGCATAAACCGCATATGATATGAAATAGTTTTTAAAGCAACCAGCACACGAATAAAAATCGCCTCTGGAATAAAATAATTTTTTAATAACCAGAGCGCATATTTAAACCGCTTCTGGAATAAAATATTTTTTAAACCAACTAGTACACGAATAAAAATCGCCTTTGGGATAAAATCTTTTTTTAATAACCAGAGCGCATATGCAAACCGCTTCTGGAATAAAATATTTTTTAAACTAACCAGCACACGAATAAAAATGGAGTCTGGGATAAAATGTTATTTTTTTAATAACCAGAGCACACATTCAAATCGCATCTGGTGTAAAATATGTCTTTCGACAACCAGTTCACGAATTCATCGCTTTTGGAATACATTTTTCAACCAAACCGTACATGCAAAACGCATTTGGTGGGCAATATTTTTTTAAACAAACAGCTCACGAATTAATGGCCTCTGGCTAAATAACTAGTGTGACACAATTACTATTACAAAATAAATATAATCAATTTTTAGTGAAATACACAAATAAGCAAAATATTAATGATATTTTAATAAATTTAAAGGGTAATTGTTCAAGATTGAAATGTTGAATTTAATCGATAAATTTAAACTGTAAATTCAACCGACAAATCTGAACGGTAAGAGCCGCAATCAAAACCCGAGCGAGAATATACATCGTCGCGATCAGCCGATTGGCGCGTGATCGCGTGATCTTAACAAAGAAAAAGTGTGACAAACTAGTTCTCGAAGGTTCGACGTAGAAAAACCTTGTTATTCCCATCGGCAGAGCGCGGTCGATGAATTTAGTCTGCCTGTAACGACGTTTCGAGCCGGTCGACGTTCATCGAGCTCGATCAACTTTCTTTCTCTATTCTCGCTCGTATCGGAGTTACAGTGGCTTACTCGTCTCAATTCCGAATTGTCTCGCATCCGATCGCGCACATATTCTCACGGCGGTCAATTCGGGAAAATCTCACAGTCTGTCGTTGACGACGATTCGAGCTGGTCGATAGCAATCGATCATTATTTCTCGTGTCGTATTCTCGCTCGTGTCGTGTCGCGGTACTCATAGATCAATCGCGCTGTTGTTGTTACTTTCGCTCGTGTAATTTATGCTTGTGTCGTTCGTTTGAGCATTTCTTATCGTTTAATAACGCTCGTTTCGTATGCGCTTTCGTCATTCTCGTTGTAAATTCTCAACCGACCTTCTAGCATACGATCGAGCATCGAACTCAGTGCGAAAGACGCTTCATTATCTGTATTACTAACTGCTCTATAATTATTGAGTTTGTGATTGTTAATTGTTTGGAGTCCGAGAATCGACGCTCGTTCCCCGCATCTCGAAAGTCCTCTGCCTCGCGCTAAATTCCATCCGGCGTCTGCGTTCAAGATTTCCATTCTCGCGAGTGTTTCTAGCAAGAAGCTCTTAATCTAGATTTCCGAACCGCGAAAAGGGGGCAGTAATTAACAGGACAATTTGAAGATTTCCGTCGGAATCGCGGAATACGTGCCGTCGCTCGCTCCTATTATTCTAAATAAAACGGATAGTTAAAACAATCTGTACTCGAGTCTTTTCTGAACTCTCCTTCGCGTTACACACCGCTTCTTGCTCATCTCTGAGCATCTCTATCAGTTTCGGGCGATCTCGTCGAGGTCGACTCCCGAACAGTAATTGTTTTGAAAAAGGCCTTTTCTGAATTTTGAGACTGCTTCAACTATACGGACTATAAGTTTGCGAGTTCGCTATCCCGTCGAAAATTCTCGACTCCGACGAGCTATTCTCGAATTCGCGTACGGAAACAGGGATAGACAGCTCTCCGCCCCGGTCGAGAATACTCGATCTCCGACCACTTCTCCCCGATCATCTGGGAATACGCGATTAAAACACGCTTCATTAAGCTGCCGCGATAGCCTCGACATTCCCGCGCCGAAATACCTGTCACGTACCGCTATTGTATTCCGCGCCTCGTCAAAATAAACACGGCCTTGCCATACACACGCCCAACCGACCGTGCCCTGTTTCTCTCGCGTTTAGTGCATCGTCAAAATAAACACGGCATTGCCGTACGCCGACGACGCTCGATTTCGATACCTCGAAACTAACGCCGGAATAATTAGCGCAAATCTATTATCACGCGCTTCTGATATACAGCACCGATTTATCACACAATTATTATAACGCACCGAATACCTTTCGCGCTCACATTATTACTCGTATTCTGTCATCCATCGTGAACTTGCTTCGCGGAATATAACGCGATTATACTTTGACCACAGCCGGAAGAAGCAAAATAGATAGACTTAATTACACCAAACATCCGCGTCTACCGCGTGTCTCTCCCGTTTCACGAACTCTGATCACGACCAAATTATCCGACCTCGCGAAAGCGGACCTGTTACATTGGCGCCCGAACAGACGGACCGTCCAGGAAAAACACAATTTTTTTTCTGATTTCAGCGTGGTCAACATATGACCGTTATAAAGACCTGGCTATACATACTCTCGAAAGAGCAACTGATAGCGATAGCCATGCAGTACGGCATCGAGACGTCCGGCACGCTCGACGTTATCCGCAGCCGGATGAGCCAATACGTCGACGCTCATCCGGAAGAATTCGAAGCACAAGATCCAGCCACCCGGAACGAAAAACGCCGCTGTGCATCGAAATCGGTTCACACGCAACGACGTAAGACGCGGGATCAAACCATCCGCGACCACATAAATGCTAGAACAGTTACGTAAATGGGACGTCCGTTCGACGGTCGCGACCCGATCGCATTCCTAGAACGCGTGGACGACTTAACTACGGATACTCTGGCAAGCAATTTATGAAGGGCCTGTCCGAGCTCCTAACGGAAGATGCCGTCGCATGGGCACGGAATAATCGCGAAGATTGGCAGATGTGGGGGAATTTTCGTAACGCCATCCGACGGCGGTATCTGCCCCCGCGATACACAGAAGAATTACAACATATAACCGAACAAAAACAAAGAGAGAACGAAAAGTTCGCGCCGTATGCGCGACGACATGATGACCCTCTTACGCCAAGCCGGGGGTTTCACTCGCGAACGACTGTCGCGAATTTATGCGAACATGCGGCCAGATTATAAGAGGTATGTCAAATTTCGGGGCGTGCACGATCTTAACAAATTATTTGATGACGCCGCGGAGTTTGAGTGGATCGAGCAAGAGCAACCGAGCCGGAGACAATGCTATGACGCCGATCGTAGCGTACAACAAGGAGGAGTGCTGTTGGTGCTGCAAACAGCGGGGACACATCCGGTTCTAATGCAAACGGCCGCCTCGACGATTCTGCTTGGAGTATGGGAAGGACAAAGTCCGCCTCTGGGAAACGCCGGACGCACCGAGACTACCGCGGCCGAATCCCGGACGCCCAGGGCCAAGTAAAATACACACTTCGGCCACACATCACGACAACAATTCACTGGTACTCCCTAGTAGAAGCCCTACTCGATTCGGGCTCAGAAATTTCATTCATCAATGTTGAAACCATCGAAGCAATGAAAATAATCGGCATCGAGCCCAATGAGGAAGACGGCCAAATACAAATGACCGACGGCACAGCCGTCCGGACTTTCGGGAAGGTCTGGCTGCCGATCGACCTATAGGGGCGGACCTACGTCTACGACTTCTGGATCCTGCCGGCATTCTGAGAAGCGGCACTATTCGGGATCGATTTATGGGCCCGCTTAGGGCTCGCGACCTCACCGCCGCGACAGCTACGAACCCGACACCGCCTGCCGACCTGCGGAAAAATCAACAGTCTGATTAGACAAAAGAAGAAAAAAACCGCCTGAATGACTTCTTAAACCGCGAACTCAATAAGTTCCAAACGGTCACAGGGCCGATTTCATTGGTCGAGCACCACATCCGATTGAACCGGATCGTACCAATTAAGCAAAGATATCGGCGTAATCCGGCCAGGCAAGCCATCATCGACGCAGAATTCGAAGAGATGGAAAAAGCGGGGGTAATCGAGCTATCTCGAAGCGCATGGAATTCGCCCATCATAGTCGTCCGAAAAAAGGATGGGAAACACCGTTTCTGCATCGATTTTCGGAAAGTCAACGAGGTAACCGAGAAGGATGCCTACCCGTTGTCTCAGGCACATCGCCACACTGGACAAACTACGCGGTGCTCGCTATCTCATGACGCTCGACTTGAAAAGCGGGTACTGGTGGCCTTTTGCACCAGAAAGCCGATTAATAATAGCATTCACAGTACCGGGAAAAGGCCTAATGCAATTCCGGGTGATGTCCTTTGGACTACACTTCGCCCTGGCCATGTTCCAACGCTCGATACCGTTATTGGCTCCGCGCTTGAATCGAACGTTTTCGTATACCTCGATGACATCATTATAATCAGCACGTTCAATGAACATTTAAGCCTGCTCGCCGAAGTATTTCGCCGTCTCCGCCAGGCCCGCCTCCGGTTAAACCCTGACATGTGTCGATTTTGCATCGACAATCTGAAATACTTGGGGCACGTTGTCGATAGCACATTGTCAATCCACACGGACCCCGAAAATCAGCGCGGTCGCGAATTGGGCTGAACCTCGCTCTGTAAAGCAAGTTCGCCAGTTCCTCGGAATTGCGTAGTGGTACCGACGATTCATCGAGAATTTTTCCACACTAGCCGCACCATTTACGCAATTAACGAAGAAGAACGTCCGCTGAGCGTGGGGGACGAAAGAATCCGACGCGTTCCGGAATTAAAACACGTGCTAACCATCGCGCCCGTACTCGCCTGCCCGAATTTTAAGGGCCGGTTCTTCTTACAAACGGACGCAAGTACCAGCGGCCTCGGAGCCTTTTTCGCTCAATATCACAAGGACGGCGAACGCGTCATCGCCTACGCGGGTCGTACTCTATCCGGCGCCGAAAGAAATTATAGCGCCACGGAGCTCGAATGTCTCGCGGTCGTCTGGGATATACGGAGAATACGAAACTATTTGGAGGATTATCTTTTGTGACGTTGCCGTCTCGCGAGCGTCAGCCGGATCCCTCTCCGATCGCGAAGCGCGGACTAAAGAGCCGCGGCAATCGAAAAATAGCGAGAACCTTACCGTTGTCTCCAGAGAGACGTTATTAATCGAGATTTTGTGTTTTATATTAATTTTGTTTATTTTCTTTTCGTACGAGTATATCTTATGGGAGCCTTCCCGGCAGAGAAAGAGAGAGCGAGAGATCGCTAAAGAATAACAGAGAATAGGATCGTCAATCAAGGAGGTTCTTCGGGGGGCAAGGAGCCAGCAATCCGGGAATCCAAAACATCTAACGGCCAAACTGGCTACATCACGACGGAATCGGGACCCGCACACGTGATGCGCAACACGCGGGATAGCGAGGATCCTCGCGCAAAGACCAAGGCCCGTGCGGATTCGGTCCCCGTGGAGGGACTGCAATCATGCTCCCGATGGCATGACACGGCCCCAGGAAAAGACAATCGAAAGGATTGCAGCGATACTTCCGGGCAAGCTGTTCGCCCTAGACCTCGCGACGGTCTCGCGGAAAGGGCTCCAGCGAATTATTGTTTGAAATACCGGGGGCGCGCACAATTCTGATACGACCGTGAACGCGCCGCTCGACGGCCCCAGCGCGTGATAACGCGCAATTAGTCGCGATAATACGCACCCTATGTGCGCAGCCCCAGCTGGACCACAGATATCGATTCTGGATCGCGACGGTTTGGGATCCGACTGGCGCGGGCATGCGTAACGAGAGCAACCGTTTTGCGAAAACCCTCACGACAGCCATTTCGAGAGCGTTGCGGCGTAAGTGATCGAGGAGGATTCCGCCGATTGAGGGACGGACCCGGAGGAGAGGACGTCAGCGTCGCCAACCCCGTGCAGCGCCGCAGAGAAGAAGGGTACCGGTGAGGTAATCCACCGCCATATTCGCCACCCGCGCTCGCGTCCGGAAATCGTTTTGTTCTATCGTCGTCGTCGTGAATTCGTACTTTGGTGTACGGGCTAAGCCCAATTCTTTGGTGTAGATTTTCGCGTCACGGCCACATCGCCAAGCGATCCGAGTCCCGGAGCCTCGAAAGTATCGGTTTCCGTAGATTGGGACATTACTTAGCGTTTTAATAACCGTGTGTCGTCTCTCTGGAGATTCGGATTCCGCATATTGTAATTGTGTTGGTTCTCGCACATTTAGCCTTTAAATCTCGTTTGTGTCGTGTGTCGGTTGTTTGAGTATGAGTGTGAGTCGCGTTAATTTGTTATATTACTTTGGTATTTTGTTTGCGAATCTCTGCGTTTAAACTTTATGGGCACGTTCGGTGCGATTTTTTTTCGCGATTATATCACGAATTGAGGGAGCGTGAATCGCGTGACTTCGAAGTATGAAGTTTGCAATATAGACTTGCGTCTCAAAATTGTGAGCGCATTTTGTAGGCGTTTTCTTGCGATTCTTGCTGGAATAGCGAGAGTGTGTGTGTGTGCGCAGAATGGCTTGTTAGTTCTAAGTTGCGTGTTACTTTGTAAGTGACAATAGCGGGCGATACGGTCACTTTTGGAAATTGGATACCAAGAATCGGATAGATTCTCGCCCGAACTATAGTCAGCCGCTAATTATTTGTTAACTGCGCGGTGCGAGGTGTATTTAACGCCGAGAGCAAATTACGGTCGCTTTAACGGGCCGACATCGGCATATACTCCCCGGGATTTTCGCTCCCCGTTTCTAACACCCACTCTCGTCTCCGCGTTTCTTTTATCGCAGCCGAATATCCGCGCGGTCTCGATCATGGCTATTCTCAAAGAGCTTCGGCTCCCGCCATTATAATAAATCTGTTATCTCTTTGTTTAATTATCGAGTTTATTTTTAGTTGTGTTTGTCGCTCCTTGTTGTATCTGTCGCCTGTTGCACAAATTATCGCGTTAGATCAACACTCGACTTGCTCCTCTACCGTTAGGCGAGCTAGTCAGCCCGATAAAATTCGAATTCGAAATGGCGAATTCCGACAATTTCTTTTGCGTCTATTTCGCGTTCATTTCGTGTTTCTCAAATTGATGCGTGAAAGACCGTATGTGGCGCCCAAGTTCGATTTTCGCGATTATCTCTCGGATATCGTCACGATACGCGCGGAACATCCCGTTCTCGCTCGGCGCATGGATCTCTTTCCGTTTTCCCGTTTTTGTCCACGACTCTCCGGTGTCTCCCGTTCGGCAAATTAGCTCCTCTTCGTCGGCGCAACTTACATCCGTGCGACTGGAAGGTCGAAACGGCGGACGCGTCTATCGTTCAACCGCGAGACGGAGATAAAAGTCGTCGCAGCCTTTACCGTTACAAGATCATTAGTCGTTAAGCTGGCTACAGAAACTAGAAATCCTAACGGGAAGACTCGCGCGCTGGTTATTCGAGCTCCAGCAATTCGACTACGACATTAAGTACCGACGCGGAACGCTAAACCGCGTAGCCGACGTACTGTCACGAAAACCAGAAATTAACGCAATCCAGACGATACACTGCCGCTGGTACAACCGGATGATGAACGAAATCCAACGCGAACCAGCCGCACGTCCAGATTACCGCATAAATAACGGGCTTTACAGACACATCCTACACAGCCTAAACTTTAGACACGAACGCGGACGAACAATGGAAGCTGTGCGTGTCCCGCGAGCAACGCACAGAAATCCTTCAAAGGTACCACGATGCCCCCACTGCCGGACACGGGAGGGTCGCAAAAACCACCGCCCGCATCGACGAAAAATTTTACTGACCAGGGATGTTCCGCGAGATAACCACATACGTACGACGCTACCCGAAATGCCTGGCGCACAAACTGCTCGAACAAAAACCAACCGGAAACCTGCATGCAACTAACGTCATACGGCCGTGAGAACATGTTACGGTCAACCTCGTGAGCCCGCTTCCACGATCATGTCGCGGCTACGTGTGGCTGTTGGTCATGCAGAACCGATTTACGAAATGGGTGGAACTTACGCCATTACGCCAGACCACAGCAAAGACCATAATTCGCGAAATAATCGAGTGAATAATGCTGCGACACGGCCGACCCGATATCGTCATATCGGATAACGGCACGCTATTCAAATCTGCGCCATTAACCGAGAGGCTCAGAGCCTTTAACATCGAACACCGTACCGCGCTCGTCCGCGCACCACACTGTAATCCGGTAGAGCGTACAAAACGGACGATTAAGACAATGATGGCGCAATATGTCGCGACTACCGCGAGTGGGAAGAACACCTGCCCGCATTGCAATTCGCGTACAACACCGCCACACATGACGTCATGGGGTACACCCTTGCATATCTAAACTACAGCCGCGAATTGACACTGCCCGCACCCGCCTCTGTCCTTGCAACATTCATGAAGGCCTCAACACCAGACATCGTCCGCTAACGACTCCAAGACGCCGAGGGAGTTGTACGAATCAACCTGGCCAGAGGGTTCCAACGACAACAACATTATTACTACCTGCGATGGCGAGAATTGCGATCAAAGCTAGACGAGTTGGTGTGGAAACGAAACTATCCGCTATTTAGTAAAGCGAACGCATTCAATGCGAAACTTGAGCCAAAATTCATCGGCCCGCTGGAAATACGTCGGTTTATTTTGCTGATAATTGTTGATCTCCGGAGCAAACGCGGGAAATGGTCATCACATACACATCCAGAACATAAAATCCGCTCCCGGCAAAAATGAAAACAATAATACCGACGACAACAACGATAATACAGAAGATCTGGAAGACAATAACATCGAATTAACGAAAACAATAACAGGGAAAACGAAGAAGACATCGAACAAAACAATCCTACTACGAATTAAAATAAAAAATCCGACGTGATGAGAACAACCGAAATAGACCACGCTGAGAAGCTTTCGAGATGGATATCAAGAAAAACATATTGGAAGTTATAAACCAGATTCTGAGAGAACCCGATCCATCATACGGCCCGGCTGTACTTGACGCACTGCCAATCTCCCGGCCACCTAACCAAAATCGTCAAAAGTTGGTACCGCCATTCAGCGGTCCAACCGGATGAACCAGCGGAAGCTGGTCGTGCTGGCAACGCCACCGCCGCCGCAGCTGCCAGCCAAACGGCCAAAACTAACGGCCACCATCGAGACGACAGGCCAGGAAACTTCAACGGGGGACACAATACCCGCCCCTCTCACACCCGAAATCTTGGGCCCCATAGGCCCCGCGCCACTACCACCGATCCTGGTAAAGCTGGAACCAGAATACACCGTGCCGATACCGTACTTTGCGGGAGGGAGTCTCGATTGCGCACATTACCGATCGGACACGACAATATTTCTCAATTAGACACAGACCCAATCAGACACAATTCCGATTGAACACATATGGTTGCAATCGGACACAGACCCGATTGGACAAAGGCCCGATCGGACACATATGGTTGCAATCGGACACAGACCCGATCGGATACGGGCCCTATCGGATACGGGCCCTATCGGACACAGACCCGATCGGACGCAGACCCGATCGGACACAGGTTCAATCGGACACAGTTCCGATAGTTAGGTCCATCTTACAATTATTGTATGGATGGGAAAATGTATCCGTGGACACAGTGGATTCCGCCCCACCCTCCCCCGTACGGAGGAGGTCCACTATCAAAAACTAGACACATAGGTTCGCGTTGAACCTCGCTTCGCATGGAAATTTGTAAACCTATGTGGAACCTTGTTACGAATTAAAAAGTATATGCGTGCAGGCAGTATGTTTCGCCCCCCCTTTACGGGGGGGCTCCACTTCCGGAAGATGTAACCTAACCCAAACCTATATATTTTTGATATACTGTGTCCGATCGGGATGGTGTCCGATTGGGTCTGTGTCCCATCGAGCCTGTGTCCAATCGAGTCTGTATCCGATCGGGCCTGTATCCGATCGGGCCTGTGTCTAAAACGCAAGCGTACGCACGCACACGCACAAATTTAATATATCAAAATTTCACATACCAAATATAATTATCTCTTATTCTTCTCTTTTCTTCTTTGTCGCTCGTTGCTCCAAAAATCGCGTGGTCTTAAATTGGCAGGATTAGCAGGATGAGTAGACCGTGGACCGCGCGCTCTGTTCTTCCATCTTTCTTTAATTGTTCGCAGGGCTTCACGCATTTGTGCTTGAAACTCCGATCGAGTCGGATTGTTTATATAACCATTACTGCACACAGCATCTGAAAAAGAAATAAAAAATACATTATCGTTAATGAAAATCATAATAATCCTGACTACAAATATGTAGAAATCAATAAATGAAATGATCATACCGTAAATTGCCAAAATAAGGCGGGTATTGTATAAAGATCGTGGACCTCCTTCACGACTCCACCAGGTAAACGATGGTGTTAAAGAATCTGTCAATATTTCCTTTAAACACAAATTGACGGTTTCCTTTAACGTGAACCCACCAATGAACTCAAAGTAATGCATCTAAAAGAATAAATAAAACGTATGGATTGTATAAAAAAGTATATACATATAATATTACATATCAAAATAGAACAATACAAAATATTTTTATGCCAACTTACAATTTCGGAATAACCATCATCATTGATATCTTCGAAAATATTCATTTCTTCCAGAAAAGATATATAATAGAAAGGATGACCGTTTTAGTCACGGGGTGCACGACGGCGGTTGTCACTCTTCAAATGCTGCACGCATTTCGAAATATTTTGCAACAGACCATTTATTCTTTTGTAAACAAAATGTAATATTATCAGGATATTAAAAGTCATTAATTATATTAATCGTATCAATCATGAGTCTACGAGAATCGGCAAAAATCTCTAATATTCTACTTTCATTTTTTGTTTTCACACATACATGAATTATCTTTTTTCAATGTTTTATAGAAATGGAAAATTTTCAACAGTTTGTCGTTAGAAAACTAATAAATTTGGAATTAAAAATTAATAATATGAGCCAAAAAATGAAATTAATTAACACAAATCAAAAACTTATATTAGAGAAACTTTCACTTATTTCAACTTTCGAAATGGAACAAAGCGAACGTGATATTTTTGAAGATTTACCACTCAAAGATGAGAACAGTCTTCAACCCGTGAAAACAAAATTAAAAAATGACTTATCTTATCGAAATCAAATGGTTGAATATCTATATTTCAATCTTAAAAATATTTCAGTATTACAAAATTTCTTTGAGAAAAGGAAGGATAATAGTTTAGGATCTGATGGACAATTTTGAAGAGAATATCATTAGAAGTCGTTAAAAAAATTTTATGTATTGAATATTATTTCTTGCATGATAAAATCATATCTATTTTCTGAATTATGTAATGTATTTGATCCGTGCAACATACATACGTAAACTTCTCAAAGATAGCAAATGCATATGTATACAAATTATATATTGTATTTAGATGAAACAAGTCTTTTTATAGAAATTTTATAAAAAAGCATTTACAAACGTATATTTTGTGGAATATTTTTATTCAGAATTGCAAATCCTAAGTTATTTATACTCTTTTTCTCGTTTCGAGATGTTTTATGCAAAGAATAATTATTAAAAAATAATACTATATCATTTCGATTATACATATTTCGAAAATAACTATTCATAACGCTAGTTTAAAATAATTTCAGATTAAACAATTGGCATGTTTAACTTGTAACAATATAAAAACCTCATGTTTACGAGTAATAAAATCCATATTATCAAATAAACTTGCGGAGAAATACAGTTGGTACGGATAAAAAAAAATTTTTTTTTTCAAAACTTGATATATGGAAAATAATTATGAGTACGTAAAATATTTAAAAACAATCTATTTTTTATTAATAAATTGTATAATTCCTTTACAAATTGAAAGACATTCGTAAATATTTGTAGCGTTTATTAATTATTAGATGTACAACTTTGCTTCCGCCGTTTTTTTTTCGAGGCTTTATTGTAAAAAACTGGTTATACATTTATGATTCAAAGTATTGTCCATCGTTGGCCACTACTTTCTCCCACCTTTGGGCAGCGTACGAATTCCGCGTTGAAAAAACTGGTCATCTTTTGAAGCGATCCACGAATCGATCCAATTTCTTACTTCTTCATAAGACCGGAAGTGCTGGTCAACCAGGCCGTGTGCCATTGATCGAAACAAGTGATAGTCAGGGGGAGCAACGTCTGGAGAATACGACGAGTGGGGTAGGACTTCCCATTTCAACGTTTCCAAGTATGTCTTGACCACTTTCGCAACATAGGGTCGAGCATTGTCATGCTGCAAAATCACTTTATCGTGTCTCTCGTTGCATTGCGGCCGTTTGTCTTTTAATGCTCGGCTCAAACGGATTAATTGCGTTCGATAACGATCGCCTGTGATTGTTTCAGTCAGTTTTAACAGCTCATAATACACTACGCCGAGCTGGTCCTACCAAATACAGAGCATGATCTTGGAGCCGTGAATATTCGATTTGGCCGTCGACGTGAAAGCATGGCCGGGATATCCCCATGATTTTCTGCGCTTGGGGTTATCGTAATAAACCCATTTTTCATCTCCAGTCACAATGCGATGCAGAAATCCCTTCCGTCTTTGCCTTTCAAGCAACTATTCACAAGCAAACAAACGCCGTTCAACATCTCTCGGTTTCAACTCGTACGGCACCCAATTTCCTTGCTTCTGAATCATTCCCATGTCTTTGAGGCGTTTTGAAATTGCTTGTTGAGTCACTCCCAATGATCGTGCCAATTCTTTTTTGACTTTGACTCGAGTCTTTATTAAGTAATGCCTCCAATTCTGCATCTTCGAAAACCTTCTCTCTTCCACCGCTATGCCGGTCTTCGACGTGAAAATCACCGTTCTTGAAGTGTTGGAACCACTCACGATACGTTCTTTCACTAATAGCGGCTTCATCATAAGTATTTGAGAGCATTCGATGAGCCTCAGCCGCAGATTTCTTAATATTGAAGCAGAAAATTAGAACCTCCCGCAAATGACGAGAATTTGGCCCGTAAACTGACATTTTCAATCGAGAATAACTTTATGATGCAGACACAAATCGATTAATGTTTCTATGGGGTTATGTTGACAGATGCCCAAGTTTATTGCATGACGTCTATGATCTATTTATTTCGACCACTACTTACCGCTAAAGCCATCTATAGGAAAACGGCGGAAGCAAAGTTATACACCTAATAATAAAACATATGTTAATATTAATATTTTTCAATATTTCTTATATATATTAGAAATAAAGTGTTTGATAAAGTACCCGAGGAGGTTCTGGTTTCGGGGGGTGTCGGGAAGAACGTTTAGAGTCCACGCGCACGTACGTTGATCCGAACCGCACCTCGCGAATATTCACACTTACACTTACTTCGACGATTGACTTCCGGTTGATAATGTCCTTATGTTCACTGAGATCCTTGAGAACACCGTGAGATTGATTTCTAGATCCGATCCGAATCGCAAACCAAATTCCGAGAGCTTTGTAGATTTTTCCAAAGACAGCGTGCGCTATGAAAGACCGTTACTCACGGAATGATCGAGGATCACCGGAAGGGTCGATATCGACGCAGGAGCGCGGAAAAGGTCCTGAGAGCTTGATTATGATTGGCTGACAGCATGGCGCGATGCTGATTGGATTGATAAGACCGGCATCGGGATTGGGTTGAGGTCGCGTACAAGAGAGAAAAAGAAGAGAGAAAGAACCCTAAAGAGAAGGACTAGAGTGAGTGAGATGATGTTGAGGAGATTGCGAAAAAGTCGCGATATTTTCTGAGCATGAAGTATACTCATTTCTTACTTGATTAAAATTATGTCATAGACATATTTGTTCTTATATTTATTGAGAAATAAAATTAAGTAATGAAAATGTTTCTTTTCCAGATGTGATACGAAAATCACATAATAATGTAACGGATGAGCAGATTTCCGCGCCTATAAAAATATGGCTAGCCCATGTTAAAGAGCGCACGAAGCGTTTTCGAAATATACAAGAATGAATCTTATGGATCCCCAAGTGTGCGAAGCAGCAGCAACAGTAATGCCTATCTTACAGTGCAAAGGAACAGGCAATAGGAACAGGGAATAACACAGGCAACAGAAATAACCATATTTCAACTTACCAGAAAGTGTGTATTAACGCACGATGGAATGTGAAATAGGCAATAGCAATAAAATTTCCGACGCGTTGAATTTCCTATTGCTTATTCCATATTCTATTGTGCGTTGACACACAATTTCTGATAAGTTGAAATATAATTATTTCTGTTCCCTGTGTTATTCCTTGTTTCTATTATCTGTTCCTTTGTATTGTGCGATAAGCTTAATAGGAAGCAACCGTTCATAATAGCCGTCCATTTATTGTGACAATAAATCTTAGTGCCACGTCTATTATATTTATATAATAAGA
This sequence comes from Polyergus mexicanus, assembly GCF_030449975.1. Classification (NCBI taxonomy): domain Eukaryota; kingdom Metazoa; phylum Arthropoda; class Insecta; order Hymenoptera; family Formicidae; genus Polyergus; species Polyergus mexicanus. The sequence goes on from NW_027223321.1 coordinate 7,343,863, forward strand.
TAATAATAAGATATTAATAATAAGTTAATCAGATAAAATAAGATAATAATATGATATCAATAATATAATAAGCTAAGAAGATATTAATATAAATTATAAGATATTACAAAATATATTGTTGCGTCCCTGCGGGTCGTCTGTGACCGTTATTTCTGAATCTGCTGTACCCGTCTCCGGGAGAACGTTGCTAAGGGTTGTTGTTAAACAACGGCGTTCATTTGGAGAGAGATCGGCCATCTTGAGAGTCTCGCGACGGATGCCATTCCGGGCGGAGATATTCGAGATTATCTCCGATATCCCTCTTGATAATTCTTTTCATTTGAAATATCCCACGGGGGAAAAAGTCCCCGTAAAATTCAAGGTAATTGTGATAATTAGCTTGGGGAAATGTTCTGTAGAACTTCCGGTTTTTGTCGCTGATATAATTGAAGATTGTTTATTGGGAAATGATTTTCTGTCCATTGTTAATTTGGAAAACATTTTTGAGCCAATTTTTGGCAATCCTAGTGTGGGGAAAAAAGAAAAGTTTTTATGTTCACGCATTGAAGATTGTATAGATGAAGTTTCTCCATTTTTGAAAGAATTCTTTCAGAAGGAATCTCAAGATTTTTCAAGTAAACAGAAGGATATTTTTTCGGAGAAAATAGTGGCTGGAAATTGTAATGGGGAGGCGCATGAAATTAATGTGAACAATTCTAATCCAATTAAGCAGGCTCCCGACGAATTCCGTTGCAAATGCGGGAAAAGGTCGATACGATTATTGAGGATATGAGACGTCAAGGAGTAATTGAGGAATCACAAAGTCCATGGGCGTCTTCCGCGGTTTTGGTGAAAAAGAAAGATGGGACAATTAGATTCTGTGTCGACTACAGAAAATTAAACGCCGTGACTAAAAAAGATTCCTATCCAATGCCTCGGATTGATGATATACTTGACCAGTTATCCGGAAACTCTTGGTTTTCTTTGTTAGATTTGAAGAGTGGATAGTGGCAAGTGAAAATTCGCTCAGAAGATAAAGAGAAGACAGCATTTTCAATTGGAAATGGCTTGTGGCAGTTTACATGTATGCCATTTGGACTCTTCAATGCCCCTGCCACTTTCGAGCGATTGGTGGAAAAGGTTTTACGAAAATTATCCAAGATTTGTCTGGTGTATTTAGATGATGTAATTATCTTCGGTAAAAATTTCGAGGAGATGTTGGACCATTTGAAGCAAGTCTTCTTGCGTTTGCGATCTGCCAATTTAAAATTGAATCCGAAGAAGTGTTCTTTCTTCAAAAGGGAAATTAAATATCTCGGTCATGTTGTTTCTGAAGGAGGAGTGACAACGGATCCTGAGAAAATTTCTGATGTTAGGGATTGGCCAGTTCCTTGGACCAAGAAGCAAGTACGTAGTTTTTGGGGTTTTTGTTCTTATTATAGAAAATTTGTGAAAGGATTTTCTTTAATAGCTAAGCCATTATTTTCTTTGACCGAGAATTTGACAAAGTTTGTGTGGACGGAACAATGCAAATCAGCTTTTCAGGAATTAAAGAAACATTTAATGTCTTCTCCTATTTTATCTTTTCCCAGGAATGAAGGTCAATTTCTTCTTGATACTGATGCCTCAAACCATGGTATTGGCGCAGTGTTATCTCAAATTCAGGACGGCTCAGTAAAAGTTATTGCTTATTATAGTCGTGTGTTGGGTAAATCAGAAAGGAATTATTGTGTAACTCGACGAGAGTTACTTGCTATTATAGATTCATTAAAGTCATTTCAACACTATTTATACGGACGTAAATTTGTGATTAGAACTGATCACATTTCTTTACGGTGGTTGATGTCATTCAAAAATCTAAAAGGACAAATGGCGCGATAGTTGGAGCGAATCCAGCAATATAATTTTGAAATTTTTCACCGAAAAGGGAAACTTCATGGGAACGCTGATGGATTATCAAGACGCCCTTGTGCAGAAATCAATTGCAACTATTGCAACAAAATTGATTTGAAAAAGGAGGAATTCGTTGGAAGAATTGTCTTTGGGTCGGATAATTTAGGAAATTGGAGGAAGGATCAATTAGAAGATCCGGCGATAGCGAAGATCTTACTTGGAAAAGAAAAGGATCAGCGTCCTTCTTGGCAGGAAATTGTTTCAGAAAATTCGTTTTCCAAAATTTATTGATCGCGGTGGGATTCTCTTGTTTTAAAAAATGGTGTTTTATTTAGAAAGTGGGAATCACCTAATTTACAGACTTCTGTTTTTCAAATTGTAGTTCCACAAAGGAGAATTCGGCAGATCTTGGAAGAAGCTCATGATTCTTCTTCCGATGGACATTTCGGAGTGAACAAGACTTTGGGGAAGATCCGAAAACGATTTTATTGGGGCACCTGTAAGCAGGATGTTGAAAATTGGTGCAAGTTTTGTTACGTTTGTATTGCTAAAAAAGGACCTTTTGATAAAGGAAAATCTGAACTACAAATTTATAACGCTGGAGTTCCATTTGAGAGAATGCAAATGGATATTTTGGGTCCATTTCCGACATCTTCTACAGAAAATAAATACTTATTAGTTGTCTCTGATTGTTTCACCAAATGGGTCAAAGCTTTTTCATTAAAGAATTAAAGGAGACTCGATAGGTAAAAATGGAAAGTGAGAAAAGAATAGGAGGAGTAGATAGATAGAGGGTAGGACAGGAAAAGGAAAAAGCGGATAAAGGGACATTGGAGGAGAAGAAAAGGAGCATGAAAACGGGGAAAGAGGGAAATAAGGGGAAAGAGAGGAGGAGGGGAAGTACGGGAAATATAGAGGAAATGTGGAAAAGGAAAAGGGAATTAATAGAAAGATTAGGAGGGGGAGGGGGAAAAAGAAATGGGGGTAATTAAGAAAGGGAAAAAAGAACAGATAAGATTGGAAGAGAGGGAGGGAGGAGAGGTGAGTTGGTGGAGGGAAATGAAAGAAGAATGGAGGAAGGAAATAAAGAAAGGGATTCAGGAAGTGAAGGAGATGCTGAAGGAAGAGCTCAGGAGATATATATGGGAAATTAGAGAGGAGATGGGAGAGATGATAAAGAGGCAGATGGAGGAAAGGGAAGAGAAGTGGAGGGAAGAGATGGAGAAAATGAGAAAAAGGATGGAGGACCTAGAGGAAGAAATGAGAGGGATGAGACGAAGAGAGGAAGAGAAAGGGATAAGGGGAGGGGAGAGAATGGAAGGGAGAATGAAAGAGATGGAAAAGTGGAGGGAATTGAGGGAAAGGGAGGAGAGAAGAAGAAATATAGCGATAAGAGGAGTGAAAGGAGGGGAGAAGGAGATAGAGAAGAAAATAGGGGAAACAATAAGAGAGTTAGGAGTGGAAGCAAAAGTAGAGGAAGTGAGAAATATAGGAGAGAGGAGAGGGGGAGAAGGGAATGACGATAATAAAGGTAAGTAAAATGCAGGAGAAGATAGAATTAATGAAAAAGAGGTGAGAAGTTAAGGATAAGGAAGTTAGAATAGAAGATGATTTAACGTGGAAGGAACGAAGAATGAGGTGGAAACTAGAGGACATAGCAAGAAGAAAAAGAGGGAAGGGAAAAAGAGTATGAGTGAGATATGAGAAGATACAAATAGAGGGAAAATGGTGGAGATGGGAGGAACAAGAGGAGAAATTAAAGGATGGTGAGGGCAGAATATGGGTAGAAAGGGGGGAAGGACAGGAGATGACGGGAAGGGGAAAGGGGTAGAGAGAAGAAGAAGAGAAAGGGAAGCACTGGGGGGAAGATGGAAAATAGCGTTTTGGAACGTAGCGGGGATAGGGAACAAGGATAGGGATTTTTGGCAGAGGATAAAGGAATGGGAGATTGTGATATTAATGGAAACATGGGTGGAGGAGAAACACTGGCAAAGGATAAAGGAGAGGCTACCAAAGGAGTTTAGGTGGAAGATATAGATGGCGAAAAGAAGAAATAGGAAGGGAAGAGCAAGAGGGGGAAGTATGAGGAATAGGGGGGGGATGAGGGAAGTATGGGGAATAGAAAAGAGACTATGGGGAAAGGACTGGGAAAGGAGAATGTGGCTATACGACACGCTAGTATGGACAGTAATGGGATATGGGGCGGAGGTTTGGGGGTGGAGGGAGAGAAGGGAGATAGAGGGAATACATGACAGGTATATAAGATGGACAATGGGACTGGACTGGAGGACGCCAGGATATATGGTAAGGGAGGAAGTGGGAAGAGGATTGATGAGAGAGAGAGCAGGAAGAACGGTATGGAATTTCGAAAGGAGATTAGGGAAGGAAAAGGGGTGGAAGTAGCAAGGAAATGCTGGTAAGAGATGAAGGAACGATGGAGAAGAGGGAGAGTGATAGGGAGCTGGGAACAAGAAAGGAAGGAATTCTTGAGAGAAAGAGGAGTACAGGAAGAGGAAGAGGAAACAATAGGATATGAGGAGTTGGAGGAAAAAGATAGGAAAAGGCAAGATGAGGAAAGGGAGAAGAAAATATGTGAGTCGAAATATAATAAAGGGTATAGGGAAATAAAGGGTGAGGGAATTCCAGAGTATTTGAAGAAAGGATGGATGGAGAAAAGGTGGAGAAGGGTTATGAGATTTAGATTGGGGAATGAAATGAGGGAAGGATTATATTGGGAGGGGGAGGGAAGGATTATATTGGGAGGGGGAGGGAAGGATTATATTGGGAGGGGGAAGAAAAGAAAAGTTGTAAGATGTGCGGTAAGGAGGAGGAGACGTGGGAACATGTATGGGAAAGGTGCATGAAAAGGGAGAAAAAAGATGGGACTAGTTGGCAGGAGGCAAAGGAGAGGATACTAGGAGGAGAAGGAGCAGGAGAGGAATGGATGAGGGAGATAGAGGAAACGAGAGAAAGGGAGGAAGAGAGAGAGAGAGAGAGAGAGAGAGGGAGGAGAGAGAAAGCAAAAAGAACAGCGGACACGGAGGTCCAAAATAGATTAAATTAGATCAAGTTAAGTTCGCGGAGTTAGGATGTAAGTAGGATAGGATAAGGATAAGTAAAGTACACAAGTTGAGGGACAAGAGCGACAAGAGGGATAGGAAGCGCGTGTGTGTGTGTACAAAGCGTTAAATATAAGTGTAGAAAATAAGATGTAGATATGGAGGAAGATTTGTAACCCCATAAGGGAACAATAAAGAATATCAATCAATCAATCAATAATATACTGGGCGACGTTCTATAGATATACTAATAACATACTGGGTAACATTCTATAAATATATTAAAAATATATTTAAAAAATACTGAAAGATATTCACAGAATATTCTACGAACTATAATAAATGGGACATAGGAACTTTCTCAGTATGTACTCATTGTCAGTATATCGTAATACGTATATCGAATGTTTTGAGAATGTACGCAATATACTTTTGCGATATCCTCCGAATATTTTCAGAACCTACATGTGTGTTAGGGACTGATGTTGTTGAACATTGGGAGGCAAGTCGACTTGCTAGAATAAAGGATATGACTATATGGGATAGAAATGTTCATCTACTTTTTACGAAATGGCCAATTTTAAAACATCCGCAGAATTAGTCAATATTTTTAGCAGTAGTATTGTTATTTGGAAAGGTTCGTAGAAGTTGTGTGACTGATCATTTTCAACAATTTTTACAGATCGAATCTGATTATGCTGCACAATTCGGAAACGTACTCTCTATATACAATAAATAGCCAGAATTTTCAAAAAAATATATGCTCTTATGAAAACTGAAATTAAAGACACAGCATATGGAGAACAACTAAATCAAATAAATGAAAATATATCAGAAGGTAATAAGAAAACCTAACATTTCTTATTACTATTCAATTTATTCTATTTATTTTTTCAATGCCATCAAATTCTATCTACTTTTCAATTCAGTCATTCAATTTTATATTTATTCTTTTACTATCATACTCTAATAATAAAATACATATATTTCATATCTTTTTTAGAAGAAAAAAATATTAGACTTCTAAAATTATTGCCAGCATTATGTATCCCAACAATACGAATTCACGTGAAAGTGGAAGGACCATCAAGCCTACAATAACTGAATTATTAAATTCTTTTATTTTATCCGTATATATAAGTATTATTTTTATATTCCTCTATATTTTACGTAAAACAATTTTGAAGCTGTAGTTGAGCTGAAAGTAATGTTTATTTCTTCTTATTCCAGAGTCCAGCTGATCTTGAACATAATAATGAACGTCAAAGGAATAGAACTGTTGCATTAAATTTGGCTCTGCAATCATTTATTATTTTTGTAGGACGTGACGCTAATTCAATTAACGCATACTACGTTTGCATCGACAAAATATTATATAAAACTGAGAGTGCTTTCAAAATCGACGTATGCTACAAATGCTTTTTCGTACTGCATGTCTGTTATTCTAAAGAATCTCAACAGTTTGAGACTTCTCATACAAAAATGTTTATATAAAATGACAACTGAGTACGACACTAATGTGATAAATCCAAAAGTTGTATGCATCGAAAAAGAATTTTGTAAAATGTAAAGATTGCAATTATTTTGAGTTTATGATACTATACTATTATGATGCATAGAATACTAACCTATTTGTTTTTGGTTTTTATTTTAAAAATTTCCTAAATAGTTATGTAAACGAGATAATTACGTTCTTACACTTTATATGTTTTTACATCATATTTATTTTTCAAATAATATTTTTCTATTAATATAATATTGTATTTATCTTTATATAATATTTATTCTATTAATATAATAAAATTTACTATAATATTTTTCATTTATCTGTGTTCGGGAATCGACCTCGACGAGATCGCCCGAATCTTGAAAGAGACGCTCAGAGATGAGCGAGAAGCGGTGTGTAACGAATCCGTAGATTCGCTGGAGGATAAGGTGTTGATAAACAAGATTCGAATGCAGATTAATTTGATTTTGTTTTATTTAGAAGAATAGGAGCGAGCGACGGCACATATCCCGCGAGTAGGTGAGTAAGATCGGTTCCAGCCTACTTTTTCAATGAGTGCGAGAGAGAAGTACCATTGGAGAGAAAGAGACAAAGATATGTGTCAGAACAGGTTATAGGCAACCGCGAGGGGGCGTACGGGCCGGAGAGGAACGGGGGGTATGTAGGGCCGGGGGGAATGGAGGGTATGTAGGGCAAGGGAGGAAGCGCGGCCGGGGGGGAAAGCGGGTACGAGTCACCGAGAGTGCTCGAGAGATGGCGCTCGGCTTGATCGGAGGCCACGCTTACCTCCTCGCCCTACATACCCCCCTGCCCCCCCCACGGCCACAACTCCCCCCCACGGTTGCCAACAACCTGTTCTGACACATATCTCTGTCTCTTTCTCTCCAATGGTACTTCTCTCTCGCACTCATTGGAAAGTGGCCTGAAACCAACCTTACTAAGTATTCAACAAAATCAACGAGATCGCCCGGGAGATGGCGCTCGGGTCGATCGGGGATCGCGGTTCCTCCCCGACTCGACCTTGACGCGATTTGTTCTTTAGGGACGCGCGCTGCTTCTAGCGCGCGATCCGCTATCGCGATTCTTTAGGGACGCGCGCGACGCTTCTAGCGCGTGGTCCGCGAGCGGACGCCGCGCGTCCGGCGTCGAGGGGGACGGAGGATCGTCGGAGGGCGGTCGAGCGGATAGAGGAGCGTCCCTCGTCGCTTTCCTCTTCTCGCGGCGCGCGTTAGCGGCGATACGAGCGCGCTTATCGCGTTTAGGGGTGAGTTTTTTTCCGTTTTCCGGCGACGACGCGCGTCCGGTGGCGAGACGCGTCCGAGAGCGAGTATCTGGCTCGGTTAATCGGGGCGCGTCCTCGCTATTCTTCCCGTTATAAAAGGACGCCGCGGCGATCTCGAGGTATTAGTACATTCGAGAATATTCGCGGCGCGATGAAGCGCGCACCGAGCGCCTTAACGAGATTAGCCGGAAGAGCGGTGAATATTCGAATCGGAAGTATCGAGGATATACGAAATTTGGAGATATCGAATTGTTTGAAGAAGAAACTGCGCGAATGTTACATAGAGGACTGTTTGTACTGTAGGAAAAAGAGTTCGTGCGAGAGGCGAGCGAGATGCGATTCGACGAGCCCTTCGCGAACGTCGGAGCCGACGGCTATTTGCTTTATCGCAATTGGAAACGGCGATACGGAGTTCCGAAATTTTCGTGGGAGGTGAATCACGTCGTGCATTGCTTTTTTAAGTTCGGTTGCCAATTCGGAATTTATTTCGAGGAAGACGAGAGATATTGCGCGCGTAGCTCGAGTCTCGTGAGAAGCGTGTCGACGCACGTGAAAAAAACGGTGTGTAGCGAGATAGTGCCCGCTTGCGATCTCATCGACGAGATTTTCGACGTGTCGAATAATTGGTGCGGCGGCTGCGCGACGAGAGCTTTGTTCTACATCGAGAATTACGACGAGGAAAAGACGTGGTTTATCTGTAAAAAATCTTGGCGTTCGTTAAACGACGAGTGACGAATCGAGAAACGATGGAGGCGCGCGATCTTCTCGATAGCGCGCGGGACATCGCGACGGAGGACGCGTATCGCGCGTGGGTGCGACGGGCGTCTCGAGTCTCTGCGGGAGAGGTGTCGAGGCGAGCACCAGGGGAGATCGACCGGAGCGATCAATTCTCTTATCGCTCAAATCGTTCGATTGACGGGCGCGAGAGACGATCTGCGTCGACGTTTCGAACGCGTGGGAGGCGGCGTAGAGAGATGCGAGGGATTCTCGTGGTTCGAGATCGAGACGACTTTCTCTAGACGCGTTTTAACTGGCGCGGTTATTAATTTCGATTATATCGAACCTCTGCGATTTCTCGAGGACGCTAGAGATACCGTGCTCGATCGAATACGCGATGTTATGGATGGATATAACAGTTTCAAGGTCAATGCCGTGTTCATCGGCGAGTTCGTCTGGGGCGACAAGATCGATATTAAGACTATCGCCACGAAGAATTATCCGCTTCTACCTCTTTCCGACCTGCGAGAGTGGTACGGGAAGCGAGTGGTCGACGCTACTCTAGCCTCGTTGGAGGAATTTCAGGAGCGCGATAGCGGATGGGCGTTATCGCCAATACTCAATTTAACGGTGAATGTGAACAGGTACAATCCTATGCGCGCCGGATGTCGCGTCGAGATACCGCGAGAGATTATGTTGAAGAAAGCGATGGTTAATGTGCGATCTACGGATAATGCGTGTTTCGCGTGGGCGGTAGTCGCCGCTCTATATCCAGTCGAGAAACATACGGAGAGAAGCTCGCGGTATCCTCGCTACTCGACGGTGTTGAATCTGGAGGGCGTTGAGTTTCCTATGAGTTTGAACAGAATTACTAGATTCGAGCGTATTAACAGCATATCTATCAACGTGTACACCGTTCGGGATAAGAAGGACGAGAAAGGCAAGCTACCGCGTCGTTCCTCTGCGTCTCACTGGAGATAAAAAAGACAGACACGTTAATCTGCTGTATCTGGACGATACAACGCAACGAGATAACGCGGCGCATTTCGCATGGATCAAGAATCTGTCGCGATTCGTCGGCTCGCAACTGAGCGGTAGGCAACATAAATCGCATATATGCGATCGGTGAGTACAAATTAAAAGAATTGTCGCGCAATGCCGATAATGTACGCGATTTAAAAATGTGCGTTATGTCGCAAATGCATGCATTATTTTCGAACGAGCGATAAGTTATCGGCTCACAGCGTGGACTGCGAAAAGATGAACGAGTGCGCTATAGTCCTTCCTACCAAAGACGACAAATGGTTAGAGTTTCGCAACTACGGTAGAGAGGAACGACTTCCGTTCGTGGTGTACGCCGATCTCGAATGCGCGCTGAAGAAAGAAGAGAGGAGAACGTCGAATACATCTATCGTTCAGCATCACAAAGTCTATAGCGCCGGATATTACGCGCGATGCGCGCTCGACGGCGTTAGCTCGACTTACAGAGCTTATCGCAGCGAGGATTGCGTATCGCGGTTCGTTAAAGAACTGCACGATCTAACGCTTCGCGCGAAGACTATTCTCGACACCGATGCGCCTATGACGGATCTTACACCGGACGAGTGGGAGAGATTCATAGGCGCGATGCACTGTAGCATATGCGAGAGACCGTTCTAATCGGAAGACGCTCGCGTGCGCGATGACTGTCATCTGACCGGACGGTACAGAGGTCCGGCGCATTCGAATTGTAATTTAAATTATAAGGATTCTTACGTAATTCCCGTATTTTTTTACAATTTATTGGGCTACGATGCGCATTTTATCATTAAAGATGTAGCTAACGCTTTTCCCGGCAGCGTGGAAGTATTGCCGATAACGAAGGAAACGTACATCTCTTTCACGAAGAATGTCGAGGATGCGTGGGATGAGGGATGTTTCGGGAGACGCTTGAAATTGCGCTTCGTGGATTCTTTCAAGTTTCTAAGCGCGAGTCTCGAAAAATTGGCGTCATATCTTGACAAGAGCGAGTTGAGGATCGCGCGTTAGGAATTTTCCGATCTTAGCGATGCCGATTTCGAGCTTTTCACGCGAAAAGGCGTGTTTCCGTACGAGTATGTCGACGACGTTGATAAATTGCTGGAGATTTGTCTACCGCCGCGCGAGGCTTTCCACAGTTCGCTAACCGGTGATGCAATATCCGAGAGCGATTACGCGCGCGCGATAAGAGTCTGGAAGCGGTTTCGCGTCGAGACGTTGGGCGACTATAACGATTTGTATTTAAAGACCGACGTTCTTCTATTGGCCGATGTCTACGAAAATTTTCGCGACGCGTGTATGAGGAGTTATAATTTAGATCCCGCGTACTATTACACGTTACCAGAATACACGTGGGACGCTATGTTAAAGTATACGGGTGTGCGATTCGAGTTGTTAACCGAATTCGATATGGTGATGTTCGTGGAACGCGGAATACGCAGCGGGCTAAGTCAATGTTCCAATAGATACGCGCGCGCTAATAACAAGTATTTACAGTCGTACGATCCCTCGGAACCATCGTCGTATCTCATGTACTTCGATATAAATAATTTGTATGGATGGGCAATGTGTCAATCGTTGCCTTACGAAAATTTTCAATGGGTCGATGACGTTACAAGCATTGACTTCATGTCCGTGACACCGAACTCGCCTATCGGTTACATTCTAGAGGTCGACCTTGCGTATCCGTCCGACCTTCACGACTCTCACGCTGATTTGCCGTTCTGCCCGACGCGCGATAAGCCGCCCGGAAAATGAGACGAGAAACTTCTCGCCACGCTGTGCGATAAAAGCCGTTACATGACGTATTATCGCAATCTGCTGCAATGCGTTCGACACGGATTACGCATTACGAGGATACACAGAATATTGCGATTCGCGCAATCTCCATGGCTGCGCGGATACATTGAACTGAGCACGCGACTACGAATTAACGCGAAAAACGAGTTCGAGAAAAATTTGTACAAATTGATGCATAACGCCGTGTTCGGCAAAACTATGGAAAACGTGCGCAATCATTCGAATGTCCGACTCGTGACTCGATAGAACGGGCGATACGGCGCAGAGGCGATGATCGCGAAGCCGAACTTTCACAGTAGAAGCGTTTTCGCGGAGGATCTCGCAACCGTGGAATTGCGCAAACTCGAGGTTAAGTTCAACAAACCGATCTACGTGGATATGTGCATTCTCGACATATCCAATATTTGTTTGCACGAATTTCACTACGAGTACATGCTACCACTGTATCGAGATAAGTGTAGAATAATATACACCGACACGGATAGCCTTATTTATCGCGTCGAGTGCGAGGACGTGTACAAGGATATGAAGCGCGACATCGACAGATTCGATACGAGCAATTACGCGACGGACAACGCGTACGGTATGCCTCTCGCTAATAAGAAAATACCCGGTGCGATGAAGGATGAGAACGCTGGCGCGATTATGACCGAATTTATCGGACTCAGGTCGAATATGTATGCGTTGCGAGTCGACGGTAGAAGCGATACGAAAAGGATCAAGGGTGTTAAGAGCGGCGTCGTCGCGAGAACGATAACGTTCGACGATTACGCGCGCTGTCTTCGACGAAGGATCGAGATGAAGCGCGAGCAGTTTTGTATAAGGTCCAAGTTACACGAGATGTATACAGTGTCGGAGTTGAAGGTCGCGCTCAGTCCGCACGATGACAAGCGATACGTGATATCAGGAACTACGGATACTTTATCGTGGGGGCATTATAAAATACCGCTGTAAGGAGCGAGAAAAACGTATATCGAAAATGTAATAAATATTATTTACGTTTAATAAAATACTATTCACGTTTAATAAATACTATTCACGTTTAATAAAATACTCCGAGAGCGTGATAGAAGAGAATAACGAGCGCATGTTTCGCGAGGATCGAACTCGCGAGCGCTTCGTAATTTTGCGAGACGCGCGTTCGCTATTCTATCTACGACACTCTCGGAGATGTTTCTTAAAACATTCAAACTTTAGTAGTTTATTGTTAGTATAAACATATTTTATAAATAATATAGATTATTTTATAAATAATATAACATATTTTATAAATAATATAACATATTTTATAAATAATATAGATTATTTTATAAATAATATAGATTATTTTGTAAATAATATAACATATTTTATAAATAATATAATATATTTTATATATTTAGCGTAGTATTGTCATCGCATTTTCGATATAATATATTTCGCAGACGTTCCACCCGGATATAAAGTGTCGGAGATCCCGACGCAGATCATTTACCTTCCGATCATCGCGCGCACCATTACCGATATAAAGGTGCGTGTTGTGGATCAAAACGGAAGATCGATCGATTTTCGCAGCGAGGAGATCACGATTCGTCTGCACGTGCGGCGAAAACGGTAGAGAAGCGCGCAATGCTCGTAGTGAACGGGTCGAACGCGAGAAACGCGTCCGTCGTCGCCGTCGCGTCGCCTCTAGACGCGGAAAAGAGAAGGAAGAAGGGAGGAAGACTGACCGTCGCCAACGCGACTTTCCTGCACTCCTTGAGCTTCGTCGTACCGAGGACCGCTTCTCCGTAAAAGCGGAATGTGCGACATTCTAAGCATCGGTGGGGAGCCGATCTTCGACGATTGCATCGTCAAGATCGAGACTCACACGTACAACTCTTACGCCAATACCACGTTCAGGAATAGCGACGAGATACGAATTCCTATACAACAGCAGGATTTGTACACGTTACCCTGCGACAGTTTTCTCTACGTCGAGAGCAGACTCGAGTCGAAGGAGGCGCCGAGCGCGTAAGGGAAAGTCGCGTCAGTGACGAGACTAGTGAACAATTGCGCGGCGTTTATGTTCGTGGAGATTCGCTACGAGCTCGACGGCATGGAGATCGATCGAAGCAGAAACGTCGGAATAACGAGCACGATCAAGAATTACGCGTCGCTGACGGTTGAGAGAGGCAAAATATTAAAAAACGCCGGATGGGATTTATCGGCGACAACTCACTCGTCGATCGACGATTTCAACTTTTGCGTACCTCTCATGGTGCTATTAGGTTTTTGCGAAGATTACAAGCGCGTTGTGATCAACGCGCGACACGAACTTATTCTAATACGAGCGCGCAACGATTACAATTGCGTCATATCGCGCGAAACGCAAGAACCTAAAATCGTTTTGTTAAAGATACAATAGCGAATGCCTCATATAGTATTGAATGATGTTAATAAATTAAGATTATTGCGCACGTTAGATAGCGGAGCGTCGCTTTTCGCTTGTGGGATCTATACGAGTTTCCGCTTCTACAGAGCACGAACAAACACTCGTGGGCCGTCAAAGCGGCGACGCAACTCGAGAAACCGCGATACGTTATCTTCGCGCTACAATCTGGAAAGAAGAACGTTCTGTCCGAGGAGCCTTCTTTATTCAACAATTGCAAACTAACTAATGTCAAACTGTATCTTAATTCCGATTTTTATCCTTACGACGACATGAATCTAGATTTCGATAAGCATAAAGTCGCCGTGTTATACGATATGTATTCGGAATTTCGAAAAACGTATTACGGATGCGACAACGACGAAGCGCTCTTAAATCTAAATGAATTTTTAACTCACGGCCCGCTCGTAGTCATCGACTGTTCTCGACAGAACGAATCGATCAAGAGCGCCACCGTGGACGTTCGCCTAGAGTTCGACTGCAAGGAAAACATCCCCTCTAACACCACAGCCTACTGTCTTATCATTCACGATCGAGTGGTAGAGTACAATCCGCTCACTAACGTCGTGCGCAGAATCGTGTAAGCCTAACAACGACGATGGACGCGCCGATCTTCGTCGATCTTCAAGGTTTCGTAGTTAACGAAAAATTCGTCGCGAAAGAAGTAGCCGTGTTAAGAAATGGCGTGGAATTGACGCATCACATCTTTCGCCCGCCGATGTCGTGGGATCTGCTCACGAGAGCGGAAAAATCGCGAGCGTGTTGGCTGATATCGAATCATCACCAGCTAAAGTGGAACGATGGACACACGAATTACGGGTCGATGAAAAGACTCGTTCGAGACGCCGTATGTCGAGGATCTAGCCCCGATTCGACGGTGCGAATCTACATCAAAGGTCACGAGATGAAGAAGTGGCTGATCGAGATCTTGGGAAACGTCGCCGACGATCGCGACGTAGTCGTCTCCGTCGAGACCGTCGACGCCGATTACGAGGACATCGAACGTCTGGAGACTCTGAACGCTTCGCGTGCCTTTCGCTGCGGATATCACGCGAAGAATTGCGCGTTAGAGAACGCGTGCAAACTGCACGATTGGTGGTTCGAGCAGCGCAATCGTTTGCGCGATATGTACGATTGATTCTATATTATATAATTTATAAATTTAATTATATTTTACACTTTATATAATGTATTAAATTAATTATATAATCTATAAATTTAGTTATATAATCTATAAATTTAATTATATATTTTAATTATATATTTTAAACTTTATATATAATGTATCGAGTCAATTATGTAAATTTAATAAATGTATTTGTGACACTATCGCAAAATACACGCTATACGAACGAACCGTGTTTTTCCTTTATTGCAGTCGTGTATCCTTCCTCGCGATAATCGCTCGCGCATCTCCTATTTTAAAACGTTTATACTGATGTTCGTCAGAAAGTGTTAGATTATTCGCGAAGCAGTGTTAATAAAAGCGTATAAAAAAATGCCATCGTTAATTGAATTAGTTTTAAATCAAGGACCTTATAACGCGTTGTGGTGGGGGCGTGATTTGGCGATGGGACTATTGAGAGTTCTCTTAAATTTGGTAGTTTTTCAAAGAGTAAGTAATATTTTCACATATTTAACATTGTGTTAATTTTCCTACTTATGACATATATTATAATTCGATTTAATTTATAGTACAAACATATGAGAAATATCAAGATTTCCGGGTTTGTAAATATCGAACACCGGCGATTTGTACGAGCGCTGCGGCGACACGAGCGCGAGTTCCGCGAGGACGTCTGGGAGGACAACGGCCCCAACGGTCTCCATTTAGAGTTGAGACGTCTTTTTAGGCTAGAACCCTATGAGGAGATCCTCGAGGAAATTTGGAAGCCTCCAAGCAAGAGATCGAAGAATTGATCGTGAGTATCTTTTTTAAGATTCATAATATGTTAAAAAATAAATATTAAAAATTAAATTCGTATAGTAAGATTTCTTTTCTGTTTCAGATGGACTATATTTTATTATTTTTATTATTTTTATATTAAACATATTTATATTAAACATATTTTATAACGTATTTTATTTTATAATGTATTTTATTTTTATAAAATAAAATTTATCTTTACGCATTAACCGAACACTATTTTTATCGCGAACGCGTATCCTTCCGCAATAAAAGAGCGCCGACGTTTATTACGAGAGGCGCGAAAGAAGGATAGCGCCGACGCTTACTACGAGAAGCGCGAGAGCGAGAGGATGCGGGAGAAGGAAAGAGAAGCGTAAAGAATCGACGCTTCGTTTAACATATAGCGTTTATTCATAAGAATTACATCTTACAAATGCGCACGCATGCGATACACGAAATATATATTAAGTATAGATAAAAATCAAATTTTATTAACGCGTAAAGTTACTGCACGTCGAACGGTTGCGATTCGGGCTCGTAAGCCGCCAATCGTACACTCGCCCGCGATTCACCCTCATCGACCGTCGCCGGTTCAGCCTCGTCCTCCATCGGCCGCGATTCGGGCTCCTCGCCGATCGGCCGCGATTCGGGCTCCTCGTCAATCGGCAGCAATTCGGGCTCCACGTCGATCGGCGATGCGACGACTCGCCTAACGTCGGTGTTGCGCTCGCGAAGTCGGTCGATTAACTCGGGGACGGCGAAGTCGCGCTCGCTCTCGCGAAGCAGGCCGATTAACTCGGGGATGGCAAAGTCGCGCTCGCGCTCGTGAAGCCGGCCGATTAACTCGAATCGTTCGGGGGCTCGCGCGACGTCGCGTCGGCGAGCATCGCGCAACGCGCTATGAACGCTTTGCGCCTGCGCGAGCATAGTCCTCGTCCTGGTAATTAGATCGTAGAGCAATTCTCGCGCCGTTCTTATGCAGCCCTCTATTTCTTGTCTAAAATACAAAAGTAAAAAGTTATTGAAAGAGTTATTAAAAGGGTTATTAAAAGATTATAATTTATTATAAAAAATATTATAAAAAATCCCGATCGAATACTTACATTAAACGCGCGATATCTATGTCTCCGTCCAACTGAAAGGTGAGTCTAAACGAATCCGGACTGTTCTCGATAACACCTTGCGCCTCCACGCGCAGATCCGAGGCGAGGTCACCCAGAACGTAGGACTTTATCGCGATTAAATCTCCGTTTACATTAATGTAATCGGCCGCGTTAATTATCTGTTCGATTCGTTCCATATCGAACAGTTCGCGACCGATTTTAACTCTCGCTACTTCGCACTCCACCGTTTCGCGCTTCGTCGTCTCGTCGCTTCGCTATCTCGCGAGCGAGAATACTTTGACGCTTCTCGAAACGATCTCGCGTTTATAAGGATCGACGCGCGGATGTCGCGGTACGATTTATCGATCGCGCCGCGTCTTCCTTCCGCGACCGCTCCTCTAATCGCTCGACTCGAGCGGAGACGAACGAGTAATAAAGATAGATTATAGAGGAAAATAACAAAAATAGATTTTAGAGGAAATAATAAAAAAATAACGCTATAAGAGGGACTCGAGCGTCCGCTAGATAACGCGCATTCCGAACGCTCGACGTCGAAAGAGGCGCGTTTCTCTAATCGAGGCGGGTCGCGACTCTCCCTCGAACGAATCGTCGACGCATTTCCCCCTCCCCTCACCCGCGTCAAATTCGTCGACGATAAAAATAGGTGTCTCGCGGAACGCGCGAATCAATCACGCCCGGCGTCTCTCGATAGTTTACCGCGTCTTTCCCCGCTCCGCGCGATGACCAACGCGAGGACGGCTCTTCTCGTTCTAACGACGACGCTCGTCGCCGGGACGGCCGCCGCGCCCTTCGATTCGGAGAAGATCGAGGCGCTCCGTTTCCTGCACGCGTACGGTTTTCTGAAGGACGACTGGGAATCGCTGTCGTCAGATAACGCGACGTCTCTGCGTTGCGCGCTATCGCTGTTTCAAGAATACTATCAATTGTCGGGAAACGGTGCGTTAGACGCCGTTACGCTTCACCTTATGCGCAAACCGCGATGCGATCTCGCGGACATTCCCGATCGCGTGTATAGCCCGATCGCGCGAAAATGGCCGAAAACGCGTCTCACGTGGAATTTTCAGGTGGCTAGCGACCGGTGGGTCGCGCGCGACCCGCTACGCCCCAATATACTGATATCGTATCGAACGGGCGCGCACACTTACGCGAATCGTCGGCATTTGCCCGGCGACCTTCGAAGGTCCGAGAGGAGCCTTAGCTCACGCGTTCTTTCCCTCTGCAGCGACCGACTTCACGTCAGAGATATACGTCAACGATTCGGAACCGTTGCATGTGTATCTAAACAAGAATCCTCCCAACACACATCACCTGCTGCAAACGCTAACGCACGAGATCGGCCACGCATTGGGTCTACAGCACAGCATGCGCAATTACTCTATAATGTTCCTGTATATACCCGACATCGAGAATCAATTTCCGGTTAAGCTGAGCATAGAGGACGTTCTCGTTATACAGAATCTGCACGGATCTCACGACGATGGAAACTATCCGACGGCGACTTCTGCGACCACCGCGGCGCCCGCGACGACGAGCGTCGCGGCGACCGCCCCAGCGCGCGCGGATCTCTGCGCATTGCGGCGCGTGGACGCCGCGCTGATAATGAATCGCCGATTGTACATAGCTAATCGCCGCAACGTATGGTCGGTCGACGTGACCGAGAAACGCTACGGTAGACCAATGACGCTCACGGATTACGCGACGTTTCTTACGCGAATTTCACGCGCCTATCCGCCGCGTATCGAAGACCCTCGGGCGATCTCGCGCTATTCGCGGACGATTCGATCTACCTCGCTGAATATCCCAGCCTTAAGCTAAAATCGGGTTGGCCGAGATATCTCCACGATATCGGACTTCCCCGAAACGTTAAGGTCAACGCAGCGATAAATACGCACACGGGACGAACCTACGCTATCTACGACGACAATAAAGTCGCGGAAATCGACGAGTGTCACATGATAGTCGTTAGACACGCTCCGTTAAAAGATATATTTCCCGGAATTCCGTCCGCGATAACGTCGGCCTTCCGATACATCGATGGTAATCTATATTTCTTCGCCAAACGTCAGTTCTACGCCTTCAACGAATTCACGAATATCGTAACCTCGGCGGGTCCTTTCGATCTACACGCGCTCGGCATCGAGTGTCCTACGGATGGACTGCTAAGGCAATTGCGCGATCTCCTCAGTCGCGTCTATCGTCTCGGCGACGCGACCGAGAGAGAGAAGATCGACGAAGAGAACGACTAGAGCGACCCCACCGCCATTTTTTAAAAATAGAATATATGAGAGAAAGTGCGCGAAAGGGGAAGAAGCGATCTCTACGCGAGTATATAAAGACCGTCCATCTGTTAAGCGCTTCATTATTGACGGAGAACGCCGAAGCCAACGCGCGAGAAAGAACAAACGAGAAAGAACGAGCGACGATGTACGCGACAATGGGAGGGAAACCGCAGCAGCAACACTCGTTCGATGATCGATCGAGGCTAACCGAGCGAGACCGCGAAGATAGCGCGGAATACGCTAAAAAGGCTAAAAAGGACAATGGGTAAGACTATCAAACGTTTATTCGAACTAATAATTCATTAGCGCCGTTTCTCTCATCGCTCGCGTCTATTTTCAGACGAGATCGCGATCGGACGCCGAGACGCGACGCGGACGTCTCGATCGCGCGACCGCTCAGAATCTTAGGAAGACGCTATCCATTGACCAAAACCGCGTACAAACATCTGGAAGTCAGCGTTAATGTCAGCCGACCCTCTTTCGTGGAAATCGTCTTCGGAGATTGTCACGGCAAGGAGATCTCGCTAACGCCGGATACGTGGAAGGAGCTGTTCGATCTACGATCCACGCTTCTGTCGCACTTTCGCTCCAACGAGCGCGACGAGGCGCGCCTTCCGGCGCCGATATACATCGGACAGTTGACGCTACGATTCGGCAAACTCAACAATCTCCGAATACTCCGTCACGAAACGTCCAAGGTTCATCTGGCCGTATCGAAGAGCACCGTCGAAACTATATTAAATCTGGAACTTTGCGTCAACCACATCGTTGCATCTTTAAGCGGTTTAACCACGCGCGTGGACAACAACCTGACTCGTTTCCTCGACATCGCGGCAGGCGCTCGCGATACGGCGCTTATTCCCGCGATGATACGCGAAAGCGATAACTTCAACCGCAACGATCTGATAGATTGCGAGCTGCAGGCTCTGCTCTTCGGAGAATCGTGATACGCTTATCCGCGTACTCGTATTATCATATTATTAATATATTAAAAATATTGTAAAAGAAAACAATAAAAACACTTCTCCTCTCTCGCTAGAACGACGATGTCTCTTTATTCTACGATCTTTCGAAAATCCACCGTCTCGCTAGAGCGATAAGCGCGCTCGTATCGCCGCTAACGCTCGCCGCGAGAAAAGGAGAGCGACGAGGGACGCTCCTCTATCCGTTCGACCGCCCTCCGACGATCCTCCGTCCTCCTCGACGCCGGACGCCCGGCATCCGCTCGCGGATCGCGCGCTAGAAGCGTCGCGCGCGTCTCTAAAGAATCGCGATAGCGGATCGCGCGCTAGAAGCGGCGCGCGTCCCTAAAAAACGAGTCGCGTCAAGGTCGAGTCGAGCAGGAACCGCGACCCCCGATCGACCCGAGCGTCATCTCCCGGGCGATCTCGTTGATTTTGTTGAATACCTAGTAAGGTTTGTTTCAGCCCATTTTCCAATGAGTGCGAGAGAGAAGTACCATTGGAGAGAAAGAGACAGAGATATGTGTCAGAACAGGTTGTAGGCAACCGCGGTGGGGACTTCGGGCCAAGGGGGGTGGGAACAGGGGGGTATGTAGGGCGAGGAGGTAAGCGTGGCCCCCGATCGAGCCGAGCGCCATCTCTCGAGCACTCTCGGTGACTCGTACCCGCTTCCCCCTCCGGCCGCGCTTCCCCCCTCGCCCTACATACCCCCCGTCCCCACCCCCCGGCTCGAACTCTCTCGCACTCATTGAAAAAGTAGGCTGGAACCGACCTTACTCACCTACTTCCGCGGTTCTGACGGATATCTTGATTATTACTGCCCTTTTTGCGCGGTTCGGAAATCTTGATTAAGAGCTTCTTGCTAGAAACTCTCGCGATAACGGAAATCTTGACCGCGAACGCTGGATGGAATTTAGCGCGAGGCAAAGGACATTCGCGATGCGGATAACGAGCGTAGACTCTCGGACTCCAAACAATTAACTTTCACAATGTCTTAGCACAAAAATAGAAAATACTAAAGCGTGAGGTTTTCCCGAATTGACCGCCGTGAGAATATGTGCGCGATCGGATGCGAGACAATTCGGAATTGATACGAGTAAGCCACTGTAACTCCGACACGAGCGAGAATAGAGACAGAAAGTTGATCGAGCTCGATGACCGGCTCGAAACATCGTTACAGGCAGACTAAATCGACAGACCGCGGAATCTCGCGCTCTGCCGATGGGAATAACAGGATTTTTTCGACGTTGAACCTTTGAGATCCAGCTATTTGTCACAGTTTTTCATTTCGAATATCACGCGATCACGCGCTGATCGACTGATCGACGGTGTTTACCCTCGCTCGTGTTTTGATTTCGGCTTTTACCGTTCAGATTTGTCGGTTGAGTTTAAATTTATCGATTAAATTCAACGTTTCCATCTTGAACAATCTGTTGAACAAATATATGTCTGTCAAGTGTGCAAAATAAATTTGGATTCTATAAAGAAATTGATGAAACATTTAAAACTGCAATATAGTTTCAGTGTTTTTGATAAATATATTTGCAAGCAACCGCTGTGTTCGAGAATTTCACTCTGCTTTTCTTTTTGAAAAACGTTTATTACAAGATCATTTGATGGATAGAATTGCAAAGAACAAAATATACATATCTTTCCAAATGCGATAAAATTATAGTCAGTTCATGTGCCAAATATTGATTTAGAAAATAGAGACAATAGCGTGCGTCAATGCAAACGAAAAATTAGCGAATACCTTCGATGCTTTTAAGTTTAAAGAAATACAAGAAACTACTGTTTCTTCATTATCATATTTATATAATAATAATTCTATAACGCGACGATATGTACAGATAGTTATAGATGTCACTTCAAATTTAGTGGAAAATATTATGAAGGTAGAAAGTAAAATGAGCCAAAGTTTGAATACTTTACAGGCTGCAGAAGTTATGAAACAAGAATTCGCATCCTTTTTTAATCAATGTAAAAATTCTTTCTGTAGCCTAGATACAGAATATAAGAGAATACAAAATTTTTCACAAAAAGGCTGTTGTATAGAACCTATCTCTTATATAATTAGGCAAACTATGGAAAATAGAAAGATTAACAATATTTTCAGCCTAATTCGAAATAATGTCACATTTTATTTCTGTAATGAAAATTCTAAAGGCAATATTTGAAATACCTAATACTTTAAAAGATATATTAGATTATACAGGGTGTTTCAGAACAACTTTCCGTCCGTAAAATGATACAATTCTAAGACGATTTTTCCTTTACTAAAATTTGAATTGAAGCGTATTTTTTGAGTTATAAGCAAAAATAGTTAGCAAATCACGCGTCGAGTACAGAAGGCAGGCAGGAGCGTTGCGGCGCATCGCAGCTGACTGTCCAATTACTACCGCATGAGTACCATCTAACTATTTTATCTTATAAAATAAAATTATGCTTTAAATAAAATTTTGATAAAGAAGAAAATGTCTTAGAATTACACCAGGAATACGTATTTCTTAAAATAACGTCACTTTAGCAAAAATTGTTCCGAATCGCCGGCCGTCGGACGCTGCAATCAGCTGATTGCTACACGCAAGTGCAGACGCTATTTGTTTATATTTATTTATAAGGCTTATATGTGCAATAGCGCAAGACGCTATTTGTTTATAAGGCTTATAAATTTAAGCATCCGTGTCAATCGGTGGCTAACTTGCGTCATCATAGTCTGTACTTCCTATCCTTAAAATTAATATTAATATTAATATAAAATCCTATCAACGCTCGCTTTATCATCTTTAAATTCAGTAATGTCGCCCGTGCAATACGAGACACTATTTGTTTATAATGTTTATAAATTCAAGCATCCGTATCAATCGGCACCCGCCTTTGTAATACACCGCGCCGATTGATAAGCATTCTCCGCCCGTCTGACATCATTCTCCCACGCCGCCAAAATCCCCCCCTCCCGCCCGCGTGACGTCAATCCTCCTCGCCGTCGAAATTCCTCCCGCCACGCACCTTCCCGCGGAGGACCTGAATTAGAACCCGCTTATTAATACCACTATAAAAAAAAAATCTTGGTACAGCACCAAGTAAATTTCGTGCCCTATGCACATATTCAGGTCCATAGAAAACTTATTTTTCTATGAAACTGACGCACTACCATCCGCGTTCTGGCTCTTATTAGCCCGCGATTATTTGAAATTTGTGACGTCACACGAGAGCCTAATTTCTCAAATTTCTTAATTTAATAATATTTAGTACTAAAATTAAATTTAGTAATATTAAATAATATTTAATAATATTTAATAATATTTAACATTATATTTAATATTCAACGATATATATTTATTTGTATTATTACCTGATATTATATTCTTTCTCCTTTTTTCCTTCTGTCTATCTCTTTCTCCAAGTCTTTTGCTGATTCTTCCTCTTTTTTAATTTTAAATAAAACTTCTTTCTTTCTCTTCCTTCTCTCTCTCTCTCTCTCTCTCTCTCTCTCTCTCTCTCTTTTATTCGTTTTTTTTCCCTTTTCTCTATATTAACTTAATTTAATATAACTTAATAAATATTCACAAATAAATATCAATATATTATGACATTTAATACTAATCACTGTTGTGCCTCCGTGGAAGTACAGAGATTTTGTTGGAATCATTGACCAATTGGAACTTAGGAGTTCAGGGTCGCACAGGGTCTTCTCGCCGTTTTTATTAAATATGTAATCGTATTAAAATAAAAGTCGTTTATTCAGGTATATTAGCTTCAAATTTTCTTTTCTTTCTCGCATTTCAACTCGGCTTATCGCGGTATAGAGTTGCTTCGCGTGCCTGATATCGCGGCTGCCGTCGTGAGATCAGCTGGAACGTTCGTTATTATTAAAATGATTACAATTGTCTGTCTCGTGGTTATTTTTATTAAGTTCAACGGTATAGTATAATTTTTTAATTTTAGGTGGATGGTTTTATTACCTTCTTTTCGATTAGTTTTTGGAGGGGATCGTTCAGCGACAGGACCATAGATGGTCGTGTCGCTCGCTTTCAGCTGGAAAAAACCCAGATGCAAGCTACGTAAATTATTTGCTTGCATTTCTGGCACATCGTCCTTCGAGTCTTGCGATCGCGTGGTCTATGCGCGTAGCTCGCTTTGTCAGCGATTGCGCTCGTAACTCTATACGTCTTCCTGGTTTCGAGTTATAACCGAAAGACGTATGTAATAATATTTAATAATTAATAATTATACTAATATGGTTATAGCCGTTTTGGGCTATAACATCACTCACGAAATGTCACCAAACTGTCACCAAACTGTCAAACTAACCCGATAACATTCGTTCAACCGTATTTGATTCACATTATCGACCATCAATCAGACACGCATTTTTAAATATTCTTTAAATATATTTACACTATGAATATTTACTAACCCTGCTCACGATGTACGAAGTGTCACGCCAAACTGTCAAACACCGAACTAATCTCGATAAAACATTTACACCTCTCATCGATGCATCATCGACTGCCAATCACATATGCGGAAAAGCGGCAACAATACTTGCGATACATTTCAACTCCGAACGCGCACTTCTCGGGACAAATGACTTTTTTATAGAGGACTAGCACGCAGCGCGCGCTTCGCGCGCGCCATTTATTCTTTTTCATTTAAACATTTTTAATGATATATACACAAAATCATAAACGTCACAAAATAAATTAATATAACTGCCTAATATCATAAATATTATTACCTAATATCATATTCTTCCTCCTTCTTTTTTCCTCCGGTCTTTCTTTCTCTCTCTCCCTTTCCCACCTCCCTATTTCACTGTCTCTCTCTTTCTACCCTCTCACTCTCCCTCAACAGCTCTTTCCCACACATCATCTTCCACATATCCTTTTTTGCCTTCGCTCTTTCTTTCTCTCTCTCTCTCTCTCTCTCTCTCTCTCTCTCTCTCTCTCTTAAAACTAAATAAATTATATAATATTAATAATTTTTAATAATATTTCTTAATAATGTTTAACGATATGTTTAATAATACTAAACAATATTATTATTTGATATATTTATTCTCCATCTTTTTTCCTTTTGTCTTTCTCTCTGTTTTTTGCTTAGACTTCTTCTTCTTTATTTTTAACTCTCTCTCTCTCTCTCTCTCTCTCTCTCTCTCTCTCTCTCTCTCTCTCTCTCTCTCTCTTTCATTTCCTTATTCTTTCTCTTCTTTAATTTTAAATAAAGTATCCTTTCTTTTACCTTCGTTCTTTCTTTCTCTCTTTCTCCTTCTCTCTCTTAAAATTAAATAAATTATAAAATATTAATAATTTTTTATAATATTTCTTAATAATATATAACAATATACTTAATAATACTGAACAATATTATTATCTGATATTATATTTATTCTCCTTCTTATTTCCTTTTCTCTCTCTCTCTCTCTCTCTCTCTCTCTCTCTCTCTCTCTCTCTTTCTCTCTTTCTTCTTCTGTTTTGCTTATATTTCCTCTTCTTAACTTTAACTCTCCCTCCCTCTCTCTCTCTCTCTTTCTCTCTCTTTTTCTTTTGCTTATTCTTCCTCTTCTTTTATTTTAAATAAAACTTCTTTCTTTCTCTTCCTTCTCTCTCTGTTTCGCTCTCTTTTTTATTCGTCTTCCCTTCTTCCTCTTTCGGTCTATATTAATTTAATTTAATATATTTACAAATAAACATCAATATATTATGACATTTAATTTACATGAAAATTTTAGGAAATTTAAGAATTAACAAATGCAAGAAATTAAACATATTATATTTTTATCAAACACGGTATCTTTTACATAAAATAAAAGAAGTTATTATCTCGTAAGCAATAGATTATTTTCTCTTATTGAATTATATTACTATTAATTAAAATATTACTATTAACCTTGCTCACAATGTACGAACAAACTTGACTCACTCGTTTATAGTTGACTCATATCATCGGCACACATTTTTAAATATATTTTAAATATATTAATATAATACATTCACAAATAAATATTAATATACTATGACATTTAAAATTAAGTAGCATAAATAATATTAACAATATTTAATAACATATTTAATAATATTAAACAATATTATATTACATAATATTAACCCCCCCCTCTCTCTCTCTCTCTCTCTCTTTCTCCCTCTCTTTTGTTTATTCTTGTTTTTCTGTAATTTTAAATAAAGCTTCTTTCTTTTTTCCTTCTTTCTTTCTTTCTCTCTCTCTCTTTCTGTCTGTTCTTCTCTCTTAAAATGAAATTACATAAATAATACTAATAACATTTAATAATATTGAAAAAAATTATTACCTAATATTATATTTTTTCTTCTTTTTTCCTTCTCTCTCTTTCTCTGTCTTAAAATTAAATAAAATAGATAATATTAATAATTTTTAATAATATTTCTTAATAATATGTAACGATGCATCCCTCCACCGTTACCCGGCCGTCGATCCGCCAGAAGTCCGCCGCCCGACAAACACCGATCGGGCATAATGTGGAGGCGCCGAGCGCCCATTTTTAAAAGAGATAATAAACGGTCCAATTTGTAACCGCCGTTAAGCTGCGTGTTTACCCGGAACCGTCGCCGCGCTCGGGTAACCGTACCGACCGTTCCCGAAACCACCCGAGTCGCGCGCGGCGGTTCACCGTTAAATAATATGCCTTAAACATTAAGGCATATTACGTACGCGCACCCGCCGGAAAAGCGGTATAAATAGGGCACGTTTTACATCTCAGGACCAGATCTTCCGCAACCGCCAGAGTCAGTAAGACGCCTGGAAATCCGCTACGATCCTATAACCGCTTAAGGAGAGAGAAAACGGGGTTGGGAGTACCCAGCCTCCGCCGAGAGTTTGCGGCATCTCCAAGAGCGATCCTTCCGACCGTTTAATAAAAGAGGAAAACGGGGTTGGGCGTACTCAACCTCCGCCGAGAGTTCTCGACGCCTCACACAATCCGTCCACCTAAGTGCAACGGCGATTAACCAGTGGTAGAGAGTTCCCTGCCATTGACGAGTGTTCCCGTGGGCCGTTGCACTCCTGAATTCCCCGGACCGACTATCCCGGACGACACGACAAAACGTTACTCACGAACGGACCGTAATTCCGCGACCGCCATTTACGCAATCGGACTCGCCATTAATACGGCGCGCTAAGTCCCGCTCAGGGGGAGGATCTACTTCTGCCGCGACATCAATCAACGCAACCGAATCGATACAGGCGCGTCTAAGGACCGCCCACCGGCCCGACCGAAATTATCGTCCGATAGTTAGCGGCCTCTGCCGAAACCAAGATCCGCTCGCGTAATCGATATTATATCGAACCGCCGAAATCGCGCTCCGCGCCGCGCATACGTGCATGTAATTCGGATGCACCGCGACCGACACGACCGCCGCTAACCGATTCCGCATCTCACACATACACGGATGCATTTTGCCGCACACACATCGTGATTCGCCTCACACACATATTGTCGATACATTGTATATAAGTAGGATAGATAGGCCGGTTTTGGATCAGTTTTGTGTGAGTGTGAGAGAGAGGGTATCGTTGGGGAGTAAGAGAGAGAGATAGTTTCGGAGCAGCTTGTGGGCGCCCGAGGGATGGAGAGCGGGCTGGGCGGGTTCGTGGGGGGGTAAGTAGGGTGAGAGGGGAAGCGCGGTCGGGGGGAAGCGGTGGGTACGAGTCGCCGAGAGCGCTCGAGAGATGGCGCTCGGGGGGTGGCGCGCCCGACTCGCGACCTCGACGCGACTCGCGCCCCTAGCGCGCGGTCCGCCGTCGCGATTCTTTAGGGGGGCGCTTCTAGCGCGCGATCCGCCGCTTCTAGCGCGCGATCCGCCGTCGCGATTCTTTAGGGGGCGTTTCTAGCGCGCGATCCGCCGCTTCTAGCGCGCGATCCGCCGTCGCGATTCTTTAGGAGGGCGCTTCTAGCGCGCGATCCGCCGCTTCTAGCGCGCGATCCGCCGCTTCTAGCGCGCGATTCGCCGTCGCGATTCTTTAGGGGGCGCTTCTAGCGCGCGATCCGCCGCTTCTAGCGCGCGATCCGCCGTCGCGATTCTTTAGGGGGCGCTTCTAGCGCGCGATCCGCCGCTTCTAGCGCGCGATCCGCCGCTTCTAGCGCGCGATCCGCCGTCGCGATTCTTTAGGGGGGCGCTTCTAGCGCGCGATCCGCGAGCGGGCGGCGGGCGCCCGGCGTCGAGGGGGCGGGGGATCGTCGGTGGGCGGTCGAGCGGACGGAGGGGCGTCCCTAGTCGCTTTAGCGATGGCGAATCTTCGAAGGGTGGTGAAATAAAGAGACGTCGTCGTTCTAGCGAGAGAGGAGAGGTGTTTTTATTGTTTTCTTTTACAAATTTTTTAACGTATTAATAATACGACGATACGAGTACGCGAGCGAGCGTATCACGATTCTCCGAAGAGCAGAGCCTGCAGTTCGCAATCGATTATATCGTTGCGGTCGAAGTTATCGCTCTCGCGTATCATCGCGGGAATAAGCGCCTTATCGCGAGCGCCCGCCGCGATGTCGAGGAAACGAATTAGCTTGTTGTCCACGCGCGCGGTTAAACCGCTTAAAGATGCGACGATGCGGTTGACGCAAAGTTCCAGATTTAATATATTTACGACGGTGTTCTTCGATACGGCTAGGCGAATTTTAGGCGTTTCGAGAGGAAGTATTCGGAGATTGTTGAGTTTGCCGAATCGTAGCGTCAATTGTCCGATGTGTATTGGCGTCGGGCGCGCCTCGTCGCGCTCGTCGGAGCGAAAGTGCGACAGGAGCGTGGGTCGTAGATCGAGCAGTTCCTTCCACGTATCCGGCGTTAGCGAGATCTCTTTGCCGTGGCAATCTCCGAGGACGATTTCTACGAAGGAGGGTCGGCTGACGTTAACGCTAATTTCCAGATGTTTATATGCGGTTTTGGTCAATGGATAGCGTCTTCCTAAGATTCTGAGCGGTCGCGCGATCGAGACGTCCGCGTCGTGTTTTGGCGTTCGATCGCGATCTCGTCTAAAAAATAGATATGAGCGATGAGAGAAACGGTGTTAGCGAATTATTAATTCGAATAAATGTTCGATAGTTTTACCCATTGTCCATTTTAGCTTTCTTAGCGTATTCCGCGCTATCTTCGCGGTCTCGTTCGGTTAGTCTCGATCGATCGTCGAATGAGTGTTGCTGTTGCGGTTGTCCTCCCATTGTCGCGTACATCGTCGCTCGTTCTTTCTCGTTTGTTCTTTTTCGCGCGTTAGCTTCGGTGTTCTTCGTTAATAATGAAGCGCTTAATGGATGAGCGGTCTTTATATACTCGCGTAGAGATCGCTTCTTCCCCTTTCGCGCGTTTTCTCTTATATATTCTATTTTTAAAAAATAACGGTAGGGTCGCTCTAGTCGGTCTCGTCGTCGATTCTCTCTTTCTCGATCGTGTCGCTGAGACGATAGACGCGACTAAGGAGATCGCGCAATTGCCTTAGCAATCCATCCGTAGGACACTCGATGCCGAGCGCGTGTAGATCGAAAGGACCCGCCGAGGTTACGGTATTTGTAAATTCGTTGAAGACGTAGAACTGACGTTTGGCGAAGAAATATAGATTGCCATCGATGTATCGGAAGGCCGACGTTATCGCGGACGGAATTCCGGGAAATATATCTTTTAATGGAGCGTGTCTAATGACTATCATGCGACACTCGTCGATTTCCGCGACTTTATCATCGTCGTATACAGCGTAGGTTCGTCCCGTGTGCGTATTTATCGCCGCGTTGATTTTAACGTTTCGGGGAAGTCCGATATCGTGGAGATATCTCGGCCAACCCGATTTTAGTTTAAGACTGGGATATTCCGCGAGGTAGATCGAATCGTTCGCGAATAGAGCGAGATCGCCCGAGGGTCTTCTATACGCGGCGGATAGACGCGTGAAATTCGCCGGTAGGAACGTCGCGTAATCCGTGAGCGTCATGGGTCTACCGTAACGTTTCTCGGTTATGTCGACCGACCATATGTTGCGGCGATTGGCTATATATAATCGATGATTCATTATTAGCGCGGCGTCCACGCGTCGCAATGCGCAGAGATCCGCTCGCGCTGGATCGATCGGCGCGACGCTCGTCGTCGCGGGCGTCGCGGTGGTCGCGGGAGTCGCCGTTGGATAATTTCCGTCGTCGTGAGATCCGTACAGATTTTGTATAGCGAGAATGTCTTCTATGCTCAGTTTAACTGGAAATTGATTCTCGATGTCGGGTATATATGGGAACATTATAGAGTCATTGCGCATACTATGCTGTAAACCCAATGCGTGGCCGATCTCGTGCGTCAGCGTTTGTAGCAGGTGATGCGTGTCGGGAGGATTTTTGTTTAGATACACGTGCCACGGTTCGGAATCGTCGACGTGTATCTCCGATGTGAAATCGGTTGTTCCAGAGGGAAAAAACGCGTGAGCTAGGGCTCCTCCCGGACCGTCGAAAGCTGCCGGGCAAATACCGACGTTTCGACGATTCGCGTAAGTGTGCGCGCCCGTTCGATACGATATTAATATATCGGGGTGTAACGGGTCGCGTGCGAAAGTTAGCGATGAGTTCGCCGCCCATAGCGCGAACGCCGTTTCGGCCGTTCGCGAGATTTCCTCGCTAGCCATCTGAAAATTCCACGCGAGACGCGTCTTCGGCCATTTTCGCGCGATCGGGCTATACGCGCGATCGGGAATATCTGCGAGACCGCATCGCGGTTTACGCATAAGGTGAAGCGTAACGGCGTTTAACGCGCCGTTTCCCGATAATTGATAATATTCTTGAAACAGCGACAGCGCGCGACGCAGAGACGTCGCGTTATCGGACGACAGCGATTCTCCATCGTCTTTTAGAAAACCGTATACGCGCAGAAAACGAAGCGCCTCGATTTTTTCCGAGTCGAAGGGCGCGGCGACCGTCGTAGCGACGAGTATTGTCGCTAGAGTGAGAACCGTCCTCGTGTTAGTCATCGCGCGAAGCGGAGAAGACGCGATAAACTGTTGAGAGACACCGAGCGCGATTGATTCGCGCGTTCCGAGAGACGTCTATTTTTATCGGCGACGAATAATGCGGGTGGGTGGGGAGAGGGAGAGGGAAATGCGTTTCTTTCGACGTCGAGCGTTTGGAATACGCGTTATCTAGCGGACGCGCTCGAGTTCCTCTTTTGTTTTTTCTATTTTATTGTTCGTTTGTCCTCTAAGAAGGACATTCGATGAGCGATTAAAGATATCCCTTCCAACGATACGCGTTATCTAACGGATGTTTTCTGTTATTTCCATTTTATTATTCGTTTATCCTCTAAGAAGGACATTCGATGAGCGATTAAAAATATCTCTTTCAACGATGCGCGTTATCTAACGGATGTTTTTTACGTTTGTCTCCTAAAAAGAACACTCGATGAGCGATTAGAGATATCTCTTTCCGGTAATTAGAGATATCTCTTTCCGGTAACGATAAATTAGAGATACCTTTTTAGATATCCCTAGATATTTTTTTCCGGCGATGATGATCTTATTGTTCGCAGAGTATTCGGAATGCGCATTATCTAACGGATGTTTTTTATTATTTCTATTTTTATCGTTCATCTGTCCTCTAAAAAGGACACTCGATGAGCGAGTAGAGATATCTCCTTTCCGACGACGAAACGGTCGCGGAAGGAAGACGCGGCGCGATCGATAAATTGTACCGCAACATCCCGCGCGTCGATCTTTATAAAACGCGAGATCGTTTCGAGAAGCGTTAAAGTATTCTCGTTCGCGAGATAACGAAGCTCGAAACGACGGAACGCGAAGTGACGAGAATTAAAATCGGTCGTGATCTGTTCGATATGGAACGAATCGAACAGATCATTAACGCGGCTGATTATATTAACGTAAACGGGGACTTAATCGCGATAAAATCCTATGTTCTGGGAGATCTCGCTACGGATTTGCGTGTGGAAGCGCAAGGTGTTATCGATAATAGTCCGGATTCGTTTAGACTCGCTTTCCAGTTAAACGAAGACGTAGATATCGCGCGTTTAATGTAAGTATCTAATTGAAATTATAATAAATTATAATAAATTATAATAAGTTATAAAAATTATAATAAATTTTATTAATTTTTACTTTTGTATTTTAGACAAGAAATAGAAAGCTGTGTAAAAACAGCGCGAGAATCGCTCTATGAGTTAATAAATAAAACGAGAACTATGCTCGCACAAGCGCAAAGCGTTCACAGCGCATTGCGCGACGCTCGTCGACGCGGCGAGAGCGATTTCGCCGTTCCCGAAATTAGGCGAGTCGTCGCATCACGGATCGATGGGGAGCCCGAATCGCGATCGATCGGCGAACTCGAATTACGATCAATGGAGAACGAGGCCGAACCAGCGACGGTTAACGAGAGTAAATCGCAGACTAATGTACGATGGGCGAACTATGAGCCCGAATCGCAACCGTTCGACGCGGAATAATTTTAAGCGTTAATAAAGCGCATTTGTAAGATAATTTTTATGAATAAATGTTATATATTAAGCGAAATGTTGTCTCGTAATCATCTGTGTCCGCATTAAGTATATTTAAATAGATTTAAAATCTCTTTACTTTAAGTTTATTATGCAACCGCGATAATCTATGGATAATTATAAATTAAGGTTTTATTAGATTTAATTTTTGAGATTTGATATATAAAAATGTAGTTTAAATATAGAATGAAATACTTAATAATTAATTCAATACATTATAATTATATATAAAATTTAAAATATTCTATAATTAAGTTTATTATGCGATCGCGATAAAATAATATCTATGGACAGTTATTATAATTAAATTTGTTACGCGACCGCGATAAAGGATGCGACCGCGATAAAGAAAAAACGCGGTTCGTTCGTATAACGTATATTTTGCAACAATATATAACATATTCGTGATTAAATTTATAGATTATAATTTAAAATATATAATTAATTTGATACATTATAACTTAAATTTATATAACTTAAATTTATATAATATAAAATCAATCGCTCATATTGCGCAAACGGTCGCGTCGCTCGAACCACCAATCGTGCAATTTACACGCGTTTTCTAACGCGCAATTTTTCGCGTGGTATCCGCAATGAAAGGCCCGCGAAGCGTTCAGAGTCTCCAGACGTTCGATGTCTTCGTAATCGGCGTCGATAGTCTCGACAGAAACGGCTATATCGCGATCGTCGGCGACGTTTCCTAAGATCTCGATTAACCACTTCTTCTTCTCGTGACCTTTGACATAGATCTGCACCGTCGAATCAGGGTTAGATCCTCGACATATGGCATCTCGAACGAGTTTTTTCATCGACCCATAATTTGTGTGTCCATCATTCCACTTTAGCTGATGATGATTCGATATCAACCAACACGCTCGCGATTTTTCCGCTTTCGTGAGCAAATCCCACGACATCGGCGAGCGAAAGATGTGATGCGTCAATTCTACACCATTTCTTAATACGGCTACTTCTTTCACGACGAATTTTTCGTTAACTACGAAACCTTGAAGATCGACAAAAATCGGTGTGTCCATCGTCGTTGTTAGCGATACTCGAAGTGTTTCTTTCTAGATTTTTCTAAGCGTTTTATTCTGTCTCCATATTTTTTCGAGTATCGTTGCGCTTACACGATTCTGCGCACGACATTAGTGAGCGGATTGTATTCTACCACTCGATCGTGAATAATAAGACAGTAAGCTGTGGTATTAGAGGGGATGTTTTCCTTGCAGTCGAACTCTATGCGAACGTCCACAGTGGCGCTTTTAATTGACTCATTCTGTCGAGAACAGTCGATGACTACGAGTGGGCCGTGAATTAAAAATTTATCTAAATTTAAGAGCGTTTCGTCGTTTTCGCATCCGTAGTACGTTTTTCGAAATTTCGAATACATATCGTATAATACGGCGATTTTATGTTTATCGAAATCTAAATTCATGTCATCGTAAGGATAAAAATCGGAATTAAGATACAGTTTGACATTAGTTAGTTTACAATTATCGAATAAAGAAGGCTCCTCGGACAGAACGTTCTTCTTTCCAGATTGTAGCGCGAAGATAACGTATCGCGGTTTCTCGAGTTGTGTTGCCGCTTTGACGGCCCACGAGTGTTTGGTCGTGTTCTGTAGAAGCGGAAACTCGTAAAGATCCCATGAGCGAAAAGCGACGCTCAAATATCGTCCACTATCTAACGTGCGCAATAACCTTAATTTATTAACATCATTCAATACTATATGAGGCATTCGCCATTGTATTTTTAACAAAACGATTTTAGGTTCTTGCGTTTCGCGCGATATAACGCAATTGTTATCGTTGCGCGCTCGTATTAAAATAAGCTCGTGTCGCGCGTTGATCACAACGCGCTTGTAATCTTCGCAAAAACCTAATAGTACGTTAAGAGGTACGCAAAAATTAAAATCACCGATTGACGAATGAGTTGTTGCTAATAAGTCCCATCCAGCGTTTTTTAATATTTTACTTCTTTCGACTGTCAGCGACGCGTAATTTTTAATCGTACTCGTTATTCCAACGTTTCTGTTTCGATCGATCTCTACGCCATCGAGCTCGTAGCGAATTTCCTCGAACATAAACGCCGCGCAATTGTTTACTAATCTCGTTATCGATGCGATTTCCTCTTGCGCGCTCGATGTTTCCTTTGACTCGAGTCTGCCCTCAATGTAGATAAAACTGTCGCAAGGTAACGTATACAAATCTTGCTGTTGTATAGGAATTCGTATCTCATCGCTATTTCCGAACGTAGTATTGGCGTAAGGGTTGTACGTGTGAGTTTCGATCTTGACGATGCGATCGTCGAAGATTGGCTCCCCACTGATACTTAGAATGTCGCACATTCCGCTTTTTACGAAGAAGCGGTTTTCGGCACGACAAAACCCAAAGAGCGCAGAAAAGTCTCGTTGGCAGCGGTTAGTCTTCCTTCCTTTTTTCTTCTCTTTTCCGCGTTTAGAGGTGACGCGACAGCGATAATAGGTGCGTTTCTCGCATTCGATCCATTCACTACGAGCATCGCGCGCTTCTCTACCGTTTTCGTCGCACGTGTAGACGAATCGTAATTTCTTCGCCGCGAAAATCGATCAATTTTCCGTTTTGGTCCACAACACGCACGTTTATATCGGTAATGGTCCGTGCGATGATCGGAAGGTAAATGATCTGCGTTGGAATTTCCGACACTTTATATCCGGGTGGAACGTTAGGCGCGAATTCGTGTATAGTATGCGCGGATTTGTCGTTATGATACGCTCCTGTTGTAACGTTGCACTCTATTCGAATAAGGTTAATGGCCATAATATTTATTGGCTTATCGGATGCGTACCATTTATTCGGTTGTAATACACGAGACGAGAAACCCAGGAGCGAACCGATATTATCGGGTTTTGTAAAATTTACTCGATATGCGCATTTAATTTCGCTTCTCATAGTGTTATCGTTACCGCGAAGCGTTATAGAATTTTCACTTTTATCGCCATTCTCATCGTCTTCGAAATAATCGTCATCAACATCATATATGTAATCATCATCGTTCGTTTCCGGTTTTTCATTTTCGCGTTCTCGTTCCTCCTCTCTCGCTCGTCGTTTATGACGAATCGCTGCTCTTAGATACGCGTTTATAGCGCTTAATTCGTAAGATCCTATTGGAATTGCGATAATCTCGTCATTATTATCGAAGTAAAATTTATTATTCGTAGAATTTATATTCGGTATCGTATTATAAGTTTCAAAATTGGTTAAACCTAATTCGTAATCGTCGTCGTTTAAATCGAGAGGCGGAAAATAACTCGCCGCGAGAATACTGCTTCGTCCGGAAAGAGTGAGAGTTAGCGACATGATCGGTGAGAGCGATCGAACTGCGTTCGATTGACGAATAACGGTTGATATTATAGTCGACGATTCCTCCAATCGACTTCTCGGAGAAATCGAAGACTCAATTGTCCGCAAATATTCTGATCGCGCGTCTGCTCGGAGCGACGATTGTATCGAATGTTCGCGTCGCGCCCGAGATAACGCGCGAGTTCGCGTGGAGGACGAAGATCGCCGAAACCGTCGTAGTAAATTGCGTCGTCCCCTTTTTTCGCGTACGCTACCCAATGAGTACCCGGTCCGGATGCGTCGTCTAAATTCACAATGCCGCTCTCATCGCGGCGCGCTTGCGACGGAAGCGCGTTGCGCATAAACACACCTCTAAAATGAGGTACGCGCGAGAGTATCGCCGCGCGATTTAATTGTTCGTTTGTTGTTGCTCCGACGGATGGGAGAATCTTTAGCGTCTGTTTACGCGAAGTTTTTTTTTAGCTCTTCTTCTCGTTGAGGATACGCCACTTCCACGTTTGTACGGCGCGAGATATAAACCGCGACCTTCCATCGCGCGATCATGACGCTGCAACTCTTCCAGTTGTCGTCGCGCTGCTTTGCGATCGTTCACCGCTTTCGCGATTCCCGCCGCTCCTCCGGCCAAAGAACCGAGAGCTCCTAATAACGGTAGCAGGGGTAAAAAGCCGCCGCGTTTCGCTATCGGAAGCGTTCTTTTTCTCGTAGCGATTATTCTTCTTTTGTTCTTTTTTCTTTTGATTTTCGTTGTACCCATTCCAAGTTTTGTCTTCGATTTCATAGCCATCCATACAGCCGCCGCGGCGGCTCTCTCGCCGAGAGTCGAGTCTTTAGCCGCGACACGTTCGCGCGCTTTTTTGGCAAGCGCGTGGTCAGCGACGTGTCGATCAGCGAGCTCGCCGCTCCGCGAGTACGCGATATCGTGCTCGCGGCAGGCCGCGTCCAGAGGATTGACACCTCGATCGCCTCGCGCGAGTCGTTTCGCAAGACGAGTACCCGGCCCGCAAAATTGATATCCAGGTATATGTAGTTCGAAAGGGAGTGCGTTTATCGCTCTATTCAACAAGCCAGCGCCATGACTCACACCGTACTGCTGTTTCGCGAATTGCATTCGCCGCAATCTTTAACAAGCGGCGCCGGACCGTCGATGTGTGTTCGTTGCCAAGGGCGATTATAATGCTCTAGACATCGACGGTAGCGCCGCACCTCCGGATCCACTTTTATATATTCAGGCAGTTTCTCCCACAATCGTTCTACGTAGCGACCGAAATGCTTTAGTAAAATTATTTTCGGAATATACCGCAATTGATCGGTGGTGAAATCGAGAATATCGTCGCCATCTATTAGTAAGATAAACATTTCGATTCACCGCGCGCAATTCGCTACTGCGCGATTGATGGCAATCTATTCGTATATAAATTAAAAAGTCTCGCCCTGCCTTACGCGAGTGTATCGCGCACGCGCGCAGCAAGAGGAATGCGTTTCGTGCGGCAACCGATCGCGATAAAGGTGACGAACCTCGATAATAAAACGCGACCGTCGAAAGAAACGCGTAGACACGGTCGTCTATTACCGAGCGCTATTCGTTGCGTTATTTGCGGGCCTTCTAGTTGCGGCAAAACAAACGCATTAATAAGTTTGTTGGAGAGTCCGCATGGTGTACGCTTCGAGAACGTTTATGTTTACTCAAAGTCATTGCAGCAGCCTAAATATCAATATTTAGAAAATTTATTAACACCGATGGAAGATATAGGTTATTTCACATTTTCTAATAACTTTGACGTTATTTCACCCAGCGAAGCTCTCCCGAATTCGATATTCGTATTCGATGATGTAGCGTGCGACAAACAAAATACTATCAGAGAATATTTCGCTATGGGTCGACACTCGAACGTCGATTGCTTCTATCTGTGCCAGACGTATGCTAAAATACCGAAGCATTTGATTCGAGATAACGCTAATCTGTTAATTCTTTTTAAACAAGATGGTACTAATTTACGTCACGCATACAACGATCACGTGAACACGGATATGTCGTACGAGAATTTTCACGCGCTATGTCGCGCGTGTTGGCGATATAAATATGGTTTCTTAGTAATCGACAAAGATAGCGCGCTCCGCGCTGGTAGATACAGACGAGGATTTAATGATTTCATTGTACCGTAGAACGATCAGTTATCGCGAATACGTCGAACGCGTCAATCGCTCTCTCGCGAGTTAGAAGAAGTTGCAATGGCCTCGACGGATATCGGCGAACGTGAAAAAACAGCAAAAGAGATAGCTAAAACGCGCGCATCGATTCGTAAAAAACACAGAGCATTAAAAACTGGAAAAATGGAAAGCGAGATCGCGATAGAGAGTCATTTCAAACCGATCGTCGAACCGCTACGACGCATCGCTGATCGCGCTGAGCGAGACGAGATAGAGCGAAATGAAATTAAGCGCGAAATGATAAAACAAGATGCAACCGACATTTCACCCTCAACGAGCGTCGAGGAAAAATGGAAAGATGAAGCACTAACTCCCGTTTGGAAAAAACCTAAAGCGAAACGAATACGCGCTCGACGACGATTGAACGCCGTTTCTACTCCATTAAACGAATCTTTCGTCGAAAGAGACCCATTCGCGCGAAACGAAACCGAAGAATATGAAACGTTCGAATCCGAGAGTCTCGAATCGCCCTCGATATCCGAAATACCCGTTAAACAAATTTCGCGAATTGCTCAAGATCGTGAAATATCGTACGGTCAACTAGGACCGTTAGGGCGAAAATATATGGGGACTCTTCTCGGCGGAGAAGCGCCGAACGAGATTGATCACGTTTACGGAGTTTACATCGGCGAGAAAGGTGCGATGCTCGGCGATAAGCGATTTGACGTAGACGCGAATGATTCCATATTTATAGATGAGATTAAATATGTCGGTACTCCCGGTTTGTATGAATTAATTTTTATGAAAATTCCTAATAGTCTCATATATACAGAAAAAGATAAATTAACATACAGAAGTATATTGTTAACAACGAACGCTCATAGACGTGATCATGACGCTAAAAAATCTGTCTTAGGAAATAAAGGATATAAATACAAATTTATTATCGCTCCGCTTATTCATAACAGCGGCGCGAAAAAAACAGGCGCGGGTCGCGTATCGTCGACTATGCGTGTCACGGACAATAAAATCGATTACGTCCATTGGGACGATCCAAACGAATTAGTGGATCGTTTGCGATTATTAGACGCTTCGCGTCGAGCCGGCAACAACGCTCACGAAAACGAGATTCTATCGATAATCGAGGAGCTTCGCGAAACAGGAGCGATCGTATAAATCGAACTGTCGCGCGGATGACTGTCGCAGTCGTACGCGGAATTCGCGATGTCCGTGAGCAAATTTGGCTCGCCTTTAAAAAATCGAGGCTACGACGCGAGAACCGGAAGACTACGTCCGGCTATCGAGTCTCTGCGAAGTTACGTGCGCGATAACGCGCTGTGTCTAAGCTCTTCCATTGAATACGACGCGAGAGAGCGTAAAATAAAACGCTTGGCTCAACCTGAGGAGGACGCCGATGCGACAAGCAAAAGCTACGTCGAGGGAATCACATCGCAATTAAGAAAAGACGCGAACGAAGCGGGACAAGGCGTCATTCTACTATTCACGAGACTCGCTCAGCTCGATAGCGCTTTAGGTAAACGAATAGACGTCGCGGAGAGTTTCGTTTCCGAGATAAAAACACGCGATGACGTTCTGAGTAAACGAATAGACGCTGTGGAAAATTCCATTTCGAGAATAGAAACGAGCGCTAACGCTCTAGATAAACGAATCGATGTTTTAGATAAACGAATCAAAGGTTTAAGCGATCAAATCGAAGTCGCGAAAAAAACTATATCGCTCAACGCGACGGAGTTCTCGACGAGAAACGCGAACGATCGTAAAATAATGTTCAATCAAGGTAAAACAATACAAGAACTAAATCAAAAATCGCGTATCGCGGCGAATTCCGCAGTGAAATCCGAGACGAAGATACGAGAATTGGAAAATTCAACGTTACGATTGAAGAGAGACGCAGACGAGCTATCGGGAAGAGTGAAAGAACTGGCAAAGATTAGCGGAAGCGGCGAACCGCTCGAAAGAAAGATTAGCGAGAGCGGCGAACCGCTCGAAAAAGAGATTAGCGGGAGCGGCGAACCGCTCGAAAAAGAGATTAGCGGGAGCGGCGAACCGCTCGAAAAAGAGATTCAATTCAACGTTATTCTCGAGAGAAAGAAAAAAGAACTATGAGCGTTAAAAAACGAAAACTAGTCGAGGAATTGCACGCTCCCGCGAGAAGAAACTTCTCGCGTCGTCGCGTTGCGGTGCGCGGGTACGACGACCTATGGCAAGCGGATGTGGTCGAGATGCGTCCTTACGCGAGACTCAACAAAGGCCACAACTACATACTCACCGTTATCGACGTATTAAGCAAATACGCATGGGCTATACCGCTTAAGAGCAAAAGCGCAAATGAGGTTACTCGAGCGTTATCTAAAATAATACGAGACTCTAAGAGGTGTCCAAAAAATCTACAGACCGATAAAGGAAAAGAATTTTACAATGCCGATATGCGAAATTTTACGAAGAAGCACGAAGTAAATCATTATTCGACATATTCGGTGATGAAAGCGTCGATAGTCGAACGATTCAATCGTACGCTCAAAAATTTTATGTGGAAGTATTTCACGCTAAACGGAACGTACAAGTGGATCGACGAGTTACCACGACTCGTCGAAGAATATAACACGCGAAAACATCGCACTATAAATATGAGACCTATCGACGTAACTCCAAAAATTGCCGATAAACTTTTAAATACTGTATACAGCAATATAAAAATCGCGGCTCCGGCGAAATTTAAAGTAGCCGATCCGGTACGCATCAGTAAATTTAAAACGATTTTCGAGAAAGGCTTCACACCCAACTGGACTACAGAGATTTTTCGAATAACTAAGATACAACGGACTAATCCCGTAACGTATCTATTAAAGGATTCGCGCGGCGAGCCGATCGCGGGAGGATTCTACGAGCACGAATTGTCGCGCGTTGGCGATCCCGACGTGTATCTCGTAGAAAAGGTGCTGCGTCGAAAGGGTGACAAGATTTACGTGAAATGGTTAGGAATGGACGAATCGCACAATTCTTGGATAAATAAAACAGCTGTATTATGATAAAAATGTATTTTTATTAAATAAAACTACATATTATACATATTATACATATTATATAATATTATACGAAATTGTAGACATGTTAAAACTAAAATAATCGTATAATTATAAAACAAGGAAAATCTTAGAAAAAATAAAATAATCGTATAATTATAAAACAAAAAAAAATAATAACACAATACAATTAAAATTAAAACTTGTAAAAATCGATTAACCGTTTAAATAATCGATTATAGAGTAATTATTATTATTAATCTTTAAATCGTATGATTATAAAACAATCGTAATTTTGTACGAGTTCTCTCTTGCGCTCCATATAAACTCTTTCTCGCGCCGCTACGCGGCCGCCATATCCTGCGTTCTCTCTTTTGCGCTTTATGCGGACTCTTTTTTACATTTTATATATATTCTTCATCGCATTGTTAAGCGAACATCGTATCTCGCGGTAACTTTATTCTCGCGGTAGCTTTATTCTCGCGTTACTCTATATATAACACTTTCAAGAATATAATAAAGAGTCATGGAAATCATCGATCTGTCCAATTCGCGGCAAATCTCGACTCGATTTATGACAAATTCTCGCATTCTATCTCGTTTGCATGTAGCATGTAGCATAATATATGTTCGATGCTAATGAAGTAGAATGCGAATTTGTCAAATCGAGTCGAGATTTGCCAAGACTTGGACAGAATGGTGGTTTCCACGACTTTTATATCGCAAAAATACAAAAAGTTCATTTTTTCGCGTTCTATACGAGTTCTCTCTCGCACCGCTACGCGGCTGCCGTATCCTGCGTTCTCTCTTTCAAACTTTATACGTACTCTTTCTCGCGCTTTGTATACATTCTTTATTACGTCACTATGATAACGCTAAAACTCGCATTAACATCTTTTTCACATTATTCTATATAAAACACTTTCGAGAGCATAATAGAAAGATCGTGAAAATGTACGATCAGTCTTATTTATAATAGATTTTATATTTAATACCTATTATATATAAGACCGATCGAACATTTTCACGATTTTTTATTA
This sequence comes from Polyergus mexicanus, assembly GCF_030449975.1. Taxonomy (NCBI): domain Eukaryota; kingdom Metazoa; phylum Arthropoda; class Insecta; order Hymenoptera; family Formicidae; genus Polyergus; species Polyergus mexicanus. Next base: position 7,385,874 of record NW_027223321.1, read on the forward strand.
AAATCTAATAAATAAAACCGATTAATTTTTATTATTTTATTAAAATCTATTATAATAAATTATATTCAAATTATATTCAAATTATATTATTAAAATCTATTATAATAAATTATATTCAAATTATATTATTCGCGCAAATTTGTTCTTCGAAACGATTCGTAGAACGTCCATCGATGTTTTTTCAACGCAATCGTGAATTATATCGAAAATACAATGATAATATATTATTTATAAAATATGTTTATACTGAATAAACTACTAACTAAAGTTTAAATGTTTTAAAAAACATTATATAATATTTTTTCGCTCCCTACAACGGTATTTTATAATGTCCCCACGGTAACGTATCCGTAGTTCCCGATATCGTGTATCGTTTGTCATCGTGCGGACTGAGCGCGATTTTCAATTCCGATACTGTATACATCTCGTGTAACTCGGATCTTATACAAAACTGCTCGCGCTTCATCTCGATCCCCTGTCGAAGACAGCGCGCGTAATCGTCAAACGTTATCGTTCTCGCGACAACGCCGCTCTTAACACCCTTGATTCTTTTTGTATCGCTTTTACCGGCGACTCGCAGCGCGTACATTTTCGCTCTAAGTCCAATAAATTCGGTCATAATCGCGCCAGCGTTCTCATCCTTCATCGCACCAGGTATTTTTTTATTAACGAGAGGCATTCCATACGCATTGTCCATTGCGTAATCGCTCGTATCGAACTTGTCGATATCGCGTTTCATATTCTCGTATATGTCCTCGCACTCGACGCGATAAATGAGACTATCCGTATCGGTGTACATTATTTTACACTTATCTCGATACAATGGTAGCATGTACTCGTAGTGAAATTCGTATAAACGAATTTTAGATATATCGAGAATACACATACCTACATAAATTGGTTTATTGAACTTAATCTCGAGTTTACGCAATTCTACAGCTACGAGATCCTCCGCGAAAACGCTTCTACTGTGAAAATTCGGCTTCGCGATCATCGCCTCCGCGCCGTATCGTCCGTCCCATCGAGTCACGAGTCGAACATTCGAATGATTGCGCACGTTTTCCATAGTTTTGCCAAACACAGCATTATTCATTAATTTGTATAGATTTTTCTCAAACTCGTTTTTCGCGTTAATTCGTAATCGTGTATTCAGTTCGATGTATTCGCGCAACCATGAAGATTGCGCGAATCGCAATATTCTGTGTATTTTCGTAATGCGTAATCCGTGTCGAACGCATTGCTGCAAATTGCGATAATATATCACGTAACGGTTCTTATCGTACAGTGTGGCGAGAAGCTTCTCGTCTCGTTTTCCGGGCGGCTTATCGCGCGTCGGGCAGAATGGCAAGTCAGCGTGAGAATCGTGAAGGTCGGACGGATATGCAAGGTCGACCTCTAGAATATAACCGATAGGCGAGTCCGATGTCACGGACATTAAATCAACGCTCATAACGTTATCGACCCATCGAAAATTTTCGTAAGGCAACGATTGACACATCGCCCATCCGTACAAATTATTTATATCGAAGTACATGAGATACGACGATGGTTCCGAAGAATCGTATGACTGTAAATATTTGTTATTAGCGCGCGCGTATCTGTTAGAACATTGACTTAGCCCACCGCGTATTCCACGCTCCACGAACATTACCATATCAATGTCGGTTAATAATTCGAATCGCACACTCGTATACTTCAACATAGCGTCCCATGTGTATCCCGGTAACGTGTAATAATACGCGGGATCTAAATTATAACTTCTCATACACGCGTCACGAAAATTTTCGAAAACATCGGCCAATAGAAGAACGTCGGTTTTTAAATATAAATCGCTATAATCGCCTAACGTTTCGACGCGAAATCGCTCCCAGACTCTTATCGCGCGCGCGTAATCGTTCTCAGATATCGCGTCACCGGTTAGCGAACTGTGAAAAGCCTCGCGCGGCGGTAGACGAGTCTCTAACAATTTATCTACGTCGTCGACATACTCGTACGGAAATACACCCTTTCGCGCGAGAAGCTCGAAATCGGCGTCGCTAAGATCGGAAAATTCCGAACGCGCGATCCTCAACTCGCTTTTGTCTAGATACGACGCCAATTTCTCGAGACTCGCGCTTAAAAATTTGAAAGAATCCACGAAACGCAACTTCAAACGTTTTCCGAACCATCCCTCGTCCCACGCATCTTCGACGTTTTTCGTGAAAGAGATATACGTTTCTTTCGTTATCGGCAATATTTCCACGCTACCGGGAAAAGCGTTAGCTACATCTTTAATGATAAAATGCGCGTCGTAACCCGATAAATTGTGAAAGAATACGGGAATTACGTAAGTATCCTTATAATTTAAATTACAATTCGAATGAGCCGGACCTCTGTACCGTCCAGTCAAATGACAGTGATCGCGCACGCGAGCGTCTCCCAATTCGAACGGTTTCTCGCATATGCTACAGCGCGTCGCGTTTACGAATCTCTCCCATTCATCCGATGTAAGATTCGTCATAGGAGCATCGATATCGAGAACAGTTTTCGCGCGAAGCGCTAGATCGTGCAATTCTCTAACGAACCACAATACGCAATTTTCACCGCGATAAGCTCTGTAAGTAGAGCTAACGCCATCGAGCGCGCATCGCGCGTAATATCCAGCGCTATAAACTTCGTGATGCTGAACGATAGATGTATTCGACGTTCTCCTCTCCTCTTTCTTCTTCAGCACGCATTCGAGATCAGCGTACACCACGAATGGAAGTCGCTCCTTTCTACTATAGTTACGAAACTCTAACCATTTGTCGTCTTTGGTAGGAAGGACTATAGCGCACTCGTTCATCCTTCCGCAGTCCACGCTGTGAGCCGATAACTTATCGCTCGTTCGAAAATAGTGCATGCACCTGCGACATAACGCACATTTTAAATCTCGCGCATTATCAACATCGCGCGACGATTTTTTTAATTAATACTCACCGATCGCATATATGCGATTTATGTCGTCTACCGCTGAGTTGCGAGCCGACGAGTCGCGACAAATTCTTAATCCACGCGAAATGCGTCGCGTCATCTCGTCGCGTCATATCGTCAAAATACAACAGATTAACGTGTCTGTTCTTTTTATCGTCAGTGAGACGCAAAGGAACAACGCGACAACTGTTTTTTCCCTCCTTTTTATCTCGAACGGTATACACATTAATAGATATGTCGTTAATACGCTCGAATCTAGTAATTTTGTTCAAACTCATAGGAAATTTAACGCCCTTCAGATTCAGCACCGTCGTGTAATGCGGGTACGAAGATTCCCGACCCACGTTTTTTTCAGCTGGATACAGAGCGGCGACCACCGCCCATGCGAAACACGCATTGTCATTAGATTGCACGTTTATCACCGCTTTCTTCAACGCGATCTCTCGCGGCAATTTAACGCGACATCCCGCGTGCATAGGATTGTATCTGTTCACGTTCACGGTTAAATTGAATATTCGCGATAACGCCCATCCGCTATCGCGCTCCTGAAATTCTTCCAACGAGGTTAGAGTAGCGTCGACCACTCGCTTCTCGTACCACTCTCGCGAGTCGGAAAGAGGTAGAAGCGGATAATTCTTCGTGACAATAGTCTTAACATCGATCTTGTCGCCCGAAACGAACTCGCCAACAAATACGGTATTGACCTTAACACCGTTATATTCATTCATAACATCGCGTATTCGATCGAGCACGGTATCTCTAGCGTCCTCGAGAAATCGTCGAGGTTCGATATAATCGAAATTAATAACCGCGCCGGTTAAAACGCGTCTAGAGAAAGCCGTCTCGATCTCGGACCACGAGAATCCCTCGCGTTCCTCTACGCCGCCTCCCACGCGTTCGAAACGTCGACGCAGATCGTCTCTCGCGCCCGTTAATCGAACGATCCGAGCGATAAGAGAATTGATCGCTCCGGTCGATCTCCCTCGGCGCTCTCCTCGACATCTCTCTCGCAGAGACTCGAGACACTCGTCGCACCGTCGCGCCCACGCGCGATACGCGTTCCCCGTCGCGACGTCCCGCGCGCTATCGAGAAGATCGCGCGCCTCCATCTCGTCACTCGTCGTCTAACGAACGCCAAGATTTTTTACAAATAAACCACGTCTCCTCCTCGTCGTAATTCTCGATGTAGAACAAAGCTCTCGTCTCGCAGCCGGCGCACCAATTATTCGACACGTCGAAAACCTCGTCGACGAGATCGCAAGCGGGCACCATCTCGCTATACACCGTTTTCGTCACGTGCGTCGATACGCTCTTCTCGAAACTCGAGCTACGCGCGCAATACGCGCAATATCTCTCGTTCTCCTCGAAATACTTTCCGTTCTCGAATCGGCAACCGAACTTAAAGAAACAATGCACGACGTGATTCACCTCCCACGAAAATTTCGGAATTCCGTATCGCTGTCTCCAATTGCGATAGAGCAAATAGCCATCGGCTCCGACATTCGCGAAAGGTTCGTCGAATCGCGTCTCGCTCGCCTCTCGCACGAACTCTTCCGTGAAATCGATCTCTTCTATACAGTACAAACGATCCTCTATATAACGTTCGCGTAGTTCTTTCTTCAAACAATTCGGTATCTCCAAATTCCGTATATCCTCGACATTTCCGATTCGAACGTTCACCGCTCTTCCGGCTAATCTCGTTAAAGCGCTCGGCGCGCGCTTCATCGCGCCGCGAAATATCCTCGAACGTACTAACACCTCGAGATCATCGCGGCGTCCTTTTATAACGAGGAAAATAGCGAGGACGCGCCCCCGATTAACCGAACCGGATACTCGCTCTCGGACGCGCGACGTCGCCGGAAAACGAAAAAAAACTCGCCCCGAAACGCGACGAGCGCGCTCGCGCTAACGCGCGCCTCGAGAGGAGGAGAGCGACGAGGGACGCCCCTCCGTCCGCTCGACCGCCCACCGACGATCCCCCGCCCCCTCGACGCCGGGCGCCCGCCGCCCGCTCGCGGATCGCGCGCTAGAAGCGCCCCCCTAAAGAATCGCGACGGCGGATCGCGCGCTAGAAGCGGCGGATCGCGCGCTAGAAGCGGCGGATCGCGCGCTAGAAGCGCCCCCTAAAGAATCGCGACGGCGGATCGCGCGCTAGAAGCGGCGGATCGCGCGCTAGAAGCGCCCCCTAAAGAATCGCGACGGCGAATCGCGCGCTAGAAGCGGCGGATCGCGCGCTAGAAGCGGCGGATCGCGCGCTAGAAGCGCCCTCCTAAAGAATCGCGACGGCGGATCGCGCGCTAGAAGCGGCGGATCGCGCGCTAGAAACGCCCCCTAAAGAATCGCGACGGCGGATCGCGCGCTAGAAGCGGCGGATCGCGCGCTAGAAGCGCCCCCCTAAAGAATCGCGACGGCGGACCGCGCGCTAGGGGCGCGAGTCGCGTCGAGGTCGCGAGTCGGGCGCGCCACCCCCCGAGCGCCATCTCTCGAGCGCTCTCGGCGACTCGTACCCACCGCTTCCCCCCGACCGCGCTTCCCCTCTCACCCTACTTACCCCCCCACGAACCCGCCCAGCCCGCTCTCCATCCCTCGGGCGCCCACAAGCTGCTCCGAAACTATCTCTCTCTCTTACTCCCCAACGATACCCTCTCTCTCACACTCACACAAAACTGATCCAAAACCGGCCTATCTATCCTACTTATATACTACTTAGATATTATACGTTCGTACACCCATACTTTCGATACATTATACATCATACTTAGATATTATACATTCGCGCACGCACTCGCTCGCCTATCGTCTCATTCACACACAAGTACACACGCTCACACACATACAGCGTTTATACACATACACTCACTCTGTATACACACATACTTACACGCAATAAATTATATTTTACCTCATGTTGCTTTCGTTCGTCTCTCGATACCCTTTCACGAGCCCCGGATCCCGACCGAGTTATCCACGACCGTCTCGCGAAAGCGATTTATTACAAATATTTAACAATATATTTAATAATACTAAACAATATTATTACCTGATATTATATTTACTCTCCTTGTTTTTTCCTTATGTGTTGATATTATATTTATTCTCCTTCTTTTTTTTGTCTCTCTCTCCCTCTCTTTTGCTTATACTGCTTCTTCTTTAATTTTAACCGTCTCCTTCTCTTTCTCTCCCTCTCTCTCTTTCTCTCTCTTATTCGTCTTTCTTTCTTCCTTTTTCTCTTTGTGTTAATTAAATATATTTAACTTTATTTTCTTTAACTGTCAAACTGTCAAAAGACAAACTGTCAAAAGACATAAACTGTCAAAAGACATAAACTGTCAAAAGACGTAAACTGTCAAACTGTCAAACGACACGAGTGAAGCAAGCCTAAATACAACACATCATATCGCGAAGCTCGCCGCGCAACTCGACAACCAATCAAACACGCGGAGAAGCGGCAACAATACGTCCGATACATTTTGACTCCGAACGCGCATTTCTCGGTACAAATAACTTTTTTTATAGAGGATTACATTTGACGTACGACAAACTTTTCAAGCATATGCATTGACTGCAAAATAGAAATTTTTTTGCATCTCTGGAAATTAGCTAATCAATGTTCTTAAAAAGATTGTCGTACGACAAATGTAATATCGGCCTTAAATAGGGAAACATAGAAATGAACGGATTCTTTCGCTCTTCATTTTCGTCTCTTGCTTGATTCTTGTTACAGGTTATACATGTCTTGTTCATCATTTTGATTCACAATAATAATATTTACTTTATATTTTATATCCGTCAAAGTTTTTATAGTATACTTTTTGAATGAAGCATCGTCTGCAATCATGTAAATAAATTGTTAATTACTGATAATATAATACTATTACGTCCTAGCGATTCCACGATTCCTTTCTTCCGCGAAGTGTTGACAATGATCGTCGATTGGTGAGACAAACGAATCGCTCAGTAAACAGACCAACGTAAAAAATCGGTGATGAAACTATGCCGGTTTCCTCAAGATAATATAAAATTTTCTAACGAAATACCCAACAAACACAGCTGCATCAATAACAATATAAAATTTTCTAACGAAATACCCAATAAACACAGCTGCATCTATAATACTAAAAATTTTCCAACAAATATTAAATAAATACAGCTGCACCAATAGCAATAAAAATTATCAGAAAATAAGATCTTTTTCTAATCTGAACACGTGCAAGGAATCTTCGAACGAATATCGAACTCACCAATCACTACGCGAAAGATAGGAAAAACACCCCGCCTAACGAAGACACTGGTACATTTTTAATTTGCTAAGATTGAAAAATCCTCACTTCTGCGCAAATTCAATTCGTCGAAGTTTTGGAAGATTCCCACTCTTAGAATTAAGATATGCCTCAAAAAGAAGATTATAAAAAGAGGACTCGCAAGCACATCACGCTTTTTTCTCCGCTCTTCAGCTTCACGCAGTCTTATTCTGTGCTTTTGCACCGTAATTCGCGAATTAGGCACTTGTGCCACTAATGTCCTCACTTGGCATCATCTCTAGAGCAACCACGAATCGAACATCGGGCTGCCGACATGAGACGCAAAGTGAAACACCGTATAAATTTGCCACCCCTCCACCTCTGAATTACTGTTTAAGAAAGTAAGTTTAATTAAATAATTTTTCTTTTCCTCCTTTTTGTCTTGTTTCTTATTTAAATCAAAACTTTCCAAAGAATGTTTCATTTCTTTAAATCATCAATCCGTTTCGGCAATAAGTCTTAGAAAATTTTAAAACCTGATTTTAATCTAACACATATGCGAGGGAACAATTTTATACTTCTGATCGTTCTTAACATATTAGGTGTACAACTTTGCTTCTGCCGTTTTTTTCCGAAATTCGAGGCTTTATTGTAAAAAACTGGTTATAGCTTGTTGAGTCACTCCCAATGATCGTGCCAATTCTTTTTGATTTTGACTCGAGTCTTCATTAAGTAATGCCTCCAATTCTGCATCTTCGAAAACCTTCTCTCTTTCACCGCTATGCCGGTCTTCGACGTGAAAATCACCGTTCTTGAAGCGTTGAAATCACTCACGACACGTTCTTTCACTAATAGCGGCTTTACCATAAGTATTTGAGAGCATTCGATGAGCCTCAGCCGCAGATTTCTTCATATTGAAGCAGAAAATTAAAACCTCCCGCAAATGACGAGAATTTGGCTCGTAAACTGACATTTTCAATCGAGAATAACTTTATGATGCAGACACAAATCGACTAATGTTTCTGTGGGGTTATGTTGACAGATGCCCAAGTTTATCGCATGACGTCTATGATCTATTTATTTCGACCACTACTTACCGCTAAAGCCATCTATAGGAAAACGGCGGAAGCAAAGTTGTACACCTAATATATACTTATTGATTTACACATATTGATTTTGATTTTATTTTTATTTTTTTATCCTTTAATCAAATATATTTTTATATTGTATTAACCGGTCAGAACCTAAATGTTAACGATAGAATCTTTCCCTTGTATTCTGATTAATGTCCTTGTTCGGGAGTCGACCTCGACGAAGTCGCCCGAATCTTTAGAGACGCTCAGAAATGAGCGAGAAGCAGTGTGTTACGCGAATCCGTAGATCCGCTGGAGGATAAGGAGAATGAGAAACGATTTGAATGCGGCTTGTTTTGATTATTCTTTTATTTTGAATAATAGAAGCGAGCGACTGCACGTATTCCGCAAATCCGACGGATATCTTCAAAATGTCCTGTTCATAACTGCCTTCAACGCGTATCGGAAATCTTGTAGAGCTTCTTGCTAGAAGCTCTCGCGAGAACGGATATCTTGCACGCGGCCGCCGGATGTTGCTTAGCGCGAGGCAGAGGACATTCGCGGAACGGTGAACGCACGTCGACTCTCGGACTCCATACGCTTAACACTCACAAACTCGATAAGTACATAACAGGTAGAAATACAGACACTGAGGCGTCTTTCGCACTAAGTTCAATTCTCGATAGTCAGCTAGAATGTCGGTTGAGAATTTCCAGCGAGAATGACTAAATCGCATATGACACGAGCGAGATTAAACAAAACAGCGCGAAGTTCACGATAAGTAGCGCGAAACGACACGAGCGAGAATATGATACGAGAGAATATCATACGAGAGTGTATGAAACGAGAAATTATGATCGATTGCTATCGACCAGCTCGAATCGTCGTAAGCGGCAAACTCTTCGGACCGATTTTGAGACGAGTACTTCCACTGAGTAAGCGACACGAGCTCGAATGTGCGAAAGAATATCATACGAGAAATGATGATATTCGAAACTATGATCGATTGCTATCGACCAGCTCGTATCGGTGTCAGCGTAAGACTTTTCGGACCGTTTTTGATACGAGTACTTCCACTGAGTAAGCGACACGAGCTCGAATGTGCGAAAGAATATCATACGAGAAATGATGATATTCGAAACTATGATCGATTGCTATCGACCAGCTCGTATCGGTGTCAGCGTAAGACTAAATCGACCGACCGCTGAAACTCGCGCTCTGCCGATGTGAATAACAAGTTTTTCCGATTTCGAACCTTCGAGAACTAGCTGTTTGTCACAGTTTTTCATTCTAAAAGGAATGCGATCACGCACCTTTTTCTTTGTTATGATCAAGCGATCACGCGCCGATCGGCTGATCGCGACGATGCTTACTCTCGCTCGTGTTTTTATTTCTCGAGGCAATCGTGTTAATTTAACGGAGACGTTCGCCGATTGAAATTTAGGCATTAAATGTTTCAATTTTGAACAGTCCTCCGTATTAATGTAACACCCGCGGATTAAAAAAACACACACACACACACACACGTGCATTCACCGAGAAATTAGAATCAACAATATTTTATTTTTATTTTTATATAATCATGTGTACATCTATCATTTACTTTAAAATAAGAATAAATTCGTACTTTGTTTATTTGAATAAAAGAATTACTCTTTATTAAATCCTCACTCATTCCTAGTCGAAAGATCGCACTTGGTTCCATCCCGCGTAAAAGAAATTAAATTCTCTTACCGAAAAAGGACCACCGAACGAACGACTGAATAACCAACGACTCAGTCGTTTACCTGCTTTTCAGACTTGTCAGTTCGTTTGACCCGATTCCAAACGCCACGAGATGTTTAAACTTCGGGATAATAAAAGATAGTTGTTGCGTCTTTCCATTGATTTCATCCTTCCCTGAGACTGGACGTAACAATACATATATCCGTGCCTATTATAAAAATTATGACCGATTTCCAATTTGCCTATGCTTATCATATTGCGCAATGGATGGTGAAGATTTATGTGCAGTTTTCTTTACATTGTTCTTAGCACATTGTGCCAAATTACTCATTTTCAGAATCTGGAGAAATGTTATTGCGTCGTATAAAATCGATTGATTGCGAAAGATCTTTAACATTCTTTTTTATTGTCTGCGATTGTGAAGTATACTAATAACAAATGTACTAAAAATCTCAATTAATATTTTGATGTTTAAAGCTAATTATGGTTTGTGGTTAAAAAGAGAGTAAAAACACTTCAATATTTCGATTATCCAAAACAATTGGCAACTACTTTCTAAACGGTAAATTAGAAATTATTTAAAAAATATAAGTTACCATTGTAGATGTTATTGGCAATTTTTTTATTTGTTATTGACGTTTATCTATTATTCTGAGAAAAATTAGAATGAGGTAAACAGTGTGATTGTTGGGATAATGTTCTAGCTGTAACATTAAGAGGATGTCGACAAGCGAAACCGACGGGTTTGCGTCCTCATCTAAACGTAACTAAAAATGTCGGTATATTACCAACGCTGTATAGTTACATTACCGATATTATTATGTAGAGTAATTTTCAAGGGACATTTGCATACTTTGGAAAAAGCAATAAAATACAATCTTTTAGCATTGTGTTAAATATGTAGAGACGAAAAATATGTTGGATTTCTACTCTATTTCTATCTCATAAAAGCAACGACTTTACACAGATATCTGTTTGTGTCGCATACATATTTTTTGAATGCAAATCTATAATATTGCTCATACTATCTCTTTTGATTTTATCATGATGTATATATATCTATGTATGCAGATGTGTACACGCACACACACGCGCGCGCGCACACACACACACACACACAAATACATATATATATATATATATATATATATATATATATATATATATATATATATATGATACATATATCCAGCCAAGCGATATATCTATAACATATAGATGTAACATATGCACTTATTATATACATGTTATATGTATAACAATCATATCTTGGTTTGCTGGGTTACAATTTATGCAGTATAGTTCGAGAAAATTGAACTAAAATATATTATATATGGATGAAAATATTTATACATTTAATTTTGAATACGATGATAAATCTTTATCATCAACAGTATATCGGTATAATCGATATGATTGAGGACTAATGAGTAATATATAAACTTCTTCACTATAAATGTGAATGTTTATATATTCTTATGACATAAGTATGCACATATTAAAATTTACATTTATATAAATTTTAATATAAATATTTATAAATGCAAACACATACATTCTCTGTCCGCAAAACATTGCAACAAAATTTTATGATTGTTACAATATTTTGGATATTTATAATATAGAAAGGTTTCCTCCATCGCCCATTTTCGTGAGAACGCAACCAAAATATTTTATTTATTATTTTCATATCTGCAATTATAGTTTGCAAGCGAGATTGGGGTATCTCTATTCTGGCCAATATTATTAGTAATATTGAGTATCAGGATAGATTTTTTAAATCATAATTCCTTATCATTTTAAAAAAGGCAGCAGTTTATTGCTTGTTATAATATTACAAAATCGTTTCCTCATACTCTTTACATCCTTAGAGTATTTTTTTCTCATAAGGCTTGCCTTCTAATAATGGAGATGTATATATTTTCTCTCTTTAGCTATCAACTTGTATATACACAGCCTGATAGACTATTATATACGCAAAATTTGGTGCCATTAAAAAAAGAAAGAATACATCGCCAGGAATTACAATAATAATTCCTTCCAATAATTTAAATAAGCTTTTATTACTATATGATTGGTTGCAATCATATGAAGGAATACCAGATATTGCACACTTAGTCTTTCAAAAACGGAAGTTTTTTTAAATTTCTTCTGGAATAACTGTTTTTTAATAACCAGAATATTCGTGCACAAACCGCATATGATATGAAATATTTTTTAAACTAACCAGCACATGAATAAAAATCGCCTCTGGGATAAAATATTTTTTTAATAACCAGAGCGCACATGCAAACCGCATCTGGAATAAAATATTTTTTAAACCAACCAGCACACGAATAAAAATCGCCTCTGGGACAAAATGTTATTTTTTTAATAACCAGAGCACACATCCAAACCGCTTCTGAAATAAAATATTTTTTAAACCAATCAACACACGAATAAAAATCGCCTCTGAGACAAATTGTTATTTTTTTAATAATCAGAGCACACATTCAAATCGCATCTAGTGTGAAATATTTCTTAAAACAACTAGCTCACGATTAAAAATCGCCTCTGGAATAAAATATTATTTTTTTTAATATGCATATGCAAAATGTTTTTGGTGGGAAATATTTCTTTCGACATCCAGTTCACGATTTAATCGCTTCTGGGATACATTCTTGAATCAAAGCGTACATGCAAAACGTTTTTGGTGAGAAATATTTCTTTCGACAACCAGCTCACAAATTGATCGCTTCTGGCAAACTAACTACTGTGACACAATTACTATCGCAAAATAAATATAATCAATTTTCAGTGAAATATACAAATAAGCAAAAGATTAATGATAATTTAATAAATTTGAAGTTACAATTACATATGGTACATACATATAGATAATATATAACACATATATAGTATGCTCGAATAAGAAAGAGATGGACAGAGAAGAATGGGCAAAGAAAGAAAAAAGATATGAGTGTAACTGAGCAAGTGTCTCTACAAATGCCAAAAGTAAGAAAAAAAAGGAAATGATTATATCGTTTTCCGTAGCAATACATTATACTTACTAATGTTTAGTGACTGATGTGAATTATCAATCGATATATCGTTTTACAACCATTCCCTCGCTTACTCATTCTTATTCTCTCTGTCCGTCCGTCCGTCCGTCTCTCTCTCTCTCTCTCTCTCTCTCTCTCTCTCTCTCTCGCTCTCTTCCTCTTTCTTGTTCTGTCCATTTATTTATAACAAAAATACTATATGAGTATTAAATACTATGTACATCATATATAATGTGTATGTTATGTGTATACAATCATTCTAAATTGTATTTGAAGACCAATTTTATATTACAATTTTTTATACGAAAGTCTTTATATTGTTTTCTATTTAGGAATTGCTTTAAAGATATAATATTAAAAAAAGAAATTTGGCATATTATATTTTTATATAATATTATATTATTATATTTATATTTTTGTGTAGACTGCACGAAAATAAAATTAAATAATATCTACAACATATTAGTATATAGTATACATTAAAACAATTCCTTCTAAACTTATGGTATATAAATATACTAACTTATTGACACTTATTCTTTTTAAAGAAAGTCTGCAGGCAAGCGTCTCTCGAAAATTATATTTTTGTCCCAGTATGTGGGGGGACATTATTAAAACCACACTTCAGAAACACAACACTCGTTTTTTAAATTCAACGTCTTATAACGCGTTATAACAGTTGAGAGTACTTTTGCGGTAATCTTTTGTTACGCGTATGTATATAATAAAAAACACGGCTGAGTACTGCCGCGCACTGATATGATCGCGTGTGCCTGCCTGCATGTGTGTGTGCATAATACAGTCGACTTATTCCCCGATACATACATACATACTTACATACATGCATGCTACAAATATCGCGTAATAATAAAAACAAATGCGCATCTTTATAAACAAATATTCTCTAACCGAAAAAATTATTTTCATATTGATTAAAATTAATTCGATACATAAAACCATTATTCATAAATATGTAACGATGCACCCCCCATCATTACCCGGCACGTAGCCAGCCGGAAGTCTGCCGCCCGGCGAACACCAACCGGACAGTGGCAGAGGCGCCCAGCGCCCTTTTTAATACTTCAATCACCGCGGTTGTGATAAACAACTATACGGCCGTTATACGGCCGCCGTTACGCCGAAACCCGAGCACAACCGAACGCTGCCGGAAGATCCCGAGCGTCACCCGCCGAAACGCCGCGTCGTTTCGCCCAGGGGAAGCGACGCGTTTACCGTAATTACCCGCCGAAAATAACGCGTCGTTATCCCCACCCGGGGGCGAACGACGCAATTACCGATAGACGCTCGGGTATAAAAAGACAGCGTTTCGGCAGCTCAGGACCAGAACGATTCCTGAATCCGCTCGAGCAGTACGCTTCGAGATACCAGAATCGATCCTGAAATTCGCAGCAACGACGGAACGTGAGGTTGACGTGTTCGCAGCCTCCGCCGAGCATTCTCGGTTTCCGTGCAGTCTCCGAACTCCTGACACGAATCCGACTAACTCGACGAGAGCGGAGTGTTCGCCGCTCTCCTAGTTTACGGTCACTCATCCGACCACTCCAGCCAGCCGGACCGTGGGTTTGCGAGTTCGCTGCCCCGTCAAGTTTTCTCGACTCCGCCGCGCTATCCGCAACTCCGCGAACGGAAGCAGGGACGGAGAGTTCTCCGCCCGGTCGAGGGTACTCGATCTCCGATCGCACTCCCCTACCACTGGGAATACGCGATAAATCCCGCGACCACGATCAACGCTATTTTAATACTTGCGAATTATAATCACCGCGCCGAAATACCTATCACCTAATATTTCATTATATTCCGCGCGCCGTCAAAATAAACACGGCCTTGCCGTACACGCGCCGACCGACCGCGCCCAATTTCTTGCGCGTCTCGCGCGCCGTCAAAATAAACACGGCCTTGCCGTATACGCGCCGACCGACCGCGCCCGATTTCTTGCGCGTTTCGCGTGCCGTCAAAATAAACACGGTTTTACGAATATTATAAGCGGTTCGATATATCGAACATCGCGCACCGAATAACGAACGCGCATTGCATCTAGCGCGTTGCATCATCCGCCTCGCGCTTACTATTGTAAATCGACCATTGCCGAACGAGGCAAATAAAGACGATATCTGTTAACTAAATCTTTCGTGTGTCTCACCTTTTCACGAGCCCTGATCCCGACCGAGCTCATCCACGCACTCGCGAAAAGTGACCCCGTTACAAATATTTTACAACAAAAACTTAATTTCTAAATTTTTGCTTTAAAAAGAGTTTATTTTCTATAAATATAGGCCAATTTAACTTAAACTATTATATATATATATATATATATATATATATATATCATGTTCCTCACACATTTGTTTACACGTTCATTCACGCTGCTCTCTCTTTCTCTCTCTCTCTTTCTCTGCTCGTTTTTTATTGTATTCTTTCTTTTCCATTATTATATTCTCTTATTTATTCGACTTTTATTCTTTTTATTCTCGTCTTTCTACATAATAATTATTAATTTAATCATTAATTTATTCATCTTTATTTTATAGAGTATAAATGAGATATCGTGTATCTTATAAATAGAAAAAGTATTTAATTATGTGTATTTTTGTATGTACATGTATTGTATTTAATTATAGTTAAATAGAAAAAGAAAGTAATTTATTGTTGTGTATCTCATTTATGCTTTATAAAATAAAAATAAATAAATAAATTTATTTATTTTCATGTAGGGAGACGAGAATAGAAAGAATAAAAGCAAATAAAAGAATATAATAATGGGAATAAAAAAATACAATAATGAACGAGCAGAAAGAGAGAGAGACAGAGAGAGAGAGAGAGAGCGAGAGAGAGAGAAGTGGGAGTGAACACATAAGTGAATATGCAAGGAGCATGAAGCTAAGCGATACGTGATACGTAATACATAGCGAGCGAGCGATTAGAAAGAGACAGAGCGTATGATCGAGAAAGAAAAGATACTGTAATAATGTTAGTGCGTACATGTATATTACTCTACATCCATAAAAGAGACAAAGATGGTACGATTATGTCTGCCATGTAAGATTGCAACTCCGTCTATCGCGACGTCACGCAACTAATCTACTACTCTGTTTTACTCTCGAGCCTCGATCTGGCACACACATATATGCACGAAAGTGTTGCATTGTAAAATTTTTTTTATAAAGCTAGTAAACTCACTTCTCTAGGTTCTCTTATACTCTTTGATGAAATGCCGAGTGCGGGGTTTACTGATTAAGTACGTGCAGATTACAAATTTGTTATATTAAGTAAATGTTGATGGCAGAAGCCGATAACAAAACTGTAATTTTCTCATTTTTTTTTTCACTTTTCATATGAAATCGTAAACTTCGCACTCCGTTATTATATATATTTTAATTATGGAAAAGGATTTGTTGATATCTATAATCAACAAAAAGATTTTGCATTTTAACTAATATTCGCGTTCTGTCGGTAATTCGGCATCCTCTTAAATGCGAATAATTTATTAACCTGACCTCCTTCCACGAAATTGCACAAGGTCCCATCCCGGGTAATAAGGATTCAATTCCTTTACCAGAAAAGAGACCACCGAGCGAATGGCCTTTGAATAGAGTAAGAGCGACTCTTCCAATCGTTGACCTATCTAGGGCCCTGGTCTGTTCGCTCGATTCTAAGACACGTATCGTCTAGCGTTTATCTAGAGGTAAGTAGGTTACGCCCTCCCGCTGACTCTTCCTTTCATTGAGTCTGGACGTAACAATATATATTTTTGTACTTACACAGATAGAAATGTCTGAACGACCAAAGCGAGTCATCTCCAAATTATCGCGATATGTAACGACGTCTTCGGATGATCCTCTTCCAAAACCAAAAAGGGTCGCAACAACAACCGGTGCTGTGGAGGTCCAAGAAGATATTCACGATATAAGAAGGACTCTGGAAGAGGAAGATTCTATTTATCTGAATAATAACCATTATAATAGTAATAACGATTATTTTACACATTACACATCATTACACACACACGTTCGACCAAACAAACATTCAATCACATATATCTGCTCAATCAAACACAAACATTCATTCACCCATAATTGCTCAATTAGACTTTCAATCACTCGATCAACGAGATACGATTATTCAACCGCACATTAACGATCATATATTCAATCATACATAAACGTTCAACCACCGTACTCGTTGTCTCATAATACTCACATATCAAAAACGTTACAATCTCTCACATAAAATTATAATTAATTAACACGTAGAGAAGGTAAGCTATGCTGATGATGCTTTAGTAGAGTTTCAGGCATCGTGGAAATTCCGGAACACGCAGAGATATACCTTCTCAAAACTGGAACATCTGCATTGGAGGATCGGCATATACATATGGTCATCATCAACATCATTCAATACAATCAGAAAAATCGGACATTCGATAAATATATACTGTGACGTTATCGTCTCGCGCGCGTCCGCCGAGTCCCTTTCCGATCGCGAAACGCGGGCTAAAGCGCCAGTCGAAACATTGCAAGAACCGTATCGTTGTCTACAGAAGCGTTATTAATCGAGATTTCGTTCCGTATATTAATTTTGTTATTGTTTTCTTTTGTCATATGAATATTTGATTTAGAGAGCCTCATCGGAAAAAGGAACGGGAGATCGCTAAATGATGACAGAAAATACGACGATCAATCAAGAACGATCTTCGAGGGGCAAGGAGCCAGCAATCCGGGAATTCAAAGCATCTAACTAGCTACCGAATAGGATGAGGCCCCGTACGTGTGATACCGCCGGGTCCTTGCGAGAGGATCCTCGCGCAAGGACCTAGGATTCGGTTCCCGCAGAAAGAATGCGATAACGGTCCCGATGGCGTGGCACGGCCCAGGAAAAGACCACCACGAGGGTTGCAGCGATACCGGGGGCGCGCGCACCCCCGATACGATCGTGAGTGCGCCGCCCGCCGGCTACAACGCGTAGTAGCACGTAATTGGTCGCAGTAATACGCACCCCGTGTGCGCATCACCGGCTGGCCCCGCGATATCGATCCTAAATCGTGCACATTCCGGGGTCAGCGAGAAGAGCGTTTTGAACGAGAACAATTTTCGAGAGCATTGCGGCGTGAGCGATCGAAGGACGGGCCCGGACGAGAGGACATCAGCGTCGTCCGTACAGCCCCGCAGAGAGGAAGGATACCGATGAGGTTATCCTCCGCCATATTCGCCACCCGCGCTCGCGCCCGGTAATCGTTTCGTTCTGTCGTCGTCGCCGTGAAGTCGTACTTTGGTGTAGAGGCTATATATATAAGCCCGATTCTTTAGTGTAGTTTTTCGCGTCACGGCCACGTCGTCAAGCGATTCGAGCCCCGGAGCTCCGAAAGTATCGGTTTCCGCGGATCGAGACATTACCTCGCGTTTTTAATAAACCGTGTGTCGTTTCTCTGGAGATTCGGATTCCGTATATTGTATGTGCGTTGGTTCTTGCATACTTAACGTTTAAGTCTCGTTCGTGTTGTACGTCGGTCGTCGATTAGTGTACGCAGGGTTACGCGAGAGTGTGAGTCGCGTAAATTCGATATGTTATGTCAATTGTGCAGAATCGCGTTTCGAAATTGTTAACGTATTTTGTACGAGTTTCCTCGCGATTCTTACGTTAAGTGTGCGCATGTATGTTGAGTGTTCAATACTGCGTATCACGTGTGTCCGTAATCTAAGCATGTTCGCGTTGCGTTAATTGCTTATTAATTATATGTTACATCCAAACTCGGGGAAGGATGAGTCGACAGAAGGGCGCAACAACTATCTTTTATTATCCCGAAGTTAAACGTCTCGTGGCGTTTGGAATCGGGTCGAACAAACTGACAAGTCTGAAAAGCAGATAAATGACTGAGTCGCTATTACGTTGGTTATTTAGACGTTCGTTGGTCCTTTTTGGGTAAGAGAATTTAATTTCTTTTACGCGGGATGGAACCAAATGCGATCTTTCGACTAGGAATGAGTGAGGATTTAATAAAGAGTAATTCTTTTATTCATATAAACAAAGTACGAATTTATTCTTATTTTAAAGTAAATGATAGATGTACATGATTATATAAAGATAAAAATAAAATATTGTTGATTTTAATTTCTCGGTGAATGCACGTGTGTGTTTTTTTTTAATCCGCGGATGTTACATTAATACGGAGGACATTAATCAGAATACAAGGGAAAGATTCTATCGTTAACATTTAGGTTCTGACCGGTTAATACAATATAAAAATATATTTGATTAAAGGATAAAAAAATAAAAATAAAATCAAAATCAATCTGTGTAAGTCAGTAAGTATATATGTTAAGAACGATCAGAAGTATAAAATTGTTCGCTCGAATATGTGTTAGATTAAAATCAGGTTTTAAAATTTTCTAAGACTTATTGCCGAAATGGATTGATGATTTAAAGAAATAAAACATTCTTTGAAAAGTTTTGATTTAAATAAGAAACAAGACAAAAAGGAGGAAAAGAAAAATTATTTAATTAAACTTACTTTCTTAAACAGTAATTTAGAGGTGGAGGGGTGGCAAATTTGTACGGTGTTTCACTTTGCGTCTCATGTCGGCAGCCCGATGTTAGATTCGTGGTTGCTCTAGAGATGATGCCAAGTGAGGACATTAGTGGCACGTGCCTAACTCGCAAATTACAGTGCAAAAGCACAGAATAAGACTGCGTGAAATTGAAGACCGGAGAAATAGTGTGTCTAAATGTCTCTTCGAGTCCCCTTTTTATAATTCTCTTATTGGATGTATTTTAATTCTAAGAGTGGGAATCTTTCCAAAACTTCAACGAATTGTAATTGCGTAGAAGTGAGGATTTTTTATCTAAACGAATTAAAAATTGTGCTACTATCCTTACTAGGCGGGGTGCTTCTCCTCCTTTTCGAATTTTTACCCGTGGTGATCGTCGATTGGTGATCGCGATATCAGTTCAAATCTCTTGAGCATTAGATTTCCCTTGCGTACGTGATCTGATTAGAAAAAGTCTTACTTCCTTATGATTATTTTTATCAATATTAATGTAACTGTAATTACTGAATATGTCGTCACAGAAGTTTCGTCATTATTGATTTAGTTGTATTTGTCAGATATTTTGTTAGAAGGAATTTTTATATTTTTTCGGTATCAATTTATTCTTCCGCTGGAAAATTTTATTGCGAGGATATCTACTGATTTTTATTTATTTTTAGTCGATTGGCGCGGTTTCGTTACCGGTTTCTCGCGTCTTTCTCACGGTTACTCATAGATATAGATATTAACAAGTGACTAAATGTTTAAAGAAATGCGTGGCGCAAGATGCTCTATTTACCGAACGACTCATTTTTATCACCGATCGACTATCGTTGCCACAACGTCGCGGAAGGAAGGAAGTGGAGTCGCCAGGACGTAACAATAAGTTGCGTATTAGTTTTTAAGTCACAATAGCGGGCCATACGGTCGCCTTTGGAGATTTGATACCGAGAAACGGATAGGTTCTCACCCGAATTATATTCAGTAATCAACTATTTGTTAACTCCGCGGTGCGAGGCGTATTTAAAGCCGAGAGCATATTACGGCCGATTTATCATACACTATCCGAGGTTCTTGCGCTCCGTTTCTAACACCTAGTCCCATCCTGTTCCTACCCGACGCGTTATTCTTATCCAATCTTTTCCATTTTTGTCAACGACTATCCGGCGTCTCCCGTTCGGCGAATTAGTTTCTTTTCATCGGCGCAACGTACATCCGCGTGACGGGTAGATCGAAACGGCGAACGCGTCGTTCGGCCGCGAGACGGAGATAAAAGTCGTCACAATACATATTTATCTCTTACCTGTTTTAAGAATTATCTGTTATAAATTAAAAATAATTATTAAAAATATATCGGTAAAGAAAAAAAATTTGATATCATTGTAAAATGCACATATCTTTATAAAAGCTAATCTGTTCTGTAAAAGTTAATCTGTAAATATTATTTAATATTTACAGGAAAATACACGAACGCTTAGATAGCATAGAAGCAGAAATGAAGTAAGTATTACATCTATTAACATACCATATCCATTAATACGTGAAATTTTCATTCTACTGATTTATCCTTATATTTTATTTCTAGACGGGTCAATTCGACTGTAGACAAAATTTTAAGGTGTGTCCTCGCCATCGCGCACAACGAAAGCCGACCATTTTTCCCATAGCGTCACTTCCGGACATGAATGCTTTTGAAGGAATCAACAAAGATGGATATTCCAACGCCGTAAGTAAAAAAAGAAATTGTATTTATAATTTTTCATATTCTTACATACAATTACATTAATCTTTGATACGTAGGTAAATTATTTCCGTTACATCGGTGATTACAATTTGAGAGAACCCGTTAACATCTCTTTAAAAGAAAGTCTGAAGGTACGAGGTCGATTATATTTGTTTACGCATAATTATGAATTTTATTGCGTATATCTTTAACAATAATGCAATTTGACTTTATTTTTTAGATGGTGTGTACCAAAACAGACATTAGGAAAAACCAACGCGCTCTAAATTTCAATTGCAAATGCGGGAGACTTTGAGAATGTCTAAGGAGAGATATAGGAGCAGATCACGTAAGAAGACTATCCCACAGGGCGGCGGCACAAGGATTCAACGGGAATTTTGGAACGATGAGCGGTCGAATGAAACGGATCAAGAATCTGTCAATTAGACAGAGTATGTAATAACTTTGATTTTATTTCTTGTTTTAACTTTGTTAATAATTTCGTCGTAACGTGACAAATTTTTATGTATATCTTTAGATAAACAAGGGAACTATACTACGCGAGGGAAAATCATATAGATTCGACTTGGCCTTACAAGTGCTGGAAACAATTTATTAATTAAAATATATATATTTTTTTTAATTTATTTTTATTTTTATTGAGATTTTGTTGTTATTTTATGAAACGTTTTGAAGCACTTGTAGCGTCAAGTCGAACGCAGCTGTCGGAAAGGAGAGAAACAAGTACGTGAAGAAGATGATGAAAAGATTAGAATGTGGAAGTTTACTTGTTTACTCGCATGCGAACACCGCGATAGCAGAAACGTCCGCATGAGCCGCGCTCGCTTCCCGAGCTCCACGCGCACCAGCCACGGGCGCAGCTCAGTACGCACCGCCCTAGCATGTCGCATTGTGAATAACCACCGCTCACGCGAAACTCTGTACGCACCGCTCCCGCATGTTTCATTGTACATATAATATAGCTTAATGTTAGACTTTGATAATCGCTTGAATAAATCTAATTGTTAACCACTTGTACCGAGATAAAGTAAGTTGGAGTTTCCCCCTTCTCCCGAATCCTGGCACCGGTGAGCCTTGATCTGCGGCGTACGAGAAAGGAGAACCGTTACATAACAATATCCAAGGCAAAGATACGGAATGATATAATAAAATTATTAATTATTATTTATGGACAGCACGTACTATGCAAAAAGTGGAAATATATTTATAATTATAAGCTTTTTCATCTTCTTTTTCTAATTAGAAGTGATTACAACAAATCTGACAACAAGAGATCACAGTTGTAACAGCCTTTTCTTAAATATATCAACAGTTAGAATGTATGAATATTTAGATGCGATACGCTTCATAGAACTGTGTGCAAAAGAAATGTGCGTAAAAAAAATGTGCGCAAAAGAACTGTGGGCAAAAGAAACGTGCGCAAAAGAAACGTGCGTAAAAGAAATGTGCGCAAAAGAAATGTGCGTAAAAGAAATGTGCGCCAAGAAAATGTACGCAAAAGAAATGTGTGCAAAAGAAATATGCGCGAAAGAAATATGCGCGAAAGAAATGTGCGTAAAAGAAATGTGCGCAAAAGAAATGTGTGCAAAAAAACTGTGCGCAAAAGAACTGTGTGCAAACGAACTATGTGTAAACGAACTGTAACAAACGTTTATTTACCAAATGAAATTAATAATAAATATCAAGAAATTACAAAATTATACATGCATACATGCGTGTGTATATATTCCAAATTATACAAAAATATGTATTGTGTCCAAAAGCAATATGTCCAATTGAACGGTGCGCAAATGAAATGTGTCCAAACGAACTGTGCGCAATTGAAATGTGTCCAATCGAACGGTGCGCAACTTTATGTGTCTAATATCACAGTGTGCAATTGTAACATGTCCATTTGTACTATGCGCAAGTGAACCTCTCTCCTTAGAAATCTTATCTCCGTGAACCGAGATGCGTTGTTCCTCGATTTCCTTGATGTTATACAATAAATTTCGGCAAATCTCACTTACAGGCATGTAATTAATACGTTCCAAACGAAGGAAACTTATGTACATGTCCATCTTAGCTCCATGAACTATATAAGAAGCGTTATTCCTCAATTTCTTTGATGTCGTACATAATTTTTTGGCAAATCTCACTTACAGACACGTAACTATGACATTCCGAACGAACGAAACTTGCGTACAAAGCGATTTTAGCTCTGTGTGCAAAGAAGCATTATTCTTCAATTTCCTTGATGTACAAGAATTTTCGGCAAATCTCACTTACAGACACGTAATTAAGACGGTCCGTACAAGGAAACTTGCGTACACTTCAATGTTATCTTTGTGTGTCAAGAAGCTTTATTCGTCAATTTCCTTGATGTTGTACAAGAATTTTCGGCAAATCTCACTTACAGACTCGTAACTAAGATGTTCCGAAAGAAGGAAACTTGCGTATATAGCGATCTTAGCTCTTTGTGCCGTGAAATGTTATTCCACATATTTTTTGACATTGCGCACGAATTTTCGGCAAATCTTACTTACAGACACGTAACTAAGACGTTCCGAACGAAGGAAGCTTGCGTACATAGCGATCTTAGCTTTATGTGCCAAGAAGCGTTATTCGTCAATTTCCTTGATGTTGTACAAGAATTTTCGACAAATCTCACTTACAGACACGTATTTAAGACGTTCCGAACAATCAAAACTTGCGTACAAAGCGAGTTTAGCTCTGCGTGCCGAGAAGCGTTATTCCTCAATTTCCTTGATGTTGTACAAGAATTTTCGGCAAATCTCACTCACAGACACGTAACTAAGACGTTCCAAACAAATAAAACTTGCGTACATAGCGATCTTATCTCTGTGCACCGAAAAGCGTTATTTCTTAGTTTCCTTGATGCTGCACAAGAATTTTCGGCAAATCTCACTTACAGATACGCAACTAAGCCGTTCCGCACAAGGAAACTTACGTACACTTTGATGTTAGCTCAGTGATTCGAGAAGGGTTGTTCCACAATTTCCTTGAAGTTGTACAAGGATTTTCGACAAATCTCACTCACAGACACGTAACTAAAACGTTGCGAAAGAAGGAAACTTGCGTACTTGCGATCTTATCTCTGTGTGCCGTGAAGCCTTATTCCTCAGTTTCATTGATGTTCTATAAGAATTTTCGACAAATCTCGCTTACACACACGTAACTAAGACGTTCCGTACAAGGAAACTTGCGTACACTTCGATGTTATCTCTGTCAAGAAGCGTTATTCGTCAATTTCTTTGATGTTGTACAAGAATTTTCTGCAAATCTCACTTACATACTCGCAATTAAGATGTTCCAAAAGAAAGAAACTTGCGTACATAGCTATCTTAGCTCTGTGTGCCAAGAAGCGTTGTTTGTCAATCTCCTTGATGTTGTAAAAGAATTTTCGGTAAATCTCACTTACAGACACGTAAGACATTCCGAACGATGGAAACTTGCGTACACTTCGAAGTTAACTCCGTGAATCGAGAAAGGTTGTTCCATTTCCTTGAAGTTGTACATGAATTTTCGGCAAATCTCACTTGCAGACAAGTAACTAAGACGTTTCAAACGAGTGGCATCCGTTTGACCACATTAATATTGACCACGGTCCAAATTGACCACGTTGAGATTAACCACGTTGCGATTGACAACGTTGATATTGACCACGGTCCCGATTGACCACTGTGCTGATTGACCACGGTTCAAATTGACCACGGACCCGATTGACCACGTTGATATGACCACAATCCCGATTGGCCATATTAATATTTATTATGTTGCAATTAACCACGATGATATTGACCACGTTGACATGGACCACGGTCCCGATTGACCACGTTGATATTGACCATGGTCCCGATTGACCACGTTGATATTGACCATATTATTGTTGACCACGTTAATATTGACTACGGTCCCGGTTAATCACGTTTATATTGACAACGATCCCGATTGAAAATCCATGTAACACATACACACACATATGCGGGAGGGTGGTGCCTTTGGCCCTCCTCCCGCACCTCCTCCGCCAGTCAGGCACAATGGACCTCGCTTTACAATTTGCAAAGTACATGCGACATATATTGATCCGTGGTCAATCGGGACCATCATCAATATGAATGTAATCAATCGGGACCGTGATCAATATTAACGTGGTCGATATCAACGTGGTCAATAGCAACGTGGTCAAAAGCGACGCGTGTTCAATGTCAACGTGGTCAATCGGGACCGTGGTCAATATCAACGTGATCACTCGGGACCATGGTCAATATCAACGTGGTTAATCTCAACGTGGTCAATCGAGACCGTGGTCAATATTGGGTTGAGTAAAAAGTCATTGTGTATTTTTGCAACAGATGGCATTAGTTCAGTTTTGGCAGTACTAGAGTCATTCACACATATGTTTGTCATATATCGTTTAACAGCTGACGGTTTAAGCTTCATTCTAAAAAAAAATTAAGCAATTTGGTTAAGTTTTGGAGATTTTACAACAAGTTGAAGATGGAAGACCAAATTGTGCATTTTCGCCATATTTTACTGTTTTACTTTCGTAAAGGGAAGAACGCGCGTCAAGCTTGTGAAAAATTGCGTAAAGTTTACGGTGACAATACTCTACAAGAACGTCAGTGCCAAAACTGGTTCAAGAAATTCCGCGCTGGTGATTTTGATCTCAAAGATGCTCCTCGGTTAGGAAGGCCCACCGAGGTTGTAGATGACAAAATAAAGGCATTGATCAAGTCAAACCCACGTTACACGACACGAGAGATTGCAGAAACATTGAAGATCAGTCAAAAAAGTGTTCACGTCCACCTAAAAAAGCTGGGATACGTAAGCAAGCTCGATATTTGGATTCCTCATG
Source organism: Polyergus mexicanus (assembly GCF_030449975.1). Lineage (NCBI taxonomy): Eukaryota > Metazoa > Arthropoda > Insecta > Hymenoptera > Formicidae > Polyergus > Polyergus mexicanus. The sequence goes on from NW_027223321.1 coordinate 7,412,050, forward strand.
AACTCAAAGAAGTTCATTTGACGGCGCGTATAAACATCTGCGATATGCTCATGAAACGTGAAGAAAACGATTCTTTTTTTAAACGAATGATAACTGGTGATGAGAAGTGGATTGTTTACAACAATGTGGAACGCAAACGGTCTTGGTCCCGACGTGATGATTCGCCTCAAACGACTTCAAAAGCAGAACTTTATCAGAGAAAGGTTATGCTCTCAGTGTGGTGGGATTGGAAGGGTGTGGTGTTTTTAGAGCTCCTACCAAGGAACCAAACAATCAATTCGGATGTGTACTGTCGGCAATTGGACAGTTTGAACGAATCTGTCATCCAGAAACGTCCGGAGCTCGTCAATCGTAAAAGAGTTGTGTTCCATCACGACAATGCGAGACCACACACATATTTGGCGACCCGTCAAAAATTATTGGAGCTTGGATGGGATGTGTTGCCCCACCCAGCATACTCGCCTGACCTTGCGCCGTCAGACTTCCACTTGTTTCGCTCTCTTCAAAACTCCTTGGGTGGAATAACGTTAAATTCAGATGAGGCGGTAAATCAGCACCTTGTTCAGTTTTTCGCCAATAAAGACAGGTCCTTCTACGAACGGGGAATTATGAAGCTCACCGAAAGATGGCAAAAGGTCATCGAACAAAACGGAAAATATATCATTGATTGATCTTTGTTCTTTATATAAATAAATGATTTTGAAAAACATACAAAAAATACGCAATGACTTTTTACTCAACCCAATATCAACGTGGTCACATTGACATTGGGATATTCCCGCATAGTCGACGGTACACGTCCCGCGCCTGTCTTTTTCGCGCCGCTGCCGTGAATAAGAAGAGCGATAATGAACTTGTATTTGTATCCTTTATTTCCTAAGACATTTTCTAGCGTCATGGTCGCGTCTTTGAGTATTCGTTGTTAACAATATATTTTTGTACGTTAATTTATCTTTTTCCATGTACATGAGACTATCGGGATTTTTCATAAAGATCAATTCGTACAAACCGGAATATCTAATCTCATCTATGAGTATAGAGTCGTCCGCGTCTACGTCGAATCGCTTATTGTCGTGCATCGCGCCTCTCGTGTCGATGTATACCCCGTAAACGTGATCGATCTTGTTCGGCGCTTCCCCGTCGAGAAAAGCCCCCATGTACTTTCGCCCCAACTGTCCTAGCCGACTGCGCGACGTTTCGTGACCTTGACAAGTTCGTGGAGTTCGCCTAACGAGCATTTTGAGCGTCAAATACGACTCGAGATTCTCAGGTTCGAACGCTTCTTCCTCGGTTTCATCGCGCGAATGGATCTCTTCGCGGGATACTCCCTTAATGGAGTAGATACGGCGTTTAATCGTCGTCGCGCTCGTATTCGTTTCATCTTTGGTTTTTTCCAAGCGGGAGTTAATGCTTCCTCCTTCCATTTTTTCTTGACGCTCATCGTCGCAAGCAAGTCGATCGCGTCTCGCTTTATCGTTTCGCATTTAATCTCATCTCTTTCGATGTTGTTTCGCTTCGGCTGTGCGCCGCAGCGGTTTGACGATCGGCTTGAAACGGTTTTCCATCGCGATCTCGTTCTCCATTTTGCCAGTCTTTAACGTTCTGATTTTTATAAAACGACGCGCGCGTTTTAGCGATCTCTCTCGCCGTCTTCTCTCGTTTGTTGATATCCGTCGCGGCCATCGCGATTAATGGATTGATTCCTCTAGCCCGCGGGGAGAGCGATTGACGCGTTCGACGCATCCACGACAACTGATCGCTCTACGGTATGACGAAGTCGTTAAATTCTCGTTTGTATCTGCCAGCGCGAAGCGCGCTATTTTTGTCGATCATTAAGAAACCGTACCTATACCGCCAATACGCGCGACATAGCGCGTGAAAATTCTCGTACGACATATCCGTGTTTACGTAATCGTTGTATATGTGATGCAAATTAGTAACGTCCTGTTTAAAAGGAACCAACAGATTTGTTATCTCGAATTTAGTTTCGGTATTTTAGCGTACGTTTGGCACAGATAGAAGCAATCGATGTTCGAGTGTCGCCCCATATCGAAGTACTCCCTGATAGTATCCTGTTTGTCGCACGTTACGTCATCGAACACGAATATCGAATTCGGGAGAGCTTCGATGGGTGGAATAACGTCGGAGTTATTGGAAAATATGAAATAACCTATATCTTCCATTGGTGCCAATAAATTTTCTAAATATTGATATTTAGGCTGCTGCAACGACTTCGAGTAAACGTAAACGTTCTCGAAGCGTACGCAGTGCGGACTCTCCAGCAAACTTATCAGCGCGTTCGTCTTACTGCAACTAGAGAGGCCGCAAATGACGCAGCGAATAGCGCTCGGTAATAGACGACCATGTCTGCGCGCTTCCTACGATGGCCGCGCCCTACCGTCGAGGTTCGTCATCTTTATCGCGATCGGTTACCGCACGAAACGCATTCCTCTCACCGCGCGCATGCGCGATACACTTGCGCAAAGCGGAGCGAGATCTTTTTATTTATATACCAAGATCACCAAGAATAGATCACCACCGATCGCGCAGTAGCAAATCGCGCGCGGCGTATCGAGATATTTATCCTACTAGTAGATGGCGACGATATTCTTGATTTCATCACCGATCAGTTGCGATTTGTCCCAAAGGTAATCTTGCTAAAGCACTTCGTTCGCTACGTGGAACGATTGTGGGGAAGCTGCCCGAACATATAAGAGTGGATCCGGAGGTGTGGCGCTACTGTTGATGCCTGGAACATTACAATCGTCCTTGGCAACGAACGCAAATCTACGGCCCGGCGCCGCTCGTTAAAGATTGCGGCGAAGGGATCGTCCCGATTGCGCACATTACCGATCGGACACGACAATATTTCCCGATAAGACACAGACCCGATCGCACACATGTCCGATCGGACACAGTCTCGATCGGACACAGTCCCGATCGGACACAGGCTCGATCGGACACAGACCCAGTCGGACACAATTCCGATCGGACACATATGGTTGCAATCAGACACAGGCCCGATCGGACACAGTATGTCAGAAATATATAGGTTTTGTTAGGTTATATCTTCCGGAAGTGGAGCACCCCCGTAGAGGGGACGGAACATACTGCCTGCACGCATATACTTTTTACTGCGTAATAAGGTTCCACATAGGTTTACAACTTTCCACGTGAAGCGAGGTTCAACGCAAACCTATGTGTCTAGTTTTTTGATAGTGGAGCCCCTCCGTAGGCGGAACCCACTGTATCCACGCATACATTTTCCCATCCACACAATGATTGTAAGATGGACCTAGCTTCGCGATGAGGCCTGTGTCCGATCGAGCCTGTAACCGATCGAGCCTGTGTCCGATCGAAATTGTGTCCGATTGGGTCTGTGTCCGATCGGGACTGTGTCCGACCGAGCCTGTGTCCGATTGGGTCTGTGTCCGTTTGGGAAATATTGTCATGTCCGATCTGTAATGTGCGCAATCGAGACTCACTCGCAGCGAATGCAATTCGCGAAGCAGCGGTACGGTGTGATCGGTGATATCGGCGGGGCCGGCTTATTGAATAGAGCGATAAACGCGCTCCCCTTCGAATTACGCAAACCCAGATATCAATTTTGCGGACCGGGTATCCGTCTCGCAAAACGACTTGTGCGAGGCGATCAAGGCGTCAATCCTCTGGACGCGAGCACGACATCGCGTACTCGCGAAGCGGCGAGCTCGCCGACCTCGCGCTCGCCGATAGAGCGCGCGAGCCCGTCGCGAGAGACTCGACTCTCGGCGAGAGAGCCGCCGCGATGGCCGTATGGGTGGCTATGAAATCGAAGATGAAACTTGAAAGGAGAACGACAGCTACGAGGAAAAGAACGCTTCCGGTAGCGAAACGCGGCGACTCTTTACCCCTGCTGCCGTTATTGAGAGTTCTCGGTTCTTTGGCTAGATGAGCAGCGGGAATCGCGAAAGCGGTGAACGATCGCAAAGCGGCGCAGTTGGAAGAATTGCAACGATCGCGCGATAAGGGAGGATTGTTGACCGTCGCCAACGCGGCTTTCTTGGGTTTTTTGGGCTTCGTCGTGCCGAAGACCGCTTCTCCGTAAAAGCGGAATGTGCGACATTCTAAGCGGAGAGCCGGTCTTCGACGATCGCATTGTCAAGATCGAGACTCACACCTACAATCCTTACTCCAACGTTCGGGATTAGCGACGGGATACGAATTCCTATATAACAGTAGCATCTGTACACTTTACCATGCGACAGTTTTCTCTACGTTAAGGACAGACTCGAGTCGAAGGAGCCGCCGAGCGTGCAGGAAACGAGTCGGTGACGAGGCTGGTGAACAATTGCGTCGCGTTTATGTTCGAAGAGATTCGCTACGAGCTCGACAGAGTGGAAGTTCCCGATCAAAGCAGAAACGTCGGGATAACGAGCACGATCAAGAATTACGCGTCGCTGACGGTCGAGAGAGGCAAGATATTAAAGAACGCCGTATAGGACTTATCAGCGGTAACTCACACGTCGATCGGCAATTTTAACTTTTGCGTACCTCTCAACGTGCTGTTAGGTTTTTGCGAGGATTACAAACGTGTCGTGATCAACGCGCGACACAAACTTATTTTGATACAAGCGCGCAACAACAATTGTATCGTACCGCGCAAAACAGAAGAACCTAAAATTATTTTATTAAAGATACAGTGGCGAATGCCTCATATAGTGTTAAATGCTGTTAATAAATCAAGATTATTGCGCACGTTGGATAGCAGACGATACCTGAGCGTCGCTTTTCGCTCGTGGGATCTCTACGAGTTTCCGCTTCTACAGAGCACGACTAAACACTCGGGCCGTTAAAGCGGCGACGCAGCTCGAGAAACCGCTATACGTTATCTTCGCATTACAGTTCGGAAAGAAGAACATTCTGTCCAAAGAGCCTTCCCTATTCGACGATTGCAAACTGACTAATGTTAAACTATATCTTAATTCCAATTTTTATCCTTACGACGACATGAATCTGGATTTCGATAAGCGCAATGATGCCGTGCTATACGACATGTACTTGAAATTTCGAAGAACATACTACGGATGCGACGACGAGCGCTCTTAAAGGTGAATAAATTTTTAATTCACAGCCCGCTCGTGGTCATGGACTGTTCTCGACAGAACGAGTCGATCAAGAGCGCCACCGTGGATGTTCGCGTAGAATTTGACTGTAAGGAGAACATCTCCTCTAACACCACAGCTTACTGTCTTATCATTCACGATCGAATGGTAGAGTACAATCCGCTCACTAACGTTGTGCGCAGAATCTTGTAAACGCGATAATATTCTAAAAAGTATGGGGAGAGAATAAAGCGCTTAAGAAATCTAGGGATGAACACTTCGAGTACCACTAACAACGACGATGGACGCGTCTATCTTCGTCGATCTCCAAGGTTTCGTAGTCAACGAGAGATTCGTCGCGGAAGGGGTAGCCGTGTTAAAAAATGGCGCGAAATTGACACATCACATCTTTTGACGTCTGGAAATTCTTAATGCTTCGCGAGCCTTTCGCTGCGAATATCACGTGAATAATTGCGCGTTGGAGAACGCGTGCAAACTACGCGATTGGTGGTTCGAGCGACGCGATAGTTTGCGCGATATGCTCGATTAATTCTATATTATATTACTTTATATCTATGTAAAACATCCTATATGTACTCCTTTGTATTATATCGAATCATTGTACATTACACATCATCATATATTATATGACATATCTAGTCAATTATATAATCTATAAATTTAATTATATTTTAAGCTTTATATAATGTATCGAATTGTTTATATAAACTATAAATTTAATTATATATTTCAGGCTTTATATTGTAATGATGCACCTCCCATCGTTACCTGGCACGTAGCCAGCTGGAAGTCTGCCGCCCGGCGAACACCAGCCGGGCAGTGGCAGAGGCGCCTTGCGTCTTTTTTAATACTTAAATTACCGCGGTTGCGATAAACAACCGTACGACCGTTATACGGCCGCCGTTACGCCGTTATACGACAAGCCCGAGCACAGCCGAACGCTGCCGGAAGATCCCGAGCGTCACCCGCCGAAACGCCGCATCGTTTCGCCCAGGGGAAGCGACGCGTTTACCGTAATTACCCGCCAAAAACAACGCGTCGTTATCCCCACCCGGGGGCGAACGACGCAATTACCGATAGACGCTCAGGTATAAAAAGACAGCATTTCGGCATCTTATTACCAGAACGATTCCTGAATCCGCTCGAGCAGTACGCTCCGACATACAGTACCAGAACCGATCCCGAAATTCGCAGCAACGACGGAACATGAGGTTGACATGTTCGCAGCCTCCGAGCATTCTCGGTTTCCGTGCAGTCTCCGAAATCCTGACACAAATCCGACCAACTCGACGAGAGCGGAGAGTTCGCCGCTCTACTAGATTAGGGTCTATTATCCGACCGCTCCAGCCAGCCGGACCGTGGGTTTGCGAGTTCGCTGCCCCGTCGAGTTTTCTCGACTCCGCCGTGTTATCCTCGACTCCGCGGATGGAAGTAGGGACGGAGAGTTCTCCGCCCGGTAGAGGGTACTCGATCTCCGATCGCATTCCCCCTACCACTGGGAATACGCGCATAATCCCGCGACAACGATCAAAACCGTTTTACGATACTTGCGAATTATAATCACCGCGCCGAAATACCTGTCGCCTAATATCCCATTGTATTCCGCGCGCCGTCAAAATAAACACGGCCTTGCCGTACACGCGCCGACCGACCGCGCCTTGTTTCTTGCGCGTCTCGCGCGCCGTCAAAATAAACACGCGTCGAATGACCGCGCCCGGTTTTTTGCGCGTTTCGCGTGCCGTCAAAATAAACACGGCTTTGCCGTACGAATATCGTAAGCGGTTCGATATATCGAACAGCGCGCACCAAATAACGAACGCGCATTACATCTAGCGCGATGCATCATCCGCTGCGCGCTAACATCACACTACTTATTGTAAATCGATCATTGCCGAAACAGGCAAATAAAGACGATACCTTTTAACTCAACCTTTTCGTGTGTCTCACCTTTTCACGAGCCCTGATCCCGACCGAGCTCATCCGCGCACTCGCGAAAAGTAACCCCGTTACAATATATAATGTATCGAGTCAGTTATATAATTTATAAATTTAATCATTTATTTTAAACTTCAATAAATGTATTTGTCATACCATCGCAAAATACACGCTATACGAACGAACCGCGTTTTTCCTTTATCGCGGCCGCTTATCTTTTCCCGCGATAATAGCTCGCGCATCTTTTACATTTATACCGATATCCGTCATAAAATGTTTGACAGCGAATAAGAAACAATCTATTAAGTGATTTAAAGAAAATGCCATCGTTAATAAATTTAGTACTACAACGAGAACGATTGAATGCGTCATGGTAGACGCAAGGTTTGGCGATGGGACTGTTGAGAGCCCTATTGAATCTGGTGGTATTTCCAAGTGTAAGTAATATTTGTGCATTTTATGTCATATTAATTATTGGTAATATATTGATTATTTGTAATATATTAATAATTTAATTTATAGTATCAGTCTACGAGTGACATTAAGATTCCCGGTTTTATAAAATTTGAACACCGACAGATGATTCGATCGTTGCGACGGAATGCGCGAGACGAATTGGACGAATTATGGGGAGATACTGTGGAGGCTCGAGAGTACGATTCGGTCAATTGGTCTTGGATGTACTGGGATATTTTCGATCTACGAAAATTATTCGGGCTCGAATCCTACGAGGAAGACGCGGTGGAAGAATCGTGGACGAGCCTCTGAACAAGAAGTCTAGGGATTGATCGTAAATATCTTTTTAAGATTCGCAATACGTTAAATATTTAAAAAAACCTATTAAAAATTAAATTATTATACTAATAAGACTCGTATTTTTCTGTTTCAGATCGAGCATCGCCGTATTTTAGATTTATTTTATACTAAATATATCTTTGTTCGAGAAAGTAAGAGTTTTATAAATTATATTATTAATTTTGCTTCTCGAACGTTCTAAAGCGAGACGTTACGTTCGTAGCTTTGTTTTCATTCCGTTTTTGTGGTTTCTTCGTATCGTTCGATTCTGACAAACACCTCGTTGTCGATAGCCGATTGGCTCTCGGAATCGAACGATCGAAATTCCTCCTTTTTTTTGTGGTACACGTATCGACCGGGATTCTTGTGCGTGGATCGGAAAGAAGGGCTTTTCGTTAACTCACTTCGTCGCAAGCCTTCACCGGGAGCACACCGAAAGTCTAACACTCATATAGTTAGAGTTAAAACGATAATTCGCGTGTCCGATTATATCTTGCCGTCGCGTGCGATTACCTAAGACGGTCCGGGAGTTGGTGTCGAAAGAAATAAACACTTTTCAACAAACTAAAACCGCTCAAATCATTTACGTCCTATCTCTCCGATCGGCGAAACAAATAAATTCTGTTAATGTGGACGTGTAATTCGAAGGCGCGGCTACAATCTTATATTAAACATGTATTTTTCTAAAATAAATTTATTTTCACGAATTAAAACGAACACTTTCTATCGCGAATGCGCATAGTCTGATGCATCGGTTGTTACAATGAATTCCTTTTTTTTTGTAACGGAGGAGAAATGCCTTTACGCATACCCCGCCTCGATGGGGTTCGAGGAAACTGGCGTATGCACTACATCAGAGAGACCCCCCGCCCACGGGCCGTGCCCGCTGGGGGAGCGGTTTCTGTCTCCCCCAGTGTCCCCGTTGTTGATGGGGACATCATTCTATCTTGGCGAGAGGGAGACCACTGCCCCTCTCGCCGCCATCCCGGTGTTATTCCCGGGGAGGGCGTGGTTGGGCCCAGATACCCCACCTGGGTTCCGACCACCGGGCCCAGTTCGGGGTGAGACGTCCGCGACGAAATAGCGGACGTCCCACCGAGTTGTCCGGGTCCCGCGCATTCGCTGGGGGAGTTCGATGGGGACGGTTGCGACCCCGTCCCCTCCCCCTGCGTGCGCACCCCCTTTGCTGGGGTGGGTTTCTGGGATGCCCGAGGACTTGTGCTGCCCCGGTTCCCATCGGCCCACCCCCGGGGGCCCGTCGGGCGCGATTGCGGCCCCCCGGGTGTTCTCCGGGAAGCCGCTCTCGCTCCCTTTTGGCCTCCTCCTTCTGGAGCAAAACTGCTTCACAAAAGGAGGAGACCGCCCTCCAGGACTCCTCGCTCTCGAGCATAACCGCTACGATGCTCGAGAGCGAGAAGTCAATATCCCCTATTACGTTGACGAGAACACGGCGCTCTTCTGCCCACGCTGGGCACATCTCCAGCGTGTGCTGCGCCGTGTCCTCGTCCCCCCCCCGTACAATGGTGGCAGCGTGCGCCGTCCTCTTTACCGATGCGACACAGGTACGAGCCGAAACACCCGTGGCCCGTAAATACCTGTGTCGCACGGTACGACATCTCGCCACCCGCCCGTGTGACCCACTTGATCAAATGGGGGCGGATGGCCTCGACGACGCGCCTCCCCGATGTATCTTGGGGGTTGGAGAGGTGTTCGTCCCACCTCTTCAGAGCGCGTCGCCTAGCCTGGAGTCTCACGGCGGCCTTGACCTTAGGGGTCAAAACCACGCCGAGCCCGCCGAGCTCTCGCGTACGCGCGTAAACGTGCGCGTACATGTCTGCGTAGAGCTCGACGAGCGGCATCCCCGCCAATAATGTGGCCGCCGTGTGCGACACCGTCCTATAACCTCGGACTACCCTGATGGCCACCCTCCTAAATACTCTGCGCAGCAGCATGCTGCCGCGCCGATTGGCCACCAGGGCGTCCGCCGGTGACCCGTAAAGTGCCACCGCCCGGACGGTGTTCGCGTATAGGCGCCGCACCCGGCCATCCGGACCCCCGAGATTGGGCAAGAGTCGGCCGAGGCTAAGTGACACCGACTCCGCCCTGGGGGCCAGAAGCTCAAAGTGCGCGCCAAAACTCCAGGCCGCGTCCAGGTAGAGACCACGGTATTTTAACCTGTCTCCCACCCGGACGGAGACGTCACCCACCATGACATGGGCCTCGGCGGGGGGAGCCCCATGCTCCCCCCTATGCATGAATAGCGCCTCGGTCTTATGAGGCGCTACCTGCAGGCCCATGCCACGGATCGCGCGGACAGTGCACGCTACCCCGACGTTGGCGGTATGAACCGCAGCCCTTCAGCTCTCTCCCCCGGCCAACAGCAAAGTGTCGTCGGCGTAACAGACGACACTGCAGCCGGGGGGGGGGAGGGCAATACCCAGCACCCTATTATAGGCGAGGTTCCAAAGGCTGGGGCCCAACACGGACCCCTGCGGAACCCCGCAATATACGCCCCTTCTGCTTAGGAGTACCCGGTTGTTGGGGTACTCCAGCCACCTGTCCCGGAAATAGCTTCTCAGGACCTCCACCATGTAGGGGGGAAGGCCGAAGGTGTTCACGTCCTTCCCCACCATACTCCAGGGCAGGGTGTTAAATGCGTTGCGGATGTCTAACGACATCGCAAGTACCACCCTGCCCTCCTCCATGGACTCCGCGAGGGACCGGACGCGCAAGATCGCGTCAACGGTCGATCGCCCCCCGCGGAATCCATACTGGTCTCGGTGGAGGTCCATCTCTCCCCGGGACAGGTGTTGGACGAGACGGTTCGCCAACACTCTCTCCAAGAGTTTCCCCGCCTCGTCTAACAGGCAGATAGGGGCGTATGCAGAAGGGGCGTTGCTGGGCTTGCCCCCCTTCGCGATGAGGACCAATCTGTCCCTCACCCATGCTGGGGGGAATATGCCCTCCCTGAGGCAGCTGTTAAACAGCCGCCTCAGGCGCCCGGACAGTTGGGCCAAAGCCAGGACCCAGACCCGGCCGGGGATCCCGTCGGGACCCGGGGCCTTGATGCCCCGGAGTCTCAACCGCCGGATCACCTCGACCATCTCTTCCTCCGAAACCTCCAAGTCCTCCGACCACGGGATGGTCGCGTCTTGGCGACCACCCGCGTCAAAAGGGGGACCCTCGGATGGGAAAAGGGTTCCCGGGATATTATCGAGGACTTGGGGTTCCAGAGTTTCCGTCGCGGGGGGCGCCCAAGCTTTCAGCTTGTTCATAACAAGCTTATACGGGCGCCCCCATGGGTCTGCGTCCAAGGAGCGCAGGAGCTCGTCCCATGCTCGGGCCTTGGCCCTCCTGATCGCGGCGCTGAGGTTGTTCCTAGCGGCACGGAACGCCCCATACGCCTCTGCCGTCCTCTCGGCGTCGGGTCGACGCCGGGCCCGGGTGAAGCGGCGTCTGGCGGCGACGGAGATTCGCCAGAGTTCGGCGATCTCCTCGCTCCACCAGTACGCCGCCCTTCGCGGGCGGGGGTTGATCCGGGGCATCGCGAAGTCGCAAGCGTCGCTGAGCGCGCCCCGGAACCATTCAACTTCTTCATTAATGCCCCGCCCTTCCCCCCCGGGACACGGCCAGTCGGCCGCAAGGACGGCTGCGATCAGCCTGTCCGGGCTCATCTTCTTGAGGGCCCATCTCCTCGGCCGGCCATCTCCCCGGTCTTGGGCGCGGCTGAGCACCCCGTGGCGGGTGGCATTTAGGACCACCTCTATATAGAGGTGGTCGGAGAGCGTCTCGCACTCTGCCACCCGCCAACTTACTATCATTCGTGCGGCGGAGGGGGTGGCCCAAGTAAGGTCCAGGACCGATTCCCACCGCACTAGGGTGCTCCTCGACCCTGTGTTTATAAGACACAGGCCGAGTGCCGCCGCCCAATCCTGTAGGGCCTCGCCCCTGGCGTTCGTGAACCGGGAACCCCAACGCGTTGATTTTGCGTTGAAGTCCCCGGCCACAATAATGGGACGGGGCATCTGTCGGCGGAAGCATGCCGACACCCTGTCCAAGAACGCCACAAACTGGGCGAGGCCCACGCTGGGGAAGATGTAAACCCCCAGCACGGAGATGAGCCCCCACCTGACCACCACCACTCCCGCCCCGGCCTCGACCGGTGTGCAAGGCGGGAGTGTGGGGTCATTCCTCCACGTGATCGCGACGGAGCCTGCCCGGTTGCCGATCCAGCATGGATTGGCTTCCGGGACATAATATGGCTCCGCCGCGATCCCCAACCCGAAACCACGCTCCGGCAGGCTGTGCAAGAACAGGTCTTGCGCCCGGCGGACGTGGTTCAGGTTGGCCTGCAGTTTGCCTAAGGGGGGGGGGCATTATTTGACGCCCCCCGGTTCCGCCATCTCCACCTCCGCCATAGGGGCGGGTGGGGTGGCGGCTGCAGGCCGGGCCTTTGGTGGCCTCTTCTCCTTAGGGGCCTCCGAGGAGGCCCCGCTATCCTCTGCCCCGCGTTTGCGGGTGTCGGAGGGTGCTGCGGTACCCTCGCCGGTTCTGCCGGCCGAGATCCCGCCGCGGCACTCGCCGCCGGGAGCGTCTCCCGTCGTCGGTCCGGCCGTTTTTTAGGGGGGGTGCACCTCGAACTTCCCACCCTATGGTCGGCCGGACGACCCAGTCCGGAACAAACCGGGCACCTGACATTATCGGCGCAGTCCCGCGCCAGGTGTCCCGGTTTGCCGCACCTATAGCAGCAGCCCCGTCTATCTATGGGGCTGCTGCAGTGCTGTTGGACATGTCCTTTCTCCAAGCATCTAAAACACTGGAGGGGGCGTTTGTCCAGCAGCTCCACCTGTGCCCGGGACCATCCAACTTGGATGGCCCGGGCTGCCGCCACTTTGTAGGCGGCCCTCAAAGGGCACTGCACCCATGCAGTGCCAAGCCGCGGGTGGGGAACTTAATGTCTCCCACCCGCACTTCCTCCGCCGCACAGCCTCCTCCTCCAGCGACGGCCGCCGCTATGTCGGCGGCCGTAAGGGAGCGGTCGAGGCCGCGGAGCCGCAGCTCCGCCTTCCTGACGGGTCGGGCGAGTCGGACCTCCTCTTTGCCGGCAAATACCCGGCAAAGGTCCGCGTAGAGGGCGTCGGCCTTCTGTGCCGCTGTCGGCCCGTCCTTCTCACCCGACCCGGTGAGCTCGATGACCATGGCCCCCGTGGCGGCTTCACGGACGCGGAGGAAGTCTATCCCCAACTTGGGGAGGTCGATCTCCCTCCGAGCCACGGTCATCGTCTCCTGATATGCCCCGTCGGCGCCGGTAATCGTTACCGCAGCCGAACGGGGCACTCTGCGCCTAGAGGCGTCTCCTCCCCGACGCCCATTAGGCCGCTGCCTCTGGCGCGTCCCCCCGGCTTGTCGGGGAGGAGGCGCCTGCCTGGCAGCTCCCTTCTTGGCTAGGGGTTGGGCCTGTTGTGCGGCCCTCGCCCTAGCCGTCCGTTCCCTCCGCCCCACCACCTTAGACCAGGGCTCGCCCTGGCCGGGTACGTGTGGGGGGGGAGGATGGACCTCCTGCATGGGCCTTGCCGGCCGGGAGTCGCCCGGGGGAGGCATTCCCCCCCGTCCTCCCGCACTTGCCGGCGGGCCGAGCGGGGCAGTGGGCAGGGGAGGGGGGGCTTAGAGCCCCCTTCCCCCCCGTGCTACGCCCTTTTTTCTTCTTCCTCCTCTTCCCCCCCGACACGGTGCTACAGCGCCGGTAGGGGGAGAGGTGGGAAGGCCCCTCCAGGCGGGCGGCCGGTTGTTGCGGTGGGTCCATGGGGCCCACCCCGGCCTATTGCCGCCCGCAGGTCGACAAGGGCGGCGATCTGACCGGTGTACCACCGATACCAAGCTCGCTCGCCCTCGCCGACCACTCCCGGCGGTTAGCTTTCGGAGAGCGGCGCAGAGGTACCCCTCAAAGGGGGCCTCATCGCCGCATTACCCCGGCCACCCGCCAACGTTGGGGACATAGGTCCCTGACCCCCCCCCAAACGTTGAGGACCCCCGTCCCATAACCCTCCCCGGCGATGGGGACCTCTGTTTCCTTCCCGCGGCTGGACGTTCCAGTCTAATTGGAACGTCCAGCTCCTCCACCAACTTCACCCGGGGAACCCCCCGCCTTTTGCGGGGCGACCCCTCGGGCGAACCGGGAAGTTCTAGCCAGGAGGGGGGCTTCGCGTGACGAGTCGCGTCGAGCTCCTCCTTTAGCTCGCGGATCTCCCGTTGGAGATCCGCATTGCGGTCTCCGAGGGACTTTATGTCCCTGCGGAGGGCCGCTAGCTCCCCTTTCGCCTCGTTCTGTTGGGCTCTCTCGGCCAGGGTGCTGGCCGTTACCCTGACAAGGGCCGCGGCCTCCCTGAGCCTCTTCTGGAGAGAGCCCTGCAGATTTCCGGAGCAGACGGCGATACGGTCTATGGCAGCCATCTGCTCCATACTCCGCGCCGCGATATCCGGGGTCGGGGCCTTCCAAACCTCTTCGGCGCATTCCGCCTTGCTGTGCCTGTCTGGGGCCCTCCCCCCTAAGGGTGGCTGTGGAAAAAAAAGAATGGAGGGGACTCTTGGACGTCTACGAGGCAATTTTCGCTTTAAATTTTTTATTTTTATATTTTTTTATATTTTTTATTTTTTTATTTTTATTTTTTTTATTATTTTATATTTTATTTTTTCGGACGCGTGAACATGCTCGGGCTCGAACCTGGGTCCTCCACATTTCCAGACAGGGTCCTAGTATGCTGGGCTAGCTGAAATCTTATTAGAATAAGGCTTAGATGTAGTATTTGTAGAGAGTAGCCCTCCGACATAGGGGACCCTACGCTCTGATTGGCTTCCCTATAGTTGCCGGCAGTTTGATTGGATGAGGAGCATGTTTCTGAGCGAGAGGAAAAAACGCGGCAAAATAACACGTGTGTAAGAATCGGCAAGATGGCGGCCACCGAGAATGGTGACGTCACGAGAATAGAAGGGGTCGTAAAAAGCAAGTCTGTGCAGGTAGCGATTACGAAGTTTTTAGAGCTTTATGACGTCGCTTAGACGAGGAGAGAAAGGATAGGAAAATAGTAAATGTTTTTATATAAGCGATTTAAAATAAAATATTTTTATTAAATATTATACTTATGTTTAAATGTAAATAATAATTTCGCAATGTACAAAATTTCTTATGTGACGGAAAACATGCAAATTCGCTGCTATATACATCGATAAAAACGAGAGCCGAGAAAAATTAACGTTCTATTATATATCCGTATGGCAACGAACAATGGCTATCAATAAACCTACGTTTTAGCAATACAGGCTCACATACTTTAGTTTCGTGACCGGGTAGCTGAGACTGTTTGATACGGTATCTTAGGACAGAGTCTATGACATCACGGAGACGCAGGGAAGAAAGGAAGGGAAGAAAAATATTTTCGTCTCTTAAAAATAAAAAACATCTTTATTTATATAGCAAGGGAATATGATATAATATACAGGGGAAAATATTTACATAGTGCTTAATATTTATTTACAGAAAGATTATTAAGATATTACAGAGGAGTACATCGTCTATAACGTATTACAATTCGAATTACATGATTAAATATGGCAACGCATAGCATACAATGTTTCACTTGTTTCTTTTTTCGCGAAGAAAAATTTTACGAAATAAGTGTACGATTAAGCGATCGTTATGTTCACAAAAAGACTAAGAAACCGATTAAGATCATAATCGTTGCACATATAATATAAAAATACGCAACTATATTGTCCACATGTTTGAGAAAAAATTCCTTGTAATTGTTGAATATTCCAACGATGAATGACGGAGTTTCGACGAAGTCGGAGGAGAAATCCGGAGTGCAAGGGTGGTATTCCGTAGCTGTCGAAGTATGTGCCAGTACCATGCTCGTCGAGGAAGAAGGCGACCCAATGTTCTCCAGGTCGATTGTGGTCATCCGTATTAGCGACGATGGCTGTCGACCTCGTCCACACCCTCGGGACTCTGTCGGCTGGATAAACTCCCGCATGCCTGGCATTGATGTGACGTAATGCTTGTAGAATTTCGCGAGAGTTCATTATTTTGACAAGGAGGCGAACGAACGAGCGGTATTATATATTCAATAACTTCGGTATTTACCTCCTTCGGTAGTGCGCCTTTGATCGTGCCGGCTTGTAACGCTGAGTTTTCAATGTCGGCTTGTGTGGAGTTAGTAGTTGCTTCGAGCTTGTCTCTATCCATCAACGACAATAATTCAGATTTTTCAAATTTCTCTTCTTCTTTTTCTATTGATCGCTCGGATTTTTGCAGATTTTTTTTCTCTATTTCATTTCTATCGCGCGAAATCTCATACGCGCTACTGATTTCCTCGTCGTCGTCCTCGTCGTCGTCGTCGTTGTCGTCGTCGTCGTCGTCGTCGTCACAGACGTTTAAACTCCAATTATCCGGAGAACCACAAGTAGCTTGAGTACTAACTTTTGTATTGCCGTAGACGATATTATTTCGCTCGATCAACCAATATTTTAATTTATATACGTTGCGTAATGCGCAATGAAAGATTCCAAATTTTCTAAATCCGTGGTAACCACAATATCGTCCGCGCACTTCTCCCTCTGACAGATTTTTGAATGCGGGAGAAATATCTTCCAAATTATATATATTTCTGGAGAGTAGATTCCGCAAGTAGGTTTCTTTTTCGGCACCTCTGACGTAAATGTATCGTGCCTGTCTTGTTATTTCACGTAGTTGCGATGTAAAATATTTCGGATTAGCTTCACTGTCGAACCATTCAATACCGTGATAATTTCGTGTAAGCCAGTTATTTTCATGTCTTACATTTCTTGGTAAATCGCCAAATGAATGCGGGGGCATCATAATCGAATGTCCGACGAATGGAGCATCAAGCGCGATAATAGCAACTTCCTTGGGGATAAACTTCGCATTGGCATCGCGGAAACCTTGTATGTCGATGACTATATCCATTTTGTGAAGACTGGAGCGCACTCGACAGCGCGGTTATAATAGTTTAAACTGCTCGCGAAGCGTCGACGTTCGTGTCTCGAATGAAACTGAATTCTTTTCTGTTATATTGTATATTTTTTGATATTTTATGCTCCTGGCATTTTGATCGAATGTGGAGGGGAGAAAAAGGAGGGAAATTTTCCGAGTATTACGTTGTAACAGTCAAATACTTGAGCGTGATAAATATCTATCCGGCAAAATCGACGATGACTTGACGAGACGAGTCGATTTCTATTACATTATCGAATTCGGCGTAAATAATACAATTAACGGTCTCAGTGAGAGCTTTCTCGAATCGCACTTCTAATCGCAAACTACCATGTCTTACGAGATTCCAATGCTCTGCGTAATTAGCAGACAGATCGGGCGTGAGATCAAAAGCGAATAACGTATATCCCTTGGAATAATCGTCTCTACTTATAGAATTTCCTTCGTTCAAAAAATAGATGCCCGTTCCCGTGAAGAGAGTTTAATAAGCTTCGACGTAAAGCGGTTCCTCCGGCGAGAAAACCGGTTGTAACGGTCTACTAGGAATTTGCATACCGTCGACGTATAGCGAGAAGAAATTTATTCCGTAATTTTTGAAATTAAACGGATTTAATTTTCTATCCCCATTAAACGCTTTATTATTAACAAAGCCGACTATTATCCTTTTCGGAAGTTGACCCAGTATTACATTATCTAACGATTCACCCACAACACCACTGTGAATCGTAAATGTTTTACCTTCGACTCTCGTGAGCGGATATTTGGCCGTAACTTTACTCAATATTCTAGCATGCGCGAGTAATAATCCTGCGCCTATTTTCGCCCTTCTCACGAGTAAGCTCGCATCCAGTATATGAACTTTCGCCGATGAACCGTTACTGTCCATAAGACAGAACGAATCTTTCGAACGAACGAGCCTCAAGCGTACTTCTACACCATTAATTAAAAATTTGTCTTGATTGAAAACGTCGCAATGGAAATGTCCTACAAGATCTAGCGCGCGCCCGCCGCGAATGTAACGCGCGCGTCTCACGAGAGCGGAATTTGGCGATTTTGATTCCATCGGTTCGTCCATTTGACCGGGTGTATCCGCGTCCCATAGACAGGAGGTTAGATGGGAAGTTTTTGCGGGTGAAGAATAATTTAATAACGCCTCGATGTACGCGCGGTACGCGTAAGCGTTGTTTGGAGGCGACACGAGCTTTTGGTTGAAATACACGTCGATCTGATTGAACATGGAATGAAGTAAATGATTTACGGGGCCTATAGTGGCCGCGGCGGTTGCGCCCGCAGTATGCCCCGTGGAATCGCCCGGTGTTTCTACGCGTACGCGGAGACTTAACATGGTGTGCGTGAGATCTAAATATTCTTCTCCGTGACCCGGAATGACGAATTCTATCGGAGAATCGTCCGAGAGCGAAGTCACGGATTTGTAATGAATCCATTGCGAACTCTCGATACTAGTTTGTGTGGGTGGTAAAGAAAAGAGATCGAGTTCGCTCTTTAAACATTCGCTCGAATGCGTGTGAAGAAAGGACATGCTTATTTACCGCAAATTTTTTGTCGTCGCTGTAATTCTTACTGTTAGATGTGTTTAGAATATACGCCGTTTAAGAAAATATGTCGGATACGGTGCGCTTTCTAGCAGTTTTACGCCGCTTCGTGGATGTTTTAAGTCTTTTCACTGTTGTGCGCTTTTTTCTTCTCTTATTTTTCGATGTTTTTGTATTTGCTCTTTTTTTCCCTCGCGTCTGGCGCTTTGACGAACTTTTCCTACGCGCCTGGTGTCGTCTACGTAATGTCGCGGATTTAGCGATGCGCGTGTTGAGCCCGCCGAAAGGAAACTGAGCTACATGCATTTTTGCATCCGACTTATAACCTGAGCCCTTCATCAGACTACTTATTTTTTCTTTAGCTTTTCTCTTAAGATTGTCGCGCGATTCTTCAAATCGGTGTTTAGCCGCTACTTTAAACGGCATATTGTTTTCAACATCTTCGATTATATTAACACCGGCCCGTAAAGCTTCTTTCCCCACAGCCCGTACCCCTCTGGTTAAATAAGGTAATACACGTCTGAACAGTCCTCCAAGAAAACTGCCAATACCGTGCCCTCGTTGATAGGGCGATCCGACGAAAACTCGCGGAATTCCACCGCCACGACTGCCGCCGTTTTGTAACCCGTCGTAATACGTCGAATAATAATCCATTAACGTTTAATTTTTTATCACGCTCTCTAATTATTATTATTATTATTATTATTATTATGTTATCTACTCGATACGTCTAAAGTGCAATGTCACTGTCAGCGTTCCAAATTCGAATGGTATACTCTGTCCTAGTTGATCTCTTATATCTATCTCGATTGTGCGAAAAGACGTTTGACGCAGAGCAATGTATTGAGTGTGTGAGAAATGCTTTATTTGAGTAGACGCGAACGCGTAATCATTTCCAACATCGAGTGCGACAATTCGCAAAAGAGGAGATTGCACATCGCCAGTAATATAGGGCTCGCAAATATCGCAATAGACAAAGAGCTTGTCGGGAATACCTCGCAACAAACTAGATGGTTCGGCGGCTATTATTACTCGTTCACGCGGAAATACGTAAAATGGTGATGTATAAATTTCAACATCGTCATAAATCCAGGCGGGTAAAACGCCCGATGTACCGGTATTATTTTCAATTTTATCATGCTTCTCATCGCCATTCTGTATATCGAAGGCGGTTTCGCTAAAAAGCCATAACGGTAAACGTTCCACAGCATTAACATTGAGCTTATTGCGTGTATCGAAGCCGAGTATTCGGCAAAGTTTTTCGGAAAAATTTACATAATGAATCATATCACATTTCATAATGTCGCAGGAAAGTTTCATAATAATTTTGCTCCCGATAATAGCTCCAAATTGCCAATGGATATGCGAACCTACGGATTTTGCAGAGTAATTCACAGCTTCTATAAGATCGGGTATATTCAAGTAAATGCCCGATGGTATTTCAGATTTCTTAGCGATGATTTTCTTTTTTTGGAGACCTATCGTGAATTCTTGAATATTTATAAATCTTATGATTCCTTCTCCAGGGCGTATATGAAGAAAGCTAGTCGGAAATTGAATCTCCGTGAGCGCTACTTCCCAACGTCCTTGCAAGTCTATACGTTGAGGCAATTCAGTAGTGAAACATGTGGTTTTATTCTCCGGAAAAAAACGCATACTGCTATTACTAGGGAGAATCATATAAAATCCTTCCTCCCTCATTTTTGATTCAAAGATTTTAAACTCGAAGAGGGTATCCAAGAATCGAATTTTGAAGGATATCCTTGCCAACTAACTAATAATTGTTTATTGTTACCACGCTCCCTACTTTTTATCACACGTTCGACGATAAATTTTTCTTCTCGCAAGTTTTTAACAACAGATGCTAATTCTTGTTCATAAAAAATTCCGTCTATAATTTCGCCCGCTAAATCGCTTAATTCGTATACGTGCGGTTTTCTCCATTCGAGAACACGGTGAATTCGAAATATTTCTTCGCTCCACTTTGCCTCGTATCCTTTCTCAAAGGCTACTTTTGCTCGGGAGTGGTGCACTTGGACACAATATAATTGGACACGGTGCAAATGGACACGAGATTTTGCACACGGTTCAATTGGATACAGTGCATTTGGACACAGTAATTTTGGATACAATAGCTTTTGGACACATAAGAAAATACGCATTGTTTACTTGGACACCGCTCAATTGGACACTGTTCATTTGGACACCGTTCGTTTGGACACAGAAAGATGCGCACCGTTCATTTGGACACCGTTCGTTTGAACACCGTTATTTGCCCACCGTTCGTTTGGACACCGTTCATTTGCCCACTGTTCGTTTGGACACCGTTCATTTGCCCACCGTTCGTTTGGACACCGTTCATTTGCCCACCATTCGTTTGGACACCGTTCGTTTGGACACCAAAATTTGATTTAAATTATACGACGTAATCCACACCAAATTTTTGTTTTAAATAAGAAATAGGTTTGGGTTAGGTTATATCTTCCGGAAGTGGAGCCCCCCCGCAGGGAGGGCGGAACCCACTGTATCCATGCATGACATCCAAATATGCGAAAGGCTAAACAAAGTGCTAAAAGCAATGTAAAATTAATGACATCAGTATCAGAGATATATAAGTATGTATATATTTTATTTTGACAGATATTATAACCTTCAAATGTATCTCCTTTTCACGATTTCATATTTTACATAGATTTACCAGTATAAAGTGTTATAAGAATACTGATTATATTTTCCCAAAATGATTTTTATTTCTCTCCATCTGTTACATATTCAAACAAACAGTACGCATGTTTCTGTGTACAAATGAACGGTGTCCAAACGAACGGTGGGCAAATGAACGGTGTCCAAACGAACGGTGGGCAAATGAATGATGTCCAAACGAACAGTGGGCAAATGAACGGTGTCCAAACGAACGGTGGGCAAATGAACGGTGTCCAAACGAACGGTGGGCAAATAACGGTGTCCAAACGAACGGTGTCCAAATGAACGGTGCGCATCTTTCTGTGTCCAAACGAACGGTGTCCAAATGAACAGTGTCCAATTGAGCGGTGTCCAAGTAAACGATGCGTATTTTCTTATGTGTCCAAAAGCTACTGTATCCAAAATTACTGTATCCAAATGCACTGTGTCCAATTGAACCGTGTGCACAATCTCGTGTCCATTTGCACCGTGTCCAATTGTACTGTGTCCAAGTGAAGGCCACTCCTTTTGCTCTACTGACGCGCACGAAATCGCCCACGTTATATTTAGCCTTTTGTCCGCGATTCTTTTTCTTCGCCCTATCGCCGTTGTCGTTCCAGCGACGATTCATATTTTCACGCGCGCTTCGAGCATTTTCCCTCGTAACGACTGCAGGTTGCATTTTGATGGTGGAATGTCGAGTATGATTGTAAGCGCGAACGATATCCTGCAAAACATCGATGTAGCGTCGCGTATTTTTGTGCGTAAAATATCGCCACATCAGTTCCTTGAGCGTTCTATTAAAGCGTTCCACTATAGCTGCTTTAATATCAGGATTACGGGCTACACGAAAACGAATATCCTTTTCTTTTAAGAAATTTTGTACTTGTCGAGCAATAAATTCTTTATCTTTGTCGGTCTGCAGGTATACGGGTAGGCGCTCTTTGTTTCTCGAGAATATGCGTTTAAAGGCTTTTACCACGCAGGCACCTGTTTTGTCGCGTAAAGGCTCTACCCAAACGAATTTACTAAGCACATCGATAACCGTTAATAGATATGAATAACCGTCATTATAACTCTTGAGATTACGAATATCGATCAAATCAGCCTTCCATAAGTCATCGATATTTGTCACGTTATAATGTAAGCGTGGAAATTTTCGACGTACCGGACGATGTAACGTGTATGCGTCTTGCGATTTAAGCCAATCGATGACCTTGTTACGTGTGAAATTCGGTTTAGCGGCTCGCGATAAATTGGCCGTCGCCGAATAGCCGGCATAGTGCGAGGGACTGTAATACAATTTTTCGAGTTCCATCATTCGAGTTTGCTCCAGTCAAGCAATCCTTTTCTTTTCTTTGTCGGAGAATCTACGTAGCTCGTTAATGTTTTGTCGTCTTCGTCCTCGTCGGCGGATACAAATAGCGTATCTCCTTCGGTTTCGCTCGTTTCATCTACCTTACGGCTGTACGACTTTGAACGCTCGGTCGAAGTTTTCGGAGTGGAACTTCCGCGCGGAACCGCGTTTTTAATACGATGAGATCGGGCGAACGTATATAATAAATCATTATTTCCTATGAGATTGGAAGGAGTGCCTATGTCGTGCAGTAATCGAGCAAACTGAATTCTTCCGGTTGCTTTAAATGTTTTTCTCTCGCGTATCGCGTCGTTTATAAGTTCCGCGATGTTCGAACCCGTTACGACGGAGCCGTCTATAGTTACGAGTCCTCGTCTATCCCAGCTAATCTTAGATGTCGGAATATCGATCAAGTATTTTAATATCGCACGCGCTTTGTCACGATAAGTTTTCGGCACACTGCCGAGTATTTTTTTGATCATTTCAGCCGATTGCGCGCGTTTTTTCCCAAAACTACTGCTACTACTACTAGCGCTCCCGTCACCGCGGCCACTGCTAATTAAAGCTGACGTTTCCATAAATTCGTTATCATCGACATCCAAATTCGCGTCTTCGTCCTGCTCGTCATTAATGTCCTCGCCGTTACCCTGTGTATCCTCACATAAGCGTTTTTTCGCTTCCCGAACAAAGTGAAGATAACGTTGGAGTACTTCCTTATACAATTTCCATCTTTTGTCCTCGTCGACAGGAGTCGCGAGGTTAAGAATACGCAACATCTCCGCATCGAGCCGCGATAAAGCTGTTCCAGGTGTTCGTACTGAATTATTATTATTTACATTTTCCGCATTTGATATTTCCGTATTTTTCTTCGGTGAATTATCAGTCATCGCAATAGATGCCATTTCCGGTTGCTGTTGCATTCGCTGCATTCTCTCAAGATTTTCAGTAGATATCAAAACCATTTTCTTAGCC
Source organism: Polyergus mexicanus (assembly GCF_030449975.1). Taxonomy (NCBI): domain Eukaryota; kingdom Metazoa; phylum Arthropoda; class Insecta; order Hymenoptera; family Formicidae; genus Polyergus; species Polyergus mexicanus. The sequence goes on from NW_027223321.1 coordinate 7,435,459, forward strand.
CTCTCCATTGTTCAAAGTACAGGTGTTAGAACTTTCTTTTTTTTATTATTTTTATTATTTTTCCTATACGGAGAATGTACGGATGTATAGGATTGTATTTTTTTCTCTCATTCGCCGATAATCCGGGATAATATAGCCCCTAGTAAAGGTCCAATAAGATAGGGTAAAAATCCACCTCTCTGTACTAACAGTTTTCTTTTAATCTTCCAATTACCTTGTTTTGCCGCAACACGCCGTAGGACTGTTTTATGTTTGGCTAATCGCTTTTTATCGCTACAACAAAACGGTACGTTACCTTTTAGCGTATTGAAAATGTACTCTTGAATGCACTTTATGAGCTTATTGTCGGCGGCTCGCAAGAATACGGTTCTTTGATTTTTTTTCAAATGACACAAGATTTTTAAAAGGCATAAGTTTCTTTCACCGATAGACCGTCTAGCATTCTTTATTGCTCTATTCGATATCATCAACTTTTTATCAGGTTCTTCTTTTTTCACCATTACGCTGTAATCGCACGACTGACAAGTTGCGGACACGAATTTTATCCTTTTATACGCCCCCCCTTCTATTGTTCGATCTACGCGGTATGTAAGCGTAATGCAGAGTATCATCGGGAAAGATGCACGTACGAAAGCGATATTCATCTGGAGTCGATTGTTTCAAATCAAACAATAAATACCCGTGTGGCCTCGATGTAGCGTCGTAGTACGCTTCTTCCATAAATTTTGAATCGTCGGGATATACTTGACACGTTAGATGACGTATTTGAGCGCTATCGCGTGGATTTTTGAGAACTACTATGTAATTCGCGTTGAGAGATATGTCGCGCTGTCCGCGCCCTTGATGAAAGAGATTTTGAGAGATGAGTATAACGCTGAGATTTTTATGACTTCCCTTGGTAAACAGATCTACGATAGCGTCGCACGACGATGATTTCCTCATAAGATCGTCAATTATTATTAATTTTGGCGAGAGCGGATCGTTAGAATAATCTTCCGGGCGGGGTAATCCCTCGCGAAATTCGATTATATTTTTCTTCGATTTTATCAATGCATTATTAACGTAACCGGTCTTTTGTGCTTTTTTCTCTTCTTCTTTTTCACTCACGGCACATTGTAAGCGCTGATACGTATCTTGCCACTCGGCGTAATGAAATAAAATTCTCTCGAATCGAACATCTGCCATGACGGATAAATGACGAAGAAACGTTTTTACGAAAATTGTTTTTCCGCATCCCGTAGGTCCACAGACGATCGACGTCCAAGGATGTTTCCACCGTACATCCATTTTGCGAAATGAACGATTTGCCGATTACGTTCGCACTCATAAATAAAAAAATCATCGAATATTTTTAATATTTATCGTAGGTATGTGTTGAGTAATAAGCTTATCCGCGCTCCGGGGGCCCCACCGCGGAGGCCGCATGCTCGCGCTAGCGTTTCCCGGTACGTGAACGAGCGGAAAGCACCGCGGCCGATTAGCTGCTAAGCAGCCGCGGGAGCGCCGCGAGTAAGCGTATTCGCGGGGATGTGCTCGTACCGGTGTTTTTCGAGTACCGCTGCTTACGAGCTTATAAGCGGTGCTCTGTGTGCGCTTATGTTAGAAATAAGGTGCTCGTTTAGCGTTCAACTAACATTTGATATTATTTTGATGGAATGTTCTATGCGTGTAGTAAAGAAGTAAAGGAAATATTAGAGAGGGATAAAGGAAAAAATACGCTGTGATTTTTAAAGTGGAAAAACTTCATATTTATTGACAATAATTTTTTATTTTTTATTTTTATAAAATTAACAATTGCGTTTTAAAATTATACGCACAATTTCATTAAATCCTAATGAAAGTAATTCTTCGAATACAATATTGAAATATACATCTAAAAATGTTAAATCCTTTATTTGCGTTTGTACATTGCGTTCAATTTCTTGAAAATTACCGATAACTATGAGTTTTATAATTTCACGATCTATGTAAGCTGATGGGAGTTTTAATTCTATCTCGTTCATTAAGTAATTGACGCAGGTGTTGACGGTGTCGGTGATGCAAACTATCTGAGACAAATGTGCATCCACGCATCTCGCAATATTTTGCAGGCCGAGAAAAGTTGCTTTCTGCATCACGATAGCGACACTGTGTGTTTTTCGTTTCTTCAAGGGCGGCTGCGCTTGCTCCTCCGTCTCTCCATTACTCGCGGATTGTTCCACATTTTCCTTGTAAGCCACTATCACAGCCCTTGTCCCGTAAGCGGTGGTGAAGCCGATGGAAATATTATTAATGATAATCGGACTTGGTTTGGTTTTTTGATTCTCACTCAAGTACAGGCCCATCTGTTCCATGTTGAGTTGAAATTGCTGCCAGGTGTCGGTATCGAGACAAATTCCATCCGCATAATTGCCCATTAATTTAACAATTGGTGCGAAATAACCTTCGTTTGTTGCTTGCAATCCCACATGTAGCTTCTTAGTACACGATGAATTAAGACCGTACGTTGTCGATAGTAATAAATAACGCTGTTCGTTTCTTCTATCAATGTCGATCTTGTTGTCCGATTTGCTAATATCGCAAACGTGTGTAGATTTAACAAAATCGGTTAGATTCTTTTGATCACTGGAAACTTCTTTCGTGGCAGCCATTGTTATCACTTTCGAGTAAAACTGGGTGAATACTAGTCACAACAACGACAAATTCTTGTATCGAAGCCGAAAGGAAGATTTTCGTACGAGCAAACTCAAATGAATAAGAATTCGCATCTTCTCGTGCTGCTTATATATCGAAATATAAAGAAAAGTGGGGGGAAAAGTTTGCGCAGACAGTCAAATAACAGGAAAAATCATGATTTTTCACGTTCAAACTTGTTCATCACGCTAAAAATTGTGAAAACATCTAGAAGCATCTAGAAATTAGATTCGTTACAAGGAAAAAATTTTTCTCTAAACTTTTTCTCTAAATACAATTACAATATGTTACAAAGCGTAAATAAAAGCTTAGCAGCCGTATAATAAATTTTTATAGCTTATATTGTAAAGAGAAAAATGTTATAAAGGACGAATTTCTAATTGGCATAATCCTAACCCTTCTACGAAAATTTTAAAAGATTTTCACAACAAAGTCTTTACTTTGACACCTCTATAATAAAAACACCTAAGCAATAAAACTAAGTAAATAATGTAATAACGTAATAAAAAATAAAATATTTTTTTGTCTACTTTTTTCTTAAAAGAAATAAAAAACCGGGGATTTTTTTTTGTCGGCGTTCTTTTGTTTTCTTTAAACTAATCTAACTACCTAGAAAGGAAAAATTTTAAATCTTTCAACGACGTTCCTTTTTGGAAAAAAGTGGGGATATGCATTTAAATAAATTCTCCGCGTCGAAGTAAAAAAGGTAATTTCGAGTTCGACATCATTCGAAATAACGCGAGTCGTTCCGCGGAAAATAGCGATATCGTGTATTTCGTGAGTAAGCGACAAAAATGGCTGGACTTAAAGAGGTATTAGGAAAGTGCATAATTATAGGCTCAAATTTGTCGCCTACGTTAAATAGTGAACGCTATTTATCAGCGTTATCGGACGAATCATCGGAAATAAATTACTCAGTTTTTCGGGCATTTGCGTGTGCTAGTTCGAATACTATACTCGCTGTGCTATATAGGCTAGGTTATTTCGGCAATTATGCCGAGTTGTTACATATCGCGGGTGAGATAATAGAAATGCGCGAGGCATTTGACCACGAGGAAGAGGATGCAGACGGTCTTATAGCCTTCCTGCTATCAAACCATCGAGGAAACCGCTTAAACGGTAAGCAAAATGTTTATATTTATATTGTAGAAATGTAATGTAATCGAATACGCTAGACAGTGATTAATCAAAATTTTCAAAATCATAATTTGTAGATCGGAACACGACTGCGACTGATGAGCGAGAGACTCCCTCTCAGCTTCGAAAACGTCCGGCTGAAGAAGAGCTCGAAACAGGACCTTCGAGTAAGTTTCGCATAAAAATAAAATAAAAATATTAATCTTTATACAAATTCTATATTCAATATTGATAAAATATTAAATTTTAGGAAGAGCACGTTCCGATGAAAACGACAGCGAAGCTGATATCATGGCATCACCAGGTGAGATACAAAATTTTGAAAAGAATAAAAATAACGTAGATGTAATTTTTATTTTATTTATAATTAAATTTTTCTTTTGTTTCGACAGTGCAGAGAGGCGGTGGTGGTCAAAATGAAGAAGTGACTCCTGAAGAACGAGTAACGCAACTCTGTAATAACGAGGAAGTAACTGATGAGGATGAGAATGAAGAGGAAGTCGTCGGTGAAGAACGCTGTAATCCCTCGTCGGAGACAGAAGATGGTGAAGAGGAGCCGGAGGTGGAAGAGGAGCAACAATGTCATGGGGTCGGCAATATTAATTTTAATTACGTAGATTTATTGACGGAAAATATGCGGCAATTTAGGAGGTTCGGCATAATCGGGAGAGAAGTGAGTTTCGCGATACGACCGATACGTGAAGGTTCGAATATTTATCACGCATTAGAAAATGCGTTTCGTGAAATTCACGCGTATGCGTTAAATTTATGCGAACCGGGAGATTATGTGGGAATGTCTTTCCATTCGGCGAATTTATCTCAGGGCCCTGCAGGATTATCCTTTCGTCCGGCTAGAGACATGTCGTATGAGGATATCTGGAAACTCGTGAGTTCAGTAGCGCAGAGTGCTAGGGAGCTCGATATCGCGGAACACTTTAACATTCGTGTTTTTAATGTCACGGTTCCTTCGGGTCGCGGACATGTTAAATTAACAAACGAAGACGTTGTGAAGCGCTCAATAGTAACAATAAATAATTCCGACAATTTATGTTTTCCGCGTGCTCTCGTAGTAGCGCGAATTTACTGCGAACGCGGTAACTTACGTACGGGTGAGTTACATGAAAAATGGAATAATATAAGACACATGCAATCCCCGCTTCAACGTGAATTCGCATTACAATTAACTAGGAACGCTGGTGTTACGATAACTGAAGAGGGATGTGGAATTCCGGAAATCGAGCGCTTTCAACGATATCTCGCAGTTGATAATATCGCAATTGTAGTTTATAATTTCAGTACTTTCGGGCACGGTAAGAAACCGATGTATGACGGAATCGCGCTACTTGCTTCTCTCGACCGTGAACCCTCGTTACGCTTAAATATAATGTATTATGAGCGTTTACGTCATTATAACCCTATTGTAAATTTAAATGCCGCCGCGGGTTGTAGGAATTATTGCGAGCCGTGTAATATAGGTTATCGGAACGATAAAACGGGCCATCGCTGTCCAAATAAATGCCCGCGATGTTTCACTGTGCCGCCGTGTAAGCAGTCCGAAAGTATAAAATGCAACGCGTGTAATCGGGCATTTTTCGGTAAGAAGTGTTTTGAACGTCATCGCAGCGTAAAATCGTACGACGGTAAATCATCTGAAAGTATCTGCAATGTCGTACGATTTTGCGACGGATGCGGTCGCATCGTTAAATTTGGTGCGAGACACGAATGCGGTGTTTCTTACTGCAAATTATGCCGTTCACCAAAGCCTGAGAATCATTTGTGCTACATGCAACTTCTTCGACGTGATAATGGTTCCTCTACCGTACCGTCGTCTTCATCATCGGCAATGGCTCCAGCGATGACAGTTATGCGAAGCACAGAAGAGAGCACAGAATTTGACGGTAAAGTGGCAAACGATCGTGCATGTACGAGCAAAAAAGAGCGTGTAGCATTCGTATTTTACGATTTTGAAACGCGACAAGACGAGTCACTCGAAGGTACGTCGAACGTAAAGAAACACGTTCCCACTCTTTGCGTGGCGCAACAAATTTGCGAAGCGTGCGCGAAAGAAAATAATTTGCCCGCGAGGTGCCGATGGTGCGGGGTGCGAGAGTTCGTATTTCATGATCCTGTGAAACAATTCGTCGATTTTGCAACGCGTACGACAAAATACTTCAAACAGATCATTTGCATAGCACATAATGCGAAAGCGTTCGACGCGCAATTTATTTTAAAGTATATTGTTGAAAATCGTAATAACTTAGAACTTAAATTAATATTAAACGGTACAAAGATCGTGGTGTTAACGGTAGGACATACGAAATTCATCGACAGTGTTAATTATATGCCGATGCGTTTATCCGAGTTACCGAAGGCTTTCGGATTACAGGATACGTCGGATAAAGGCATTTTTCCGCATTTGTTTAACACTGTCGAAAATCAGTCATATGTCGGCCCCTTGCCTGACGCGCATTATTATTCTTCGGAGACAATGAAATCGGAAGAGCGCGAACGCTTTCTTGTATGACATGCTGATATGCGACAAAAAAACACCGTGTTCGATTTCCAACGTGAGATCATTCGCTATTGTCGTACCGACGTTGATATTCTTCGACAAACATGTATGGCGTTCAGAAAAATTTTTATTGATTGTGGAAATGTATGTCCGTTCAAGGAATGCACGACAATTACTTCGACGTGCATGACGTTTTTCGGAAAAACTTTTTGCAACAAAATACGATAGGCGTCATTCCAACTGGCGGATACAGAAAAGCAACCAATCATTCCCGTAAAGCTCTGCAGTGGTTGATATGGAAGGAACGCGAGCTTGGACATTCTATAAACCACGCAGGGCGCTCGCGCGAATATCGTACAATCGGCGGCACGCTCGTCGATGGATATTACGAAACGCCTGATACAGAGACGCCTCAACGTCATGTGCTACAATTTCACGGATGTTTTTGGCACGGATGCCCGTCTTGCTTTCCTATGAATCGCGATAGACCACTTTCTACATCGGATTGCAAGGATACGATTGACTCACGTTACGAGCGAACTCTCGCAATCTCGTGGAGACTTCGACAACGGAAATACTCTGTGATGGAAAAGTGGGAGTGCTCTTTCGATCGCGATATGCGAGATAGTCGCGAAATGCGTGAATATCTCGAGAACCATCCATTGGTGGAAACGCCTCCGCTCGATCCGCGCGATGCATTTTTCGGTGGACGCACGGGGAATATTGTGACGCGCTATGAGGTTACAGGTATGGAAAAAATACGTTACGTGGACGTATGCTCCTTATACCCATATGTTTTAAAAACAGGTGCTTTCCCGATCGGTCATCCTGATATTTATGTCGGCGAGGAATGTTCCGCATTAATCGGGAGGGCACCGAATTAATTTTGATACGTTCGAAGGTCTCATACGGTGCAAAGTACTTCCACCGCGTGATTTATTTCATCCTGTACTCCCATATCGCGCGCAGGGAAAATTGCTTTTTGCATTATGTCGCAGTTGTTGTGAAACATTGTCACAATCGGCCTGTACGCACAACAATGCTAAGGAACGCGAATTCGAGGGTACGTGGGTGTCCTGCGAATTACGCAAGGCCGTCGAAAAGGGCTACTACGTGACGGCTGTAAGTGAGATTTGGCAATATAAAGTTAGTCAATTCGATCATACGACCCGTCAAGGTGGATTGTTCGCCGAGTATATAAATACATTTTTGCAACTTAAACAAGAAGCCAGTGGGTGGCCGAGCGAAAGCGGGGAAAACGACGACGATGCTAAAGAAAGATATCTGCGGGAGTATGAGAAAACCGAAGGTATCGTTCTTGATAAACGTAACGTCGCGCGGAATCCCGGCTTACATTCTGTCGCGAAACTGTGTTTAAATTCTTTTTGGGGCAAATTTGGTCAGCGCTCCAATTTACCTAATACCGAGGTCGTGAGAACGCCGCAACGTTTTATAGCCTTGCTGACAAGTGCCGAGCATGAAATAACCGACATATTACTCGTAAACGATGAGGTAATATATGTTTCATGGCGATTGCGACAAGAAGCTGTTGTTTCCTCCCCGCTGACTAATGTCGTGATAGCGGCGTATACGACGGGACAAGCTCGTTTAACGTTATATTCGTATTTAGAGCGATTAGATCGTCGCGTTTTGTATTACGATACGGATTCATGTATTTACGTGAGCAGCGGTGATCCGAACGAGTATGAACCGCGTACGGGAAATTTTCTAGGCGATATGACCGATGAACTCGAGAGCTACGGGAGCGGTAGCTATATCAAGGCGTTCGTGTCCGGTGGTCCGAAATTTTATGCATATGTTGTACGCTCACCAGACGGTCGAACGCACGAGGCATGTAAAGTTAAAGGCATAACCCTAAATTACGAAAATTCGCGGTTAGTCAATTTTAATAGTATTAGGAATTTATTGCTAAATAAAGAGAGAGTACGAGAAAATGAAGAGAACGAAAAAGAATTGGCTGGAACTTCGATAAATCTACGTTTTAGAGCAATTCGTCGCACCGCGTTTCATGAGATCGTAACACGGGACGAAACTAAAGTATGTGAGCCTGTATTGCTAAAACGTAGGTTTATTGATAGCCATTGTTCGTTGCCATACGGATATATAATAGAACGTTAATTTTTCTCGGCTCTCGTTTTTATCGATGTATATAGCAGCGAATTTGCATGTTTTCCGTCACATAAGAAATTTTGTACATTGCGAAATTATTATTTACATTTAAACATAAGTATAATATTTAATAAAAATATTTTATTTTAAATCGCTTATATAAAAACATTTACTATTTTCCTATCCTTTCTCTCCTCGTCTAAGCGACGTCATAAAGCTCTAAAAACTTCGTAATCGCTACCTGCACAGACTTGCTTTTTGCGACCCCTTCTATTCTCGTGACGTCACCATTCTCGGTGGCCGCCATCTTGCCGATTCTTACACACGTGTTATTTTGCCGCGTTTTTTCCTCTCGCTCAGAAACATGCTCCTCATCCAATCAAACTGCCGGCAACTATAGGGAAGCCAATCAGAGCGTAGGGTCCCATATGTCGGAGGGCTACTCTCTACAAATACTACATCTAAGCCTTATTCTAATAAGATTTCAGCTAGCCCAGCATACTAGGACCCTGTCTGGAAATGTGGAAGACCCAGGTTCGAGCCCGAGCATGTTCACGCGTCCGAAAAAATAAAAAATAAAAAATAAAAAAATAAAAAAATAAAAAATAAAAAAATAAAAAAATAAAAAAATAAAAAATTTAAAGCGAAAATTGCCTCGTAGACGTCCACGAGTCCCCTCCACTCTTTTTTTCCACAGCCACCCTTAGGGGGGAGGGCCCCAGACAGGCACAGCAGCCCCTCCGATGGTGCACCACCTTGTCGTGGTGGAGGGGCTCCCCTTCCGGTCTTGGAAGGGGTCTAAGAGTGCACCATACATCTCGATCATCGCGAGAACGTGCTTTATTTTTATTTATTTTGTATGTATGTGTTATGGGTTGGATTGGGGGTATTGTGGGGGGTTATTGGGGGGTTTATGGGGTTTTTATGGGGGGTTGTGTGGGATTGTGGGGGTGTATGGGTTATGGGTGTGGGACGTATGTTTGTGTGGGAAGGGGTGATCGAGAGAGGTGGTGAGGTAGATAACCTCTGGAAAAAATCCCGGGCAGGCCGAGCTCGTCAGGCGTGGTGAAGCCAATCGGCCTAGGTGAAGGAAAACACCGAAATCAAACCATCTTTTTTGATACGAAAATGAGTAGTACAAATAAAGATTTAACGTTTACTGCTGCAGTGGGCTTCGGATCCCACAGCAGCCGGCGGGGGGGGGGGGATACAGTCCCGGTTCCCCCCTCGTCGTTATCCAACGACGGGCCACCAGGGGTGTTGCCGACGAGCACCCCTGGCGAGCGGACTATCGCCGATGATAGAGAGATGAGGGTGGTCGTGCGGAGGATCGACTGGCCGGGCCCGGCTTCATCAAAGTCGGGGTCCCGGTCGCGCTCGGTCACGTCCCAGGGCGCACCCGTATAGTCGGGACGAGGCGGGTCGGGGCCAGAGCCTCACCCGCCAAGATGGCGAGAAGGTGGAAGGTGCGTCGCGGGGGGGCAGCAATCGCTCCACCCCCGTCTCCTCCTCTAGGACCTCGCTGGCCAGCGAGGGTACGGAGGACCACGCGTCTCCCGAAGAGGACGCAATGGAGGTGGACGACCTCCCAAAGAAGAGGGGACGCGGGAGACCGCCCACCACGGGCGAGTTCGTAGGCCTCCGCGAGAAACGCGAGGAGGAGGCCGCCCGCAAGCAGGAGAAGGAGAGGGAGCGTAGGGCCCAGAAAGCCCTATCGGAGGATGCTCCCCTCCCTCCGCCAAATAGGGGCCTTCGGGCCTATGAGGCGGAATGCGCCGAAGAGGTTTGGAAGGCCCCGACCCCGGATATCGCGGCGCGGAGTATGGAGCAGGCGGCGGCCATAGACCGTATCGCCGTCTGCTCCGGAAATCTGCAGGCCTCTCTCCAGAAGAGGCTCAGGAAGGCCGCGGCCCTTGTCAGGATAACGGCCAGCACCCTGGCGGAGAGAGCCCAACAGAACGAGGCGAAAGGGGAGCTAGCGGCCCTCCGCAGGGACATAAAGTCCCTCGGAGACCGCAATGCGGATCTCCAACGGGAGATCCGCGAGCTAAAGGAGAAGCTCGACGCGACTCGTCGCGCGAAGCACCCCTCCCGGCTAGAACTTCCCGGTTCGCTCGGAAGGTCTCCCCGCAAAAGGCGGGGAGTTCTTCCGGGCGAAGTTGGTGGAGGAGCTGGACGTTCCAATTAGACTGGAACGTCCAGCCGTGGGAAGGGGACAGAGGTCCCCATCGCCGGGGAGGGTTATGGGACGGGGATTCCCAACGTCTTCGGGGGGGGGGGGTCAGAAACCTATGTCCCCAACGTTGGCGGGTGGCCGATGCGGCGATGAGGCCCCCTTTGAGGGGTACCTCTGCGCCGTTCTCCGAGAGCTACCCATGGTCATCGAGCTCACCGGGTCGGGCGAAAAGGACGGGCCGACGGCGGCACAGAGGGCCGACGCCCTCTACGCGGACCTCTGCCGGGTGTTTGCCGGCAAGGAGGAGGTCCGACTCGCCCGACCCGTCAGGAAGGCGGAGCTGCGGCTCCGCGGCCTCGACCGCTCCCTTACGGCCGCCGACATAGCGGCGGCCGTCGCCGGAGGAGGAGGCTGTGCGGTGGAGGAGGTGCGGGTGGGAGACATCAAGTTCCCCACCCGCGGCCTGGGCACTGCATGGGTGCAGTGCCCTTTGAGGGCCGCCAATAAAGTGGCGGCAGCCCGGGCCATCCAAGTTGGATGGTCCCGGGCACAGGTGGAGCTGCTGGACAAGCGCCCTCTCCAGTGTTTTAAATGCCTGGAGAAGGGACATGTCCAGCAGCATTGCAGCAGCCCCATAGATAGACGGGGCTCCCGAACCTCCTCCTCTACCATTTCGGATATACTGAGTAGCCGCGGAATTTTGCCGTCGCGTTAATTATCGGTCTCACGATTGTCTGTCGGTGTTGCGTTTATCGTGAATGGTGCGGCCTGCCGTACCTGGCGCCCAACTCGGTTTATTTTGCGATACAGTGAATTTTTGTGGACCGCGAGGTCAATATTCGAAATACGCGCCAAAGGTGTACCGTGGGCATCGAAGAATCGCCCGCCGAATAAATAATTATTACTTAAATAATTTAAAAGAAATTACGGTTACAAAATATATTATAAAAATTATTATAAATACATATATTATAAAAATCTCGATCGAACACTTACATTAAACGGGCGATATCGTCGTCTCCGTCCAACTGGAAGGCGAGTTTGAACGAATCCGGGCTGTTCTCTATAACGCTTTGCGCCTCCTCGCGCAGATCCGAAACGAGGTCTCCCAGAACGTATGATTTTATCACGATTAAATCATTGTTCACGTTTATGTAATCGGCCGCGCTGATTATCTCCTTGATCCGTTCCATGTCGAACAGTTCACGACCGATCTCGATCCTCGCTATCTCGCATCCCGCCACTTCGTGCCTCATCGTTTCGCATTTAACCACTTCGCTATCTCGCTGTCGCGCGAGCGAGAATACTTTGACGCTTCTCGAAACGATCTCGCGTTTATAAAGATCGACGCGCGGGTGTCGCTTTTCTCGATAGATATTTTTTTTGCCTTATCGAATATCGCGACACGACCAAAACCGCGTCTTTCTTCCGCGATTGTTCCTCTAATTGCAGGACCGAGCAGGGACGAACGAGTAATAAAAATAGATTATAAAGGAAAATAATAAAAAATAAAAAACGATAAGAAAGATTCGCGCACCTGCTAGATAACGTGTATCCCGGATACTCGGCGAACTTTTATCGTTGTTGGAAGGAGTACGTTTCTCTAATCGCTCGTCGAGTAGATTTCTTAGGGGATAAACGAATAATAAAAATAGAAATAATAAAAAGAGTAAAATCACGAGAGGAACTAGAACGTCCGCTAGATAACGCACATCCCGAACGCTCGACCGGTGTCCGCTCGTCGTCGAAAGGAGCGCATTCCTCTAATCGAGGCGGACCGCGACTCTCTCGAACGAATCGACGCATTTTCCCCTCCCCCATCCGCGTCGAATTCGTCGACGATAAAAATAGGCATCTCGCGGAACGCGCGAATCAATCGCGCCCGACGTCTCTCGACAGTCTTCCGCGTCATTCCCCGCTACGCGCGATGACTAACACGAGAACGGCTCTCCTCGTTTTAGCGACGATGCTCGTCGCCGCGACGGTCGCGTGATACGCTTATCCGCATACTCGTATTATCGCATCGTTAATATATATCAAACATTGTATGATTAATGTATTAAAAATATTGTAAAAGCAAACAATAAAAACGTTCTTCTTCTCGCGCGAAAACTACGATCTTTCTTTATCTCGCGACCTCTTGACGATTCAGTATCTCGCTCTAGCAATAAGCGCGCTTGTAACAATATAAGCATCTTAATATAAGCGTAGTAATACAAGTATCGCCGGTAACCGCTCCTCTCTTCGTTTGACCGCCTCTCCGATGATCCCCGTCTCTCTCGATGCCGGATATCCGGCGTCTGTTCGCGGATCGCGCGCTGAGAGCGGCGCGCGTACCTAAGGAATCGCGATCGCGATCACGCGCTAGAAGCGGCGCGAGGGGTTGCCGCCATCGCCTTTCCTAACGACCGAGGCGCGCCAAGGTCGAGTTGCGCCAGAGAGGAACCGCGACCGTGGATCGACCGGGGCATCATCTCCCAGAGCGTCATCTCTCGTCGGCTCGTACCCACTCCACCCCGTTTTCACCAACTCTCTCGCCCCGCTTTCCCCTTGACCGCCCCCTTCCCGTCACGCCATAGATACCATTTCTGTTCTCCCTCCAGCCCCCACAACCCCCCGAGACTATCATTCTATCTCTTTCTAGGCATATCTCCATCCCTTTCTCTCTCACAGACTTCTCTTTCGCATTCATTGAAATAAATGGGTCGAAAACCAACCTATCTATTATTCTACTAAGAAATTACATTATGATTTTGTAACGATTCTCGATTCCCGTACGCCGCGGATCAAGGCTCGCCGGTGCCAGAATTCGGGAGAAGTGGGAAACTCTAACTTACTTTACCTCGGTATAAGCGGTTCAACAATTAGGTTTATTCAAGCGATTATCAAAGTCTAACATTAAGCTATATTATATGTACAATGAAACATGCGGGAGCGGTGCGCATAGAGTTTCGCGTGAGCGGTGGTTATTAACAATGCGACAGAGCTGCGCGTGTGGCTGGTGCGCGTGGAGCTCGGGAAGCGAGCGTGGCTCATGCGGACGTGTTCTGCTATCGCGGTGTTCGCATGCGAGTAAACTAGGGTTATTCTAAGCGGGACAGAATGGATCTTAAATACTACATGGTCGCATGGCCTTCGTTCGTAATTCCAACGGCCTGACTACCTTATCCTGAGAAGAACGGGACGTCGATGCCTTCTGTGACCTACCCTTAGAAGGACTAGCGCGCTTGTGTAGTCTGAAGGCCGGGTGTACAGGTGGAGTCGGCGCGATACTGACGGAAATCGTAATATGGCTCTACAATTATAATGCGCGGTATATACAGTGCGGTCTTACGATACAAACAGGTCGCGGTATATACAAGGCGGTACTAGAATCTATTAGAGCGCGGAGACCAAAGCGGTCTTTCGGTACAAACGGGTCGCGGTATATACAAACGGTCTTATGGTATAAAGCGGTGCGGACTTATCAACTAGCAGGAGGCGACGTCCCAGCAACCGGAGAGCCCGGCCTAACTACGGGAAGCCCGTAGCCTGGTGTAACGCGGGGTATCAGGAGGCGCCGTTCCAGCAACCGGGAAGTCCGGCCTAACTACGGGAAGCCCGTAGCCTGGTGTAACGCGGGGTATCAGGATGCGCCGTCCCAGCAACCGGGAAGCCCGTAGCCTGGTGTAACGCGGGGTATCAGGATGCGCCGTCCCAGCAACTGGGAAGCCCGGCCTAACTACGGGAAGCCCGTAGCCTGGTATAACGCGGGGTATCAAGATGCGTCGTCCCAGCAACCGGGAAGCCCGGCATAACTACGGGAAGCCCGTAGCCTAGTGTAACGCGGGGTATCAGCATGCGCCGTTCCAGCAACCGAGAAGCCCGGCCTAACTACGGGAAGCCCGTAGCCTGGTGTAACGCGAGAGTCGGTTCGGGATCCGGAGAGTTGTACGTGACAGAAATCGGGATCGGGAACTGGTAACGGTACGCTCGCCGGAGCGCCTTATATACCTGCGGCCGGCCTCCCCCTCACGCGAGTCGTTGCATGATGGGGCGGCCCCACGGTGGGGCCGAGACACGGGTGTGGAAGTTTAGGGGCGCCATAGGCGCCGAGCCTCAGAATTGCGGACGGCTGGTCGGCCCGCGAAGCTAGTAACGTATCGTTACATTTTATATCTCTAACTTTTTTGACCATTCAATAGTTTATTCCCGTTTATCGTCCTTCAATAATGATTCTTTGTCATCCGTCATTTGTCGCCATTCGATAGCCATTTGTAGCCGTTCCTAACCCGTTCGGCAGCCGTTTTTGATTCGTTCGCAGACGTTTCTGAGCCGTTCCTAACCCATTAGATAACCGTCCGACAACCATTTCCGAACCATTCGGCCGACCTTCAGCCGTTCGTGAATCGTCCGTAGCTGTTTGTGAATCGTTTGTTGTCGTCCATTGTTGTTCGTTGGTGTTTCGTCGTCGTTTCGTTGTCGTCTGTTAACGTTCGTTGGCGTTTTCTTGATGGTCGTTGTTGTTTCATCGTCGTTCGTTGACGTTTCGCCGTCGTTTTGTTGTCGTTCGTTGACGTTTTGCCGTCGTTTTGTTGTCGTTCGTTGACGTTTCGTTGTCGGTGGTTGGCGTTTGTTACTCGTTTCTAATCTAGCGATATTCGCACGTCGAAGCTCGTTTAACACTGTCTGTAACGTTCGCACGTCTTTCTGGAACGCGGCAAGCTTCTCGCCTGACTCTTTTAGTTGATTTCTCAACGTTTTAATGCACTAATTCTCGTACAGTATGTTGATGGCATCAGCCTCAGGTTGTGCTACACAGCAAATCTTGCGCGACCTCCCGTCAAAGTTTGTAACGGTGCGACACAGAGCGTTATCGCGCAAGAAATTTCTCATTAATCTGCTCCATCGACGGTACGAAATGGCGTTCGTCACGTCTCTGCTCTGCTCGGATATTCCAAATTTGTTGATATGTATCAGCGATGCGTGCGACATCGGTCGATCGATTGATTAGTTTTGTCGAGACACCGTTTAATTTATAATAATGCCGGCTTCGCGAAGTTCCTCGATGATCGATAGGATCTCGTTGTCGTGGCCGTTGTGGTCCGCTTGGTGCGAAGCGTCGAGCAATCGTAAACGATCCACCAGCTCGTTGGGATCATCCCAGTGCACGTAGTCGATCTTGTTGTCGGTTAGCGTCATCGTGCCAGGCGCGAATAATCTCTGTCCAGATTTTGTTCTCTTGAGTTCGATCGGTATCAACATTGCGTATACTTCTTTGTACTTGTATCTCTTGTTGCCCATTAATTGACTCTGGGCATCGTGATTGCGTTTATGCGCGCTTGTCGTCAACAGCATGCTCTTGTACATTTGCTTATCATCTTCTGTATAGATGACGTCATCGGACTTTCTTGAAGATCAACTCGTAAAGACCAGGTGTGCCGGCGTACCGTACACCGTCGATAATTATGCTATCCGCATTGTCCACGTCAAAATGTTTATTACCGAATATCATTCCATCGTTGTCGAAATAAACACCGTACACGGTGTCAATACCGTTTTCTCGATCGCCGCTCAGGACAGGCCAGATGTACTTTCGACCCAGTGGACCTAACTGATCTCGCAACATTTCTCGACCTTCCAGCGTTTGCAACTGATATCGAACGGATGTCACGAGCGAGTCATCAGTGGTTATGAAAACATCCTCGTTCGCGAGTAATTCGGATATCATAGGTTTTACGGTTCTCATTGATGCGGACGATGTAGAGGTTATCGGTATCATCCAGTGGAGCGTCCGATCGTTTCGATGTATGCGGTGCCGGTGAATGTTCCGACCTAACGTTGGATTGTTTTTCCTTTTTCAGTGTCGCATCATCCTCCTCGCGCTATAGGATGGATAACGCTTCGATCTTCGCGTCGGCGTTACACCCCGGTTCATTCTTTACCGCGATCGAGCTAAAGTTGTCGACGATCTTTTATAGCGGCCGATGAGAGGTCTAAAGCGCCTGTCCAACACCATATCCTCCTCGATCTTACCGGTCTTCAAAGCGCGATGTTTCTTGCGAATCAATTCGCTATTTTTCACAACTATTCTCGCAATCTTCTTATGCTCGCGAATATCCTCGCTCTTATCGATCGCGGCCATCGCGGAAAAGCAAAATATCGATCTCTCTCTTACGTTTCACCCCGACGAAGTATCGGCAACGACTAATCATTTTGCGGTATTGCAAATACGTTAAATCATTTTCTGTATGAACCATCGTTGAGCGAGTTGTCCTTGTCTATCACTATGAATCCGTACTTGCGCTGCCAACAATCGCGACACAACGCGCAAAATTCATCGTACTGCATGTCGATATTCACGTAATCGTTGTATATGTATTTCAGGTTGGTACCATCCTGTTTGAACAGGATCAACAGGTTCGTGTTGTCGCGTATTAAATGTTTAGGTATTCTCGCGTACGTCTGACAGATAAAAACAGTCGACGCTTGAGTGTCGGCCCATTGAGAAGTACTCTCTCACACCATCTTGCTTACCGCATGCCACGTCATGGAACACAAAGATCGAGTTTAGACGCGCCTCGCTCGGCGGAATGACGTCACTGTTGGAAAACATGAAGCATCCGATTTCATCGATGGATATCAACAAATTCTCCAGATATCGATATTTCGGCAGTCGCAACGATTTCGAGTACACTTACACGTTTTCAAAACGTACACTGTGCGGACTTTTCAACAGGCTTATCAGAACATTGATTTTACTGCAATTCAAGGGGCCGCAAACGATTGCGCGTATAGTAGTCGATAGCACCGTATCATGCCTGTGCATCTCCGCATTGTCCCCCATCAATCGTAATCTCCCGTCGCAATTCGTCACGCGTATCGCCAAAGGTTGCCGCATGAATCTCATTTTCACACTATCGACTGAGGAACGCTGGATCGAACGTCTATTTATAGGTGCGCGGAACCGCAAATCGCTCAGTAACAAAAATGTTCGTCCTACTGTCGAGACCTTCTGATATTTGCGATTTGAGCGCCGAACAGTTACAATTTGTACCGAAAATCGTTCTACTGCGAATATGCTGCAATTACGTTCACTACCTGTGGGACAAGCTTCCGGAACATATAAAGGCTGATTCGGAGGTTCAACAAAATCGTCGCTGTTACGAATATTACAATCAACCGTGGCAGCGAACGCACATCGACGGCCCAGCACCGTTGACAAAAGATTGTGACGAATGTCAACGAAAATAGGTAGAAGCCTATTAAATCGCGCGATAAACGCACTTCCTTTCGAGTCGCATATCCCCGACTAGTTTTGCGGCCCGGACACGCGGCTACAGAAACGACTAGCCAGAGGTGATCGGAGTATATATCCATTGAACGCGGCCTGCCGCGAGCACGATACAGCGTATTCCAGGAGCACCGACCGCACCGAGAGACACGCTGATAGGATACTCGACGAGAAAGTGCGAACTTGCATCGTCGCGAAAGATTTGACTCTCGATGAGAGAGTCGCAGCCACAGCTGTCTGGGCAGCGATGAAAGCCAAGACAAAGATCGGTATTGATATGCAGACGAAAACGAAGAAAAGGTCAATGAAAAAACGGATACTTCCGACAGCGAAACGAAGCCGTGTATTGCCGATTCTACCGATGTTGGGCGCGCTCGAGTCCTTGATCGGTGGGGCGGCTGGCGTGGCCAAGGCGGTGAACGACAGCAAAGCCGCGCGGCGTCTGCTGGAGCCGCTGCAATGTGAGATCGTCCCGATTGCGCACAATACCGATCGGACACGACAATATTTCCCGATCAGACACATGTCCGATAGGACACAGTTCCGATCGGACACAGACCCAATTGGACACAAACCCGATCAGACACGTATGGTTGCAATCAGACACAGTCCCGATCGGACACAGACCCATTCGGACACAATTCCGATCGGACACATATGGTTGCAATCGGACACAGGCTCAATCGGACACAGACTTAATCGGACACCATCCCGATCGGACACAGCCCCGATCGGATACAGTATATCAGAAATATGTATGATTGGGTTAAGTTATATCTTCCGGAAGTGGAGCCCCCGCGTAGGGGTGGCGGAACATACTGCTTGCACGCATACTTTTAATTCGTAGTAAGGTTCCACATAAGTCTACAACTTTCCACGCGAAGCGAGGTTCAACGCAAACCTGTGTCTAGTTTTCTGATAATGGAGCCTCCCTGTAGAGGGCGGGGCGGAACCTACTGTGTCCACGCATACATTTTCCCATTCACACAATAATTGTAGCATGGACCTAGCTTCGCGATGGGGACTGAGTCCGATCGGAACTGTGTCCGATTGAGCCTGTGTCCGATCGGGCCTGTGTCCGATCGGGCCAATGTCCGATTGCAACCATATGTGTCCGATCGGAACTGTGTCCGATTGGGTCTGTGTCCGATCGAGCCTGTGTTCGATCGGGACTGTGTCCGAACGAGCTTGTGTCCAATTGGGTCTATGTCCGATTAGGAAATATTGTCGTGTTCAATCGGTAATGTGGGCAGTCGAGACTCACTCTGCAACGTCACGATCGCGTGATGAAAGGTCGCGGACCTTATCTCACTCCGTACAAATACGGACAGGGACGGTATCTCGACCCGTACAAACGAGGATAAGGAGTAGCAACGAAGAAAAAAAACGTCGAAAAGATGCTAAAATTGCCCACGGGTGTGACAACAAACATACAATTAGAACAACTGGCGAAACGTATGCGTATACCATACTTTAGAGGTGTTTTCATGCGTGACTCGTTACCATTCGGTGGTATATATTGAAACGATAGCGGCACCGTGAATTTGGATAACACCAAAGGACCAGGTACTCATCGGGTAGCGTGCGCAAAAAGAAGAAATCGCGCTATATATTGTATCTCGGTTTTGGTAATCTTCGACCGCCGAATGAATTGGTGCAATACTTCGGATGAAACGTGACAAAGATCGAGTACAATCGCACGTCCTTTGTCTTATCATACACGATCGCGTGATCCAGTACAATCCGTTGGCCAACGTTGTGCGCAAAATCACCTAAGTGTGGGGGATGAGACGATATAAAATCTATAATGCATCAGGCTCAATCGCAGTCTTTCTCTCAACGTGCTAATATAAAAAACGTTATGTCCGTACCAACGTTCGTGGACTTGCAAGGATCCTACGTCGGGATGAAATTTGTCGTAAAGGAAGTGGCGATGCTGAAAAAGGGGACTGTTCTGACGCATTATATTTTTACATATCCCCTACCATGGAATCTCCTCACAAAATCCGACAAGTCATGCGCTTCCTGGCTGATTGCGAATCACCACGATGGGAAGACGGAAACGTGCCGTATGGCATGGCTAAACGCTTGATTACATCGGCCGTGTTTGGTACAGAAAAGAACGACGAGACGTCGACTCTTGTGTACGTCAAGGGATGCCAGAAACGATAATGGCTGATGAATTTGCTTGAGAATTATGCTAAAAAAAAACATAATCATCGAAACTTTGGATGCTGATTACAAAGATATTGAAACTCTAAGTAATCTAGATGTTACTAATACTATACGATATAGAAAATATGTTAAAAATTGCGCATTACAAAATATATTAAAAATAATTAACTGGTGGTTGCAACGCCAAAAATTGCAATTTTAAAAAAAATAGAATGTGTAAACGTATTTCATGTTTTTTATTTCTTATTTTCCCCTCTCTTTTCCTCATAAGTCGTTTTTAAGAATTCTTTTTAACGTTGGCCGTTTCCCCTTCTCCTAAATTTTTTATAGCATTAATCTCCCATTGCATCATATTGTTATAGCCCGAAAAGGCTATACACGAATTACTAGATATATATTATTTTATATGATAAGGCATTGCTCAACGTGTAACGCGAATACAGATCACGTTACACGCGTTGTCAGCGTTTTGTTCGGTCAACGCTTGTAACGTGATCTGTATTCGCGTTACACGTTGGGCAATCATATAAAATAATATGTATTTAAAATAATATATTTAATAATTCGTGTATAGCCTGTTCGGGCTATAACAATAGATTGCGAACTATTAGCTTATGCTGTGGATAAACTTTTGTCTGAAATCTTGAGACGAGGTGATGTATGGTAATATAAATAAATGTGTTAAAAAAATGAAAAAAATGATTATGTATTTCTTTCGCTTCCCTTCCTTGCATATCCGTCGTACAGACCGCATGCGCGCTTAAGGTACGATGCCACAATGTATGGGAGAAGAATAGCCCCCTCCGATGGTGCACCCACCTCCGATGGTGCACCACCTTGTCGTGGTGGAGGGGCTCCCCTTCCGGTCTTGGAAGGGGTCTAAGAGTGCACCATACATCTCGATCGTCGCGAGAAGTTCTGCATGGGTGCAGTGCCCTTTGAGGGCCGCCAACAAAGTGGCGGCAGCCCGGGCCATCCAAGTTGGTTGGTCCCGGGCACAGGTGGAGCTGCTGGACAAACGCCCTCTCCAGTGTTTTAGATGCCTGGAGAAGGGACATGTCCAGCAGCACTGCAGCAGCCCCATAGATAGACGGGGCTGCTGCTATAGGTGCGGCAAACCGGGACACCTGGCGCGGGACTGCGCCGATAATGTCAGGTGCCCGGTTTGTTCCGGACTGGGTCGCCCGGCCGACCATAGGGTGGGAAGTGCGAGGTGCACCCTCCCTAAAAAACGGCCGGACCGACGACGGGAGACGCTCCCTGCGGCGAGTGCCGCGGCGGGATCTCGGCCAGCAGAACCGGCCGAGGGTACCGCAGCACCCTCCGACACCCGCAGACGCGGGGCGGAGGATAGCGGGGCCTCCTCGGAGGCCCCTAAGAAGAAGAGGCCACCAAAGGCCCGGCCTGCAGCCGCCACCCCACCCTATGGCGGAGGTAGAGATGGCGGAACCGGGGGGCGTCAAATAATGCCCCCCCCCCTTAGGCATACTGCAGGCCAACCTGAACCACGCCCGCCGGGCGCAAGACCTGTTCTTGCACAGCCTGGCGGAGCGTGGTTTCGGGTTGGGGATCGCGGCGGAGCCATATTATGTCCCGAAAGCCAATCCATGCTGGATCGGCGACCGGGCAGGCTCCGTCGCGATCACGTGGAGGAATGACCCCACACTCCCGCCTTGCACACCGGTCGAGGCCGGGGCGGGAGTGGTGGTGGTCAGGTGGGGGCCCATCTCCATGCTGGGGGTTTACATCTCCCCCAGCGTGGGCCTCGCACAGTTTGAGGCGTTCTTGGACGAGGTGTCGGCATGCTTCCGCCGATAGATGCCCCGTCCCATTATTGTGGCCGGGGACTTCAACGCAAAGTCAACGCGTTGGGGTTCCCGGTTCACGGACGCCAGGGGCGAGGCCCTACAGGATTGGGCGGCGGCACTCGGCCTGTGTCTTATAAACACAGGGTCGAGGAGCACCCTAGTGCGGTGGGAATCGGTCCTGGACCTTACGTGGGCCACACCCTCCGCCGCACGAATGATAGTAAGTTGGTGGGTGGCAGAGTGCGAGACGCTCACCGACCACCTCTATATAGAGGTGGTCATAAATGCCACCCGCCACGGGGTGCTCAGCCGCGCCCAAGACCGGGGAGATGCCCGGCCGAGGAGATGGGCCCTCAAGAAGATGAGCCCGGACAGGCTGATCGCAGCCGTCCTTGCGGCCGACTGGCCGTGTCCCGGGGGTGAAGGGCGGGGGATTAATGAAGAAGTTGAGTGGTTCCGGGGCGCGCTCAGAGACGCTTGCGACTTCGCGATGCCCCGGATCAACCCCCGCCCGCGAAAGGCGGCGTACTGGTGGAGCGAGGAGATCGCCGAACTCAGGCGAATCTCCGTCGCCGCCAGACGCCGTTTCACCCGGGCCCGGCGTCGACCCGACGTCGAGAGGACGGCAGAGGCGTATGGGGCGTTCCGTGCCGCTAGGAACGACCTCAGCGCCGCGATCAGGAGGGCCAAGGCCCGAGCATGGGACGAGCTCCTGCGCTCCTTGGACGCAGTCCCATGGGGGCGCCCGTATAAGCTTGTTATGAACAAGCTGAAAGCTTGGGCGCCCCCCGCGACGGAAACTCTGGAACCCCAAGTCCTCGATAATATCCTGGGGACCCTCTTACCATCCGAGGGTCCCCCTTTTGACGCGGGTGGTCGCCAAGACGCGTCCATCCCGTGGTCGGAGGACTTGGAGGTTTCGGAGGAAGAGATGGCCGAGGTGATCCGGGTTGAGACTCCGGGGCAACAAGGCCCCGGGTCCCGATGGGATCCCCGGCCGGGTCTGGGTCCTGGCTTTGGCCCAACTGTCCGGGCGCCTGTGGCGGCTGTTTAACAGCTGCCTCAGGGAGGGCATATTCCCCCCAGCATGGGTGAGGGCCAGATTGGTCCTCATCCCGAAGGGGGGCAAGCCCAGCAACGCCCCTTCTGCATACAGGTCTATCTGCCTGTTGGACGAGGCGGGGAAACTGTTAGAGAGAGTGTTGGCGAACCGTCTCATCCAACACCTGTCCCGGGGAGAGATGGACCTCCACCGAGACCAGTATGGATTCTGCGGGGGGCGATCGACCGTTGACGCGATCTTGCGCGTCCGGTCCCTCGCGGAGTCCATTATGGAGGAGGGCAGGGTGGTACTTGCGGTGTCGTTAGACATCCGCAACGCATTTAACACCTTGCCCTGGAGTATGGTGGGGAAGGACGTGAACACCTTCGGCCTTCCCCCCTACATGGTGGAGGTCCTGAGAAGCTATTTCCGGGACAGGTGGCTGGAGTACCCCA
Organism: Polyergus mexicanus; assembly: GCF_030449975.1. NCBI lineage: Eukaryota > Metazoa > Arthropoda > Insecta > Hymenoptera > Formicidae > Polyergus > Polyergus mexicanus. The sequence goes on from NW_027223321.1 coordinate 7,458,840, forward strand.
ACAACCGGGTACTCCTAAGCAGAAGGGGCGTATATTGCAGGGTTCCACAGGGGTCCGTGTTGGGCCCCACCCTGTGGAACCTCGCCTGTAATAGGGTGCTGGGTATTGCCCTCCCCCCCGGCTGCAGTGTCGTCTGTTACGCCGACGACACTTTGCTGTTGGCCGGGGAAGAGAGCTGGGGGGCTGCGGTTCATACCGCCAATGTCGGGGTAGCGTGCGCTGTCCGCGCGATCCGTGGCATGGGCCTGCAGGTAGCGCCTCATAAGACCGAGGCGCTATTCATGCATAGGGGGGAGCATGGGGCTCCCCCCGCCGAGGCCCATGTCATGGTGGGTGACGTCTCGGTCCGGGTGGGAGACAGGTTAAAATACCTTGGTCTCTACCTGGACGCGGCCTGGAGTTTTGGCGCGCACTTTGAGCTTCTGGCCCCCAGGGCGGAGTCGGTGGCACTTAGCCTCGGCCGACTAGTACTCTGCGTTGATACCACTGCTT